>NC_048597.1:120359676-120665659 GCF_003668045.3 Cricetulus griseus
TTTCACAATCACTATGATGAGAACAATGATCTTGTCCATTTATTTCCATCGTGACCCCAGCACATTCCAAATCCACACTGTGCTAGAGCAGCCTTCTTAAATAACTATGTGGCTTAGTTATTTCATAGACTAAAAGCCTCCTGAAATTTCTGGATCACTTTGGGGAACTATATGGGCTTCTTAATTCCTGAAAAAGTTCCACGGCTAGTGAACTGTCATGGGTATAGTAGAAATTCACTGAGTGTCAGTAAATGAGCAAATAATTTTTAATGATGATCTTTATTGTCAAAGTAGATTTTCCTATTAATTTAATCCTTTCAACTGATTTCATAAAAGTATCAATTCACAAAGTGCTTTATTTACAGCTATTTCAAATGGTTGTTTTTAAATACTGTATGCCCTAGTCATGGAGAAATGTTTGTTCCTCGGGTTTCTTGTAAGGTCAAATCAATTGCTGCCCCCATAGCTTTGATCTTTTATCTCAATTTATTTGTGTATATCTATCTAAGAGATATGGTAACTGAACTGTGTACTTTTTAAGTAAAATTATGTAGCTTTAAGAATGGTGAAGGCTTATGAATGAGTACACATCTGTGTGTATTTGACAGCAGAGGTTACCTAGGTGCTGATCCACATTGTCTTAGACACAGCTTTTCACCAGTCAAATACCTCTAGAATTAAGCTTTAGCTGGCTGCATGAGTCTCAGGGATTCCCACCCCATCACCAAGTCCTCAACACTGGGCTACACTTTTGCATATGAGCTGGGTATCGATCTCATGATCTCATTTCCTCACAGTAGCAGGGTGAGCATTATGTTGGTGTATTCAGCTCCTCAGTTCTTCATTTTATTTCACTGTTATTTTTCATACTTATTCTGTTGGATTAATTAGCATGGGCTACAGTTTATTAATTTGTCCCTGTTATGAGATCTTGCATAACATAACTGATCAATGAATGATATGTGCTGTGTGAAAATTTAACTAGTTCATCAAAACAGATGAGTAGCTGCTGTTTGTATGTGTAGGTACTAAGTAAATGATAGTCAATGACTCTCCCAAATTCTTTCATTTTCTGATACAAATATTTATATAAACAAAACAGTTGTTTAATACTTGACAATAAATTGAGTCACTTTATTTTTTATTTTTTTGTGATGTGGTCCTGGGGATTGAACCTGGGGCTTTCTGTACTTTAGGCAAGCACTGAGCCACATCTCAGGCAAAGTTTAGTCACTTCAATAACTAGAAGTGATTACCCTAAATATTTTTATACTAAATGTTTTAAAAATTAAATAATAGCAGGCTAAGAAGTATAAAAATGCAAACCCAAGGTAAAATAACTATGGATATTACATTTATTACTAGAATTCGATATATATGTCCTTTTTCAAATACTAATATTCATAAATCTAAGCTTTATACACAAGTAGATACAAGGGGAGAAGCAAGAAAGAGAAGACAATGTCTTGAATAATGTCCCGACAAGAAAATCCAGGTCCCAGAAGACAGAGAAGCTCACTAACAATGCTCCTAATTAGACTACTTTTTGAATATTCTCACACAAATACCAGATGTGTGATTGTATACATGTAAACCTATCACTACACACATTATAAAACCAAAGCTTAGAATCATTAATACTTAAGGAATAATTTAAATAGGTCTACAACTAAATTTTTTCTAAAGGTGAAGTTAATACAGCTTGATGGCAAGTGTTAAATTATGTACATAATATACTTACAAACTGTGTTTCTGGGAATCAAAAGTGAAATAAAATAAATGTTTATAGACTTGTTCACAGGAATGATTACCATCGCAGTGTTCACCAGACACTAACCATGAGCTCATCAAATGTTCAACAATTAAGAAGAGTAAATTTACACTATGTACAGTGGTAATCACACACACATACTCTCACTCTCCTTTCTCTCTCTCTCTCACACACACAGAGGGAAGGAGGAAGAGAGAGAGAGTAGGATAGTATATTATGAATAGAAAGTAGGAATTAATGTCTTTGTACCAGCCCCAGAATGACAGTCTTCACTTTGTGACCAAGACAGTTTATTTATTCTGCGTGTGCTCAATCTTCTTCCAGTATTAAAAAAATTGTTTGCTTCATATTCTGATGCTACATACTTAAGATACTGTGATATACTTCTTGTTTGATGTTAGATCCTATCTATATGGATCTGCAGTTCTACTCTGTGTTGTTTCTAATTCTGAGACAGGAATCAATGATGTTATACAAAGAAACATTTAATTTGCTGCATTTCAAAGTTCTCACCTTGTATTTGGGGAATCTAGTAAAATTCAAATCAAAACCAATTTTAGTTGTATTATTACTCAATGTAAATATTACTTATATTTAATTTAGCTTGTACACTCTGTAATCTGTAAAATGTACACATCATTATTAAATTGCAAATGCATTATATTTTATAGTGATAGTATAAAATTGTCCTTTCATCATATTATATTCCTTGATAAAACAAGACAAAAAATGTAATACTGAAGACACAGGGTACTATGAATAAAAATCAATGTTATAAACAAGTAGATACTTGTTTCAAATGTATCAGCTGTGTGATGTTTATAATCCTCTGATTCAAAGACTTTTGACGTTTCCTAAGAAGACAGCCATCATCTATGTACTCCCAGATAAAGTACAGAAGCTAAAGCAAAAAACAGATTCCACAGTAGTGAATGAATTTATTGGAGTTATTTACAAGAGTACAAGTTAAGCAATGGCAGCTCTGTCAGTGAAACCATCACACTCACATGGGCTCCCTGTAGGACCAGATTTAGTCTCTACCAGACTTACTCTTCCAAAAATTGCTCATCATATTTTAATCTTGTGAAGATGGTTTGCTAATCTTATAATTTCCTTGTGTTTCTTGTGCCTGGTCAGTTTCATTAGCTTTCTGGGTTTTAGGGGCCTCCTCCCAGATTTCTCAGGAATTATCTGTGCCACAAAGATTGAGATACTCTTCATTTTGCTTACTAGATCTAATTTTCTCTAAACTGATGTGAGCCTTTTATATTTTATATTTTTGTAATGGTATACCATGTTAATATTAAGCAACTCCTTCCCATGTTATCATTGTTCTTTGTTTCTTCATTATGGGTTTGTAGCCCATAAGCCTAAACCCAGTGGTTTAAAACAGAACACACATAGCATCACATACCTCAAGAGGTTTCAAGAACAAAATAGTTAACTTTGAGTGTGCTCTCATTGCAACATGGTAGCAAAGACCCTGTTTGGATGATTACAAGTTATCACCTGTTTTTTCAGAGATGTCAAAGCAGGAATTCAATTAGCTAGTCACATCTTTGCCACAGTCAAAGGCAAAGAAAGTATAAGCACACTCTTCTTGCTTGCACACTCATAGATAGTGTTCTCCTTTCAAACTGTTCAGGATCCTACTTAGGGAATGATACTGGCCATGCTGCCCTTTACTGTCAATAAAGACAATCCACAGCAGATGAGCCTAACAGTCCAACTTGATCTAGAAAATTCTGTCTCTCCTGGACCATCTAGCTTGTGCCAATTTGACAGTCAAAATTAGACAGCACAGTGGTTATCAGAAGAAATCATGTATATATTTTTTATTCAAGGGAAGAATCCATTCCCTTATCAAAATAGTTCTCAAGTCTAACTTGGGTCTCAGTCTCTTCCATCATAACCAATACCAGTAGGTAGCATGCCTGATGGCACTCCTATCTTTCTGTCTCTGTTTCTTCACCCCCCTCTATGTCTCTCTATAGTTAGCTTAGCTCATCACATCTTCTCTTACTCTGTCCCTATTAGTTCTATTATTAGAGATTTACAACAATTATATACCTTATATAATCCAAAATAATATTCCCATTTCAAGATCCTAAACTCTTTGTTATGTCCCCTCAGATTTGGAGGGCATGATTCTTTCTGCCCCACCTCAAAACTGATCCTTAACTACTGTAGTTGCTCTGTATTCTTGTTATATTACATCTTAATGTCATTAATTTATTTCCCCAAAACTTTAGGATAAATTCAGACATAGCACTCAGACTTATTCTCAGAAGATCCTTATTCTCATCCTCAGTTTGCAGCAGTCTTTGTTCCACTTTATTTTTACATAGTTCTGCTCTCTTCTCTCTGCTTATTTACTCCTCTGTAGTCCCTCATAACAAGGAAAACAGCATTGATGAACCAGTGACAGTATGAAAAAATGAGTACAGGATTAGGAAGCAAAGCATTAGGTCTAGTGGTTCCTTAACTGTGAGAATCTTTTCTATATGAGGCTGTGAGATATGAAAAACAGGA
Organism: Cricetulus griseus; assembly: GCF_003668045.3. Classification (NCBI taxonomy): domain Eukaryota; kingdom Metazoa; phylum Chordata; class Mammalia; order Rodentia; family Cricetidae; genus Cricetulus; species Cricetulus griseus. The sequence continues at coordinate 120,363,980 of NC_048597.1, forward strand.
AAAAAACTAAATAAATAATAGGTGAGGTGCTGGATAGAGGATATGAGCACTTTAGTTTGGAACATAAAGATGAAAATACATAAGAGATGTCAGAAAATGAAATTGGAAGTTTCACCCATCTTAGTTGAAAATTCAAGTCCATCTTTTAGGCCAAGTGATTTAAAGTGCATTTTAATTTTGTGTATTTTGAATTGTATGTCTTTAGAGATAAGGTCGACATCTGACAATATAAGGAACTTTGGCGATCTAAAAATATTCCCCTAAAAAGCCTATGAATGATATTTTTTAGCTTTTATGCAAAAATACAGGCAAGACTACTGAAAATGAAATATGACAAAATAATTTTTGATTTGAAGAGTAGTGCCAAGAATCTGTTCAGCTGTGAAAGAGAGTTGGCCCACAATCTTTAGATGCTACCCTATTCAGTGCTTTTGACTGAATCAAGGCCCAGGCTATGAATAGCTTACTTGGTGAGATTGGCCTTTAGTTTGCTCGCAAAGCTTTGCTTGATGCCGATTCATAAATGATACCCGTTGAATTAAAGAACCTCATTATCCTTCATTACAAAAAGCATGCTAAATAGAAGTAACTATTACACATCAGGCAATGATGGTTGCTAGTGAGATGAAAGAGCCAATGAATGAATAAGATATGCAGTTTCCTGGCACAAAGAGGGAAGAAAATGCAGGCTCTGATCCTACAGTCTTTTATATATGACATAACAAGTCTTATAATACATGACCAATTTGGGGTACTGATTGATTATTAGATAGACATAATTAATAAACTCTTGAATGAAGCGATGTTTATTATATTACAGCCCTCTACCAAGGATGGTTTCTGAACTTCTTGGCACTAAACTATTTATTACTCAGTATGAATTCTTTGCCCCGCTTACATATATTTTAATAAAACTTTTTTCAATCACTGTTTTTTTTCTCTCTGTCTCTGTTTCTTTGTTTGTCTCTCTGTCTCTGTCTCTCCGTGTGTGTGTGTGTGTGTGTGTGTGTGTGTGTGTGTGTGTGTGTGTTTGTATGTTTGATTCTATGCAAACCACATGCATACCACCGAACATGTTTGGAAGTCAGAAGAAAACCCTGGGTGAATTAAGTCTTCTTTCACTCTGTCTGAGGAAATCTCTCATGTTATTCACCAATGAATCCTCTAGGCTAGCTGACAGGCTTTAGGATATTATCCCATACCCATCTCACAACTCACAATGGTACAGGGTTATGTATACCATTACTGTAGGTGGCTTGTTCTGAGTTCTGGGGATCAAAATATGCTTGTTTTCCAAGATTTTTGCCTACTCAGCCATTTCTCTAACCACATAAAAATGTAAATATTTATAAAGAATATTAAATATCTAAGTTTTACATGTTTCTGATACTTTACTTTTATGGGCTGGTTCAGTATGTCATTGGTAGAACACTAGCCTCTCTCATGCAACAGATCTCATCCTGGATCTGATCTCTACCATGGAGACACACACACACACACACACACACACACACACACACAGAGAGAGAGAGAGAGAGAGAGAGAGAGAGAGAGAGAGAGAGAGAGACAGAGAGAGAGAGAGAGACAGAGAGAGAGACAGAGAGAGAGAGAGAGAGAGAGAGAGAATATCTTTTAACTTAGTCACATAACAAGGAATGAATTTGAGTGATATTTCCATCACTTCTGTAATTATTATCATGCTTGATTTTTAACTTGCAACAAATTAGAGGATACATATAGTTCCTTTCTTCTAAAAGCTGCTGGTACAATACAAAAATAATGGGTCAAACAAAATGTGATAAATAAAATATCAGTATTCATCAACTCATTAATTTCAGATATGTTTACATCAGTTTGAAGATATACTAAATACCAATTGCTGCATTGTGAGTATGGAGACTAATGCTATAAGCTTGACCTCCAGTTTAGCATTGTAGGTGATGGTAGACTTTTCACAGATAAAGCAGAATAGGTGAAATTAAATTACTGGGGACAGGCCTTTGAAGAGGTGTTCAGAAGGATCTGATCTGTCTTCTTACTGCTTTTTCTTTCACAGCCATCAGTATATAAGGCTTTTTCCATTAGACGCTTTGCACTATTGTGTATTATCTGTATGGAGGTTCAAATGTAGTAGTAAATATGAAAGAATAAAGCACACAAAACTGGTAGCCAAAATAAGCCTGTTTTGCTTTTAAGCTGATTATCATGGAATTATTTTACACTAATGGAAATCTGACTAATAAATACACAAATGGAGAGATAAGTAAATAATGAAAATTTACTCAACAATTTTAGAGAAACTTCTATTAGAAATAGTGGTACTTAGAGTATAGTTAGATTCCACAGAAAACATAACAAGTGGGATGGGTAGAGGAATGGATAGATGAACAGAAGAAAGAGGTACAAGTTTATGGTAATGTACAGTGATAGATACATGAGAGATGAATCATAGGTAGAAAATTAGATAGATATAAATAGAAAAGTAATAATATATACAAGTGAAACATAGCTGCCTATATAGATGAAAGATAGACATACAGATAGATAATAGACTCATAACAAATGGATAGTTGGTAGGTAAAACATAAATGATAAATTTTTTATAATATATAAATATGGATGATAGATATATAACAGGGAGTTGCTGCATAGACAGATGGCATATAGATAGATGATAGACAGATATACAGATTATAGATAGGTGATAGATGCTGACTGATTATAAAGATAAAGGAAGATGGACAGACAGGTAGATAGATAGATGATCCATAGATAGATGATGGATGGATAAATAGAAGATAGATGATTAATAGACAGATGGACAGATGGACTGATGGATGGACTAATGGATGGATGGATGGATGGATGGATGGATGGATAGATGGGCAGATTGATAGAATCTTAGGATTTCTATTGCTGTGAATAGATACCATGACCATAGCAACCCTGAGAAAGGAAAAGATTTAATTGGAGGTGGCCTACAGGTCAGAGGTTAAGTTCATTATCATCATGGTGAGAAGCATGACAGCATATAGGCAGACATGGTGCAGCTGAGACTTCTGTATCTGGATCAGCAGGCAGCAAAAAAAGGAAGTGATTCTAGGCCTAGCTTGAGCCTCTGAAACCTCAAAGGTAGTGACACACTTCTTCCAACCAGGCCACACACACCTACTCCAACAAGGGTGCACCTCCTAATAGTGACACTTATCTCATGAGACTGTGTGGGAATTTCCATTTAAAACACCACAAATGCATAGTTAGTAGATATTTAATAGATAGATGGCAAGAACTGATGCTGGAAATCACAAACAATCAGAAGTCTCCTGATAGGCTATCGGCAAGCTAGAGAATGGTATACTGGCATCATAAATTGTTCCCCATTCCATCACCTCAAAGCCAGGAAGGACAATGGTATAAGTTCCAGGGTCCTACGGCCAAAAGACCCAAGATCCTTATCTCTTATGGCAGGAGAAGGTGAGTGTCTGAGGTCTATGTGGGAAAGCAAATGTGAGCTTCTTCTCAGTGTTTCTCCTACACAGCCTCCACTGGTCTCAGTTGTGCATCTCTGCCTCCATCCGTCTCCAGATTCTAATGCTGATCTCTTCAAAAAACTCATAGATGCATTAGGTGGTACTACTCTAGTTGATCCCTAAAACTAGTCAACTGATATAGAAAATTAATTATCACACATAAAACTAGAAACATATTGACTTCTGAACAATTAGTGTTTTGCAAATATTTAAAAGCAGAAGTTAATGATCCAGAAAACCTGGCTTACTTATTCACATCTGGACACAACATCATAGATCTCATGGTATTAACATGACCAAAGGCTCATTAATTGCTAAGACTATATTTTATACAAAGTAGGTATGCAAAAAGGAATGATAATGATAGACAACAGAGAATATGGTGGCTGAGGATGGATCTCTTCCTAGAGCAATGGCCTGGCATGTGGCAGGTGCTGGGTTTGATCTCCTACTGCTGGACTAACAAAGACAACAGAACATATGTAAAAGATATAACATTTTTATAGTTGAGTTGTGAGTTAATGAGATGGGAAAAACAGGGAGAGGCATGTAGGAGCAGTGGCATTATAGAGATGTTGCTATAGATAAATCTTATTTGTCAGAATATTGTTTTTCAGAACAATGAAAACAAAGTAAATTCCTGTAAATGGAAGTAAAGAATTGCTTACTGATTTTATTGTTCCCAACCTAGTCTACATTGAAGAAAGAAGAAATTGAAACAATCTAAGTAATTCAGAGAAATGAATGCAGTCAGAGTAGAGCTAATCAGATTTCCACAGGGAGCCAGAATAAATAAGAGACTCAAAATCAATGTGCTGAAAAGATGGCCATCATGAGAGACCTGTTTGTTCACTTATGAAATAGGACTAGAGAATGAAGCAATCCAAACTGGACTTGGGTTTCACTGAGTGTGGTCTGCTGGCTCAGAAATGGTGCAGCAGTGACTTCACTGCTGGATTGATGTGTTAGGACACACTGGAAGACCACTTCTGCACCCAGTTACACACTTAAACTGGTGGCTTTGTATGCTAGGATCTACCAGAATACCATTTTTGACCTACAGTCACACTCCCTGTGGAGACAGGGCAGTCTTGGAGGTGCCTTTTTATAGGAACTACCTTATTAAATTACAGATGCAGCCAAATATGAAAATTTCAGATGCACCAAAACAGTTCCATTGTTCATCTTGAAATTTTATTAAGTAGAAAAGACTGACCCACACTCCTGCCAGAAGCCCTCAATTGTATAGAGCTACACTTCAGCATCTTTATTCCAAATTTTAAGAGTTCTCTTTGATGGTTTCCTGTCTAGGCTATTACTGCGGACATACCTGGGAGGACTTGGAAGTGAGTGTGATCAGGGTGCATGATGTAAAGTAATCAATAGAAATATTAGGTTGGGAAAAAAAGGAAAAACTAAATTCTAATCACAGAAAGACTGAACTCTGTCTATTTGCAAAGATGGGCCTGTTCACACACAATTGTTTCCTGTTTTGGGTCTAAACTTATTCAAGAAGCAATTGCTTACACACCACCATTGGCTCGCTCAACAGATTTCATATGAAGTCCTGGATCTTCTTTGGACTCATTGACTTTCCCTAAAGCAGATGTCCCATCACCAGGGACAGTTTTGTAACCCTTGTTCTACTTTCTGTCTGCATGTTTGAGTCACTTTGTCGTAGTAGGGAAGCATAAGTTGTGACTTCCCACACATACTATAACATAGTTAGAGGCCAGTTTCTTTAGTGATTTTACCTGTCTTTGGCTCATTCCCCAGAGCTCATCCAACCCAAAAAGGAGTATTTATGAAAATGAAGATAAAGAATTAAGAAAAACAATAGACTCCTAATACTAAGCTTCCAGAATAGTTTCATTCTTTTTCTGAAGAACTATTTAGTACTTATGTTTCATTTTAATATGAGTAAATAAATACTTCATTAAAATAGGAAAGAAAGTAACACTTTGGGAATATTTTTAGAATTATTCTGTAAAAGAGCTTTCTATAAAACACTAAGAAGAAAACTTAGATGAATGTATTGGGCATACAAAAAAGGGGATCATGCAATTATTTCACTTGCCAAGGATTTTGTCAAGCTGATTCATTGCTTTAGACACAGCAGACAAGCTGTTTTTGATTTGGCATTTTAGTTTCCTTGTGGAAAAATGAAAACAAATAAGCCTTAGAGCCAGCGACCCCAAGAAAACCCAACAAATTCAAGAAAAAAAAAAAAGAAGCAGGCATTTATCTCATTGGCAGTAAAGGAAATGTCTCAGACAACTGTCTCATGGGTAAATAAGTATTTATATATGATAAAATGACATAGTTCAATGAATAAAGCACACTTTATTTCTATAGTGTTTTTTGAAAAATATATGGTCACCTTGATTTCAAACAAAGAGAAGTGGCATACAGCAAGCAATTTATATTGAAATGCAAAATGCTCCTTAATTTCTTTTTAAGAATGATTAGAAGCCTGTATTGTTTTACTAATTTATTAGGTGATATTTTCCCATTTAAGAATTAACTACTTCCAAATTTGAAAGTTTAGGGCCTAAAACAAATACCTCAATTTTCAGTCTCTCTGGCTGTTCTGTTTCATAATATTGCCATGCCTGTCACCATGGTGTCACCCCTGGTTAAATATTATAATAATAAGACATAGCAAACTGCTCAGAGCAGCTGTGAGCCTAGTAGCTGCTTGCTGAATCCTAATTTGTTTTTAATGTTTCCAAAAAAAACATATTGCTCAACCATGTTCAGCTCTGCATCTCATTTGCAATGTCAGGAAACAGCTACATTGTTTCACCACCTCAAATGCATTCCTAGAGGAAGTCTTCTTGATGCTTCTCACTTCTGAGTCCAGATGTAAACACATGGCAAGACCGGCATGTGGTCACAAAAATAACTTTTTGAGATCATGTTTTCACTGCCCTGCAATTATGTAGTAACACCATCAGTACTCCTAGGAGAACTGGGAGAGATATGGTTATTCCCTCTAGCTTCATGTAGATTTAATAAGAAATGGCTTTTATTCACTTAAATAAATGGGAACAGCTTAATATATGGTTCCAAATGGACAGACATAGCATAGGCTCTGTAGTGGTAATTGTAGCCAGGTAGAATTGAGCTGAATGTGGAAGCCCTCACAGTCTTCCTCTCTTTTGTGGGCAATTGGTTGCTCACCGCTTGTCTTGCCTCAGGATAAGCAATTTCTAAAAGAAATATCCTCCAAATTTTCTCATAAATGGGAATGATTCTTTGCTGGTTTCATGAATTTTATCAGGTATTGTACAAAATTAGCAGCCTTTCCTATTGCATATTTGCAAATGGAAGGTGGCTAATGAGTGACCTCCCTTAATAATTGGCTGTGGTTTAGGAATCTCCAAACTCACAACTTATTTTTTAGAATTTTATAGATCGCATTACAAAATAACAATTTTGGGCTGGAGAGATGGCTCAGCCATTAAAAACTAGGCTCACAACCAAAAATAAAAAATAACAATTTTTTGTAACATTGCTTTGTGGATATACTTAATTTATCATTTCAGGAAATGCAATAACAAAGTAAGATAAAAGAATTTGGATATTGTTATATAACAGTGGCATAGGAAAAAACGTATGAACTTGCTCATTATCCACTGCAAAATGGAGGACAGAAGCCTACAGTTATAAACTATTGCTAATAATACACTGGGGAGAAACTTTTCCGTATAAAAGACACTGAAATCTGTTCATCCTTCCTTTGTCTAAGTATGGAGTGAGTTACTTTTAATGTTCCATTCTAGTGGATTATATTAGAAACTTTCAAGTTAAATGCTGCTATCAAGCATAGGACGATTAGCATATTTTCACAACACTGAATGTTATTGATGGCAACCATATTGGGCAGTGGATTTGGCTCTACAGCTTTGTTAAGTCTAATTTGTTTCTACTTAGAACTTGAAAATATGGCTCCCAAAATATATCTCATATGTTTTATGATGTGTCAAAAACAGTTCCACACACTGAATACTTTGAAAATTTTGAGAAGTTTATTTTATAGCGTATTTAATTTATTTGAAGACAATAAATGTATATAACCTTATAAATAAGGCAGTATTTGTATTTAGGATTACATTCTCATTTTACTAAAGGAAGATGAAGTTATATTAGCAAATTCAATCATACTGTCTCAGATTATATACACTTGGCTGTTGTAAGATAATCTTATATCTGCCTATTTCACTTGTTTGAAAACTTCCTGGCTTGCAGGTATATGACACTTACTTAGCATTCCATGAACAGTCATTCAGTTAAGGAGAATCATTCCTCTGCACAACCTACACTTTACACATATCAATTTGTGTGGACATTAAAAAAGGATTTATATCCAAAAGTCATACTTCAAAACTCATTCCTATGTGAGACAGGGGTTGGGGAGGGACAATTCCCAAGAAACCGTCTCTAATTGAAGAACTATTGTTGGTAGCTGCTGAAGGGAGTTGAGTCACTTTGATTTCTTTGTAGGCTGTTCATGCCCCAGTTGATGATTCCACAACTATGTGAATATTGGCAATATTAATAGAACTCATTAATATTAATTAAAATAATAAAAAGAGGATATGAATTTTGGAGGAAATATGTTGAGATTGTTAGGGGGAAATTGGAGGGAGGGGATGGGGACATGAATATGATTAAGATACATTGTATATATAACTGAAATTTGCAAAAAAAATAAACCTACTTAAATCTTAATTATAATATCAAGGTGAAGAAAACAAATCAATTTTTGAGTCATATTCTTTAATGCTTAATAAATTCAATTTGCTTGGCAAACATGCTAAATTGTATAAGATCTGAGAGGAGGGTACTTGAATTGAGAAAGTCTAAGAGACCATGGATGTCAGGCCAGACTACTATACCCAGCAAAAGTGTCAGTCACCATAGAAGGAGAAAACAAGATATTTAAGGCCAAGTATGACCCCATCCCTGACACTATGTGGAGTGCCAGGACTCAGAGGCTGGTTGGCCCAGACACCTAGGGTAGAAACAAACACAATTGGAGAAAAAAATGTCAACCTCATGGTGCCTAACAATATTCTGCTTTATTTATAGATTGATGCTTACCCCAATTGTCATCAGAAAGGCTTCCTCCAGTAACGTTAGAAACAGATACAGAAACCCACAGCCAATCCCGCCCATTTCCCTTTCTCACCTCCCACTGTGGATTTTTCTGCCCCACCTTCCCTACTTGCTAATGAATTCATCTGCCTACCTTGTTGCTCCATCCTTCGTGATCAGTAGAACCCACTCTCCTTTTCATCTCCAACATGGACTACAAACCAGCTCCTCAGGAGTCCTCCAGGCCTTCATTGCTAGATTGGGCCTGGAAGGATCCAGGCTTATAGACTGAGAAAGTGCTGGACTCTTGGCCTCACTAGCCTGAAGACAGCCAATCCTGAACTACCTAATATAGATGGAGGTTTCTGTCCCATTTTGCCCCAAATAAACACACAAAGCCTTATATTAAGTATAAAATGTTTGGCCAATGGCTCAGGATTCTTATAGGCTACCTCTGCCTTAATTATTAACCCATTTCTATTAATCCATGTATTGCCACGAAGCTGTGACTTACCCATAATCCAGCATGTTACTCCTTGGGCAGCATGCTGTCTCTTCTCTGCCTCCCTCTGCCTACCTCTCCCCAACCTTCTCCTGGTCTGATAGCCCCACCTATCTTCCTGCAGCTACTGGACAATCAGTATTTTATTCATCAACCAATAAGAGAAACTTAGATACAGAAGGACATCCCCCATCAACCCAGCTTGTGCCACTCACAGAAATGTTCTTCATAATACATATTCGATCCATCAGTTTCGCTCCTCTTGCGAACCCTTACAATATATCTTATTCTTTATTTGTTTTTCTAGATAAAATTACATTTGAGATGAATTAAAACCAAAAAGTGAATCTTTTCCTTTGTACTTAAGTTTTAGCAATACAAATCTACATATTTGAAAACTAGACGTAAACAATTGTGTTTTGCCTTGTTACGCTTCCAGCTCTGAAAACACTAAAAATGAGCAATCTGGTCAGCATTCACCACTGAGTCAAACTGGCGACTGAATCAGAACTCTCACAGTGGTTTCACAGAATGGTGAATATCTATGTATTGACTTTAGTTCACTGTTTAAGAGATAGTTAATTGTGGTCTCCTCCTTATCAACTTCTACAGAAATAATAGTGCCAATAATGGCATAAAATTTAACTTGATGAGAAACAACTAGTCCTTTTATATTATTTGTAATCAATTTTGTGAAAATATGATTTTAATACCACTGAAGTCCATTTTATATGTATAATGTTATTTATATTTCATTCTTTGCCACAATGACATATTTTTACCATGATATTCATTCTAACAAATATTGTAAAAACTATATTAGTGCACTATGTTCTTGTGATCTATTGCTGTGAAGCTAAGAGGGTTTGCAGGAAATGGCAAGCTGTACTTAGCATGTATAGATTATTACAAAAATGAAGATTAAGCCTTAAGTAGGTAGTATAATGGGCTACTATAGTTATGCTGAAAATACTTCTAGGAATTCTTGAATTGCTAAAAACCATATTGGGTGAAAACTTGTCTCTGGTATTTAGACCAGCCATAAATTTCCATGATAAATTGGTCTTTGGACCATCCATACATTCCTAAGGTGAGCTGCCTCTGACACAGCCCCAGATTACTGTACAATGTGACTCTTAAAGGCAAACTGCCTGACCTATACAATGCTTGCTGCAGAAGTCCACATATGTGTATATCACACTTTCTCTATATGTCACAACTGTGTTGTTTGTCTTTAAAAACTCAAACTCAAGGTCACAACTGCTCCCCACTACTCTGCTTGGACAGCCTAGCTGGCAGTAATGAATAATATGAATATGATTTATCCAGGCATCTTGGGAATCAGGCACCTTATAACAGTATCACATGCCTTTAGTATCAGCACTCTAGAGGCAGAGGCACAGATATCATAGATATCTGTGAGTTAAATGCCTAGCTTGATGTAATTAGGGAGTTTCTTAATGGTTTAGGATATGTGAAGAGACACTGTCTTAAAACAAAAAAACAAAACACAAACAAGCAAACGAAAACGAGAAAAAATGATAGATGACAAGTCACCCATGGTGACATATACTACTATTTCTATGGCCTGAGCTGATCCCTGGGACTCTGTTCAGTTAGCCTAGCCAACTTGTTGAGTTCCAAGCCAGGTAGACACACTGTCTCTAAGGCAGACAGTGCCTACAGAATGGACCTGGTTTTCCTAGTCATGCACACATATGTACATATGTTTACAAACATATGTTTACAAACATGCAACTGAACACATGCACACCTACCTATGAGAATCAAAGTGCATCATTAGAGGAAAAGGGTGAGATGAGAAAAGTTAGAGGATAGAAAGGAAGAGTCAGTATAAACATCTGTCACAAAACACCTTCTCACTTGTTTATATGGAAGCTATGGACATTGCAATCTTATAAATGAAGCTACTAAATAATTTGGAACTCACATGGTGGAATCCAAGTCTAATTTCACTTTGAATCATCCACATGCTATAGTTAAAAGCTGCCAGATCTAAAGTTCTTTCAAACCCTAAGAGAAATACATCATTAAAAGCCTGTGAAAAGAGATCAGCTTAGCTGTCATTTTTTTGTGGCATTAACTTGGAAAACAGCTCATTTCCATACACCTTCACAGGCCCTGAAGATATTTTAGATACTTAATTTTAATGCATGTTAAGTCATTGCAGCCTGTAATAGTATTTTTCTTTTTTATATATCTGCAGACACTTTTTTTTTTAACAGAGCATCAAATTGGCATTTTCCCCCAGGAAAATATTTAAATTCAGTTTTCAACTAGGTAGATAATTGCACAATTGAGAGGGAGCTCTCTATCAGCCAGCCATTTATAGACTGAGGCTGGACAAGCTCCAAGAATACAGGTCTCAGCAAAGCTCATTTTGAGTCTCTGGCTCTGAAGATAATCCTGCATATAAAACATGAACTGTTTGCCTTCATCTCAGATAAAGACTCCATAGGTCAGGCAAATGAATGTCAATAGCATGCCTCATTATCTCGTGACAGCTACATTTCTTAAAAACTGAAAAGAAATCTCATGTCATCCTTGACCTATGATTAGCAACTTTTCAAGGACACTCTCTCAGCTTTCAAAAGAGCAAAAGAGCTGCAGAGATGGTTGATTTGGCAAAAGTGTCAAATAAAGAGGATGGGAACTCAGGTTCCCAGAACCCATGGAAGAGCCAGTTAGGTGTGGCAGCCTGCTTGCCAGGCCAGCTTGTGGAAAGCTGTGGAAAGCTGGGACAAGATGACCAGAACAAGCTAATTCTGAGTATGGTAGAGAAATCATACATCTTTGTATATGAAGAAAGAAAGAGAGAGAGAGAGAGAGAGAATAATACAGTAATAAGTTAGAGAGTAACTGAGGAAAAGACCTGATGTCAATCTCTAGTCTCCTCATGCATGTGTACATACATAGGTAAACATGCTTACACATGTACACACACCACATTATATTAGTTTGATTTCTCTATAGTGTGGTTCTTAACCAGTGAGTCTAGACCCATTTTGGGGTTGACAGACTCTTTCACAGGAGACACCCAAGGCCATAAGAAAACACAGATACTTATAATTCATAACAGTAACAAAATTGATTATGAAGTAGGAACAAAAATAATTTTATGAATGAAGGTCATCACAACATAAGGAACTGTATTAAAGCATTGCAGCATTAGGAAGGCTGAGAACCATTGCTCTGAGGGAACAGAACCAGTGGTGTTAGTGTGTGTGTGTGTGTGTGTGTGTGTGTGTGTGTGTGTGTGTATAATATGTGTTGAATATTACATATAATATATGTTTTGTTTATTATAAATATGTGTATATATTAATATATATGAAGAGAGAGACAGACAGAGAGAGAGAAAGAGAGAGAAAGAGACAGAGAGAGAGAATAATACTGTAATACTAAATCTGTAATTGCTCTATGCTTGAGGCTAAAAGCTTTAGGAGGCAGAGGTACCTTAGAGGCTATCTCACACTTCCTAGGGAGCAAGAGAGATGGAAAACCAGCAATTATTTAGCCCATCAGCAATCCTTCACTGGCCCTGGAATCCCAGAAAGTTGTTAGAGAGTCACTATCCCGCAGATCACAATGAAAATTTAGAAATTTAGATGGCTCTGCTATCAGGGAAGGAATCAGCAGGCTTATCAGGTGGATGGACATAGAAGGGAGAGGAAAGGCCCCATAAACAAAGGCATTGTCCTTCTACAGCCCCGAGTTTATCTGAACTGCCATCAGAAGGCTCCACTCACAAGCCAGGCAGGTATCCCCTCATCAGTCAAGGGAAACTGTATTTTTAAGTGAGGTGATTCTAATTTGTGGCAAGCTGACTTTCAAGTAGATCAGAAAATACACAAAATGGGCACAGGGCATGAAACAACAACACTATGTGACTTTGGAAATCTGAGATGGATCTTCTCTTTGTACTCAAATGATAATATACCTACTATGTACCTAGACAGTTAAAGAATATTTAAATTGTATTTAGCAAAACCAAAATTGTCCAAATTATTTGCTAAGGAAAACAGAACTCTTGCATGGCTATATAATGCTGGAGCAAACAGTTTATTCTCAATTTGAGATTCAGAAAAGAGCTCAGTTAGATTTGGTGAGCCTGTAGTGGTAGGCAACCAACTTTCACTGTTCCACATGAGACATGGTGTCACGTCCACCCTTGACCAGCAAGAACAACGCAACACCGAGGAATCTTCTTCAACATAGTTTAATCGGGAACTTTTTGATTTACAGTGAAATGGCGGCCCCGGGTAGAGGAAGACAGGGCCTGATATAGGCTACATCTACCAATCACCTAACCCTACGTGGTGTGCCAGGATTGGTTGTCTCCAAGCAGAATTAAGAGGAAACATGACCTTTACCAAATTAGGAGTTGTTTACCACAGAGAACACTTGCCGTCAGGCTGGCGGAGGGTGGAAACCGGCGCCATCTTTTGGGCGCGGTACTTTGCAGCTCCCAACAACATGGCAGAGAGTAGAATTCGGTTAGAGCATTTGGCACTTAACTTTGGGCCTTAGTGCCAAATATAAGACACAAGTAAAAATCCTACTCACAGTATAACAGCTGTTCACATAAGATTGAATAAATACATAAATTGTTAGGGGAAGAAAAGTAAATCAAAAGAATCTGAAAGCTTTTCTTTCTGTGAAAAATATAAGACAAGGCTGATATAAATCTCTGGTTTGATCTAACACATATCAGTTCATGTAGCTCCTGGGAAATGGGAAAAAAAAAGATGGCATGTTCCAGGTCTGGTGTTCTACACAAGTTTTCCCATCTAGTGAGTGGCTGATGTAGGAAGATTGCAATATATGAACCATGTGAACAAAGGAGAGAACTTAAATCTAGCCTGAGAATTTATGTCTGCCTAGGGTTTCTGGAGCCCCTAGTTATGGTTCCCAATACTAGAAATGAAAAGCAAAGAAAAGGAAAGAAAAAATGGAAAAGAAAATAAGAAATTAAAACTACACTTTCATTTCCCCTGGTTGAGAAACTACAAAGCTATGTGAAGTGAATCCAATATGGTAGACTTGGTGTCCTGGCTACATTCTTTGTGGAAGATCAGAAAGACAAGTAAGGTTGAGGTCTACAGGGACAAAGGAGATTGAAGGAACTTTGTCATGATTTAAATCTCCAATCCTCCTCTTAACCTATTTAAAGAGGATTAGGAAGCCAAACATGACAAATCAGTCATTTTGAAAATCTGAGCATTTATTGCAATCAAGGAAATTATTGTGTAGTAATTCCATGATATTTGAGTTGAAAAGTCAGAAAGAGAGATACACAGAACTATGAAAACAGACAAAAACAATAAAACCATCCAGCATTGATAATAACAAGAGAAATAGTAGCTTTAATTCACAAGAAGGAAGGAGAAAAGGATAAGAAAGTCTATGTTAGACATGCTGTTCAAGATACTCACCAATGGGGCTCTGAGAAAGGCATGTCTAAAGGATTTGAGAGGCCTGGATGAAAATCTGGCAAACTCAAATGTGGAAACACTCATCACCAAATGTGGTTTTGTGACTTGTATTATTGAGAGACATTTAGTTCATAGTAGCAGAACTCTCATGAATAAAACTAAGGCCCTTGTGAGAGCCCAAAAGAGAGTGGAGAAATAAACACTGAGTGTGTAGCAGTGACTATCGTGTAGACATGGGGACTTGACTTCAAATTCTCGCTCATGGAAAAAGCCCTGTATAGCAATGTGTGCCTATAATGCCAGCAATGGAAGGGATGAAAACACAAGGAGACAGGATCTCTGGTTGGGCCCGAAGACCACCATTTATCTCAGGCAGAACAAAAGATTCTGTCTCAAAGGAGTAAGGTGGATAGTGATAGATCAGGACACCTGGCACCCTCTGTTTGCCTCCATGCTCACACTTGGACAATCTTATATTCATACATGGGAGACCTATATACACACACATACACATGCACACATTCAGTCACCTATATGTACCAGAGTTTCATACAATGTATTTTGTACATCTTTCCCAGTCTTCCTGCCTACTCAACATCATATTCTTTCTCTCTCTTAAACACACACACACACACACACACACAGAGAGAGAGAGAGAGAGAGAGAGAGAGAGACAGAGAGACAGAGAGACAGAGAGACAGAGAGACAGAGAGACAGAGAGACAGAGAGAGCAGAAACACACTGTCTATGTTGGCCTAACACCCCTGAGCGTAAGATCAGGTCTGGAACATTGATGACACATCCACTGTCAGTCCGTTGAAGAAAACTGATTTTGCCTCTCCCAACACCTATCAACAGCAAATAGCTTCATGGTTAGTTGTGTTTTGTGCTCACTTCCCTACTCTATGCTGGGATTTTGCCACGCTTGATTTTGTGTGCTTTCTCTCCTTCATGGATCCTGAGCCTTGAGAAGAGTGGTATAATAAAGACATCCCATATAAGCCTGAGTGCTGCCAAGTTTCTCACATTCTGTAGCTCAGTGTTAATTACCATGCATTGCAAGAAAAAAAGTGTATAAAATTACAAGACACATACAGAGCACCCAATAGATGGATCAGAAAAAAATTAAAGGATCCTAGAGAGCTATCTTGCTGTTTTACTTTCATTAAGAGCACACTAACACTGAGAACTCCTGTCCTGGGGTCAGCAAGCAGGTCAACTCAGCACCTGAGGACCAAGCAACTTCGAGTCTTCTGACAGCACTGTCCCAGTCCAGCTCCCATCCACCTGGAGAGAGAGTGCCTCAGACCCACCTGCACGCATCAAGAGACCCATCAGGCTACCAGACCCTCTTGCACCCACCGGAAGAGAACATTGGACCCATACAAACCAGGAGAGGAAACAAAAGCACCTGCACCCACTGGAAGAAGAGGTAGGAAGATGACAATATAAAAACACATTCAACAGCAGAAAAACCAATATGATGCCAATAGAGTCTAGGGACTCTACACCAGCAAGACCTGAACATCGCAACGCAGATGAAGCAGAAGAAAATGTCCTTAAAAAAACTTCATGAAGTTCCCTAAGAGTGGAAATGAGAAGATCATTCAAAGAAATGGAAGAAAAGACTAACCAAAAATTGGATAAATGGATAAATGATCAGGAACTACAGATGCAAGCATAACCAACAGAATACAAGAGATGGAAGAGAGAATCTCAGGCTTTGAAGATACACTAGAAAAAAAAAAATAGATTCATCCAGCAAAGGAAATCTTAAGTCCAACAAATCCCTAACACAAAATATTCAGGAAATATGGGACACCATAAAAAGACCAAACCTAAGAATAATAGGTATAGAAGAAGGTGAAGAAACCCAACTCAAACTTGCAGAAAACATATTCAACAAAAACATAGAAGAAAACTTTCCCAATCTAAAGAAAGAAATGCCAATGAAAGTAAAAGAAGTCTATAGAATACTAGAGTGAATAACAACAAAAAAAGTTCCCTCAACATATAATAATAAGAACACCAAACAAACAGAATAAAGAAAGATTAAGAACAGCAAAGGAAAAAGGCCAAGTAACATATAAAGGCAAACCTATCAGAATTACACCTGACTTCTCCATGGAAATTCTAAAAGCCAGAAGGTCCTGAATAGATAATCCACAAACACAAAGAGACTATGGATGCAGCCCAGATTACTATACCCAGCAAAGCTTTCAATCACTATAGATGGAGAAAACAAAATATTCCATGAAAAATCAGATTTAAACAATACATAGCCACTAATCCAGCCCTACAGAAAGTACTGGGAAAAAAAAAAACCAACAACCTAAGGAAGTTAACTACACTCACAAAAACAGATAATAGATAATCCCACGTTACCAAAAGCCAAAAGTAAAAGCAGGGTAAATCCACACACAATAACACCAGCAACAACAAATCCAAAACAAACAATAATTGACACTCAATGTTCCCTCATTATTAATAGTCTTAACTTGCCTATAAAAAGACACAGGCTAACAGAATGGATAGGAAGACAGAATCCATCCTTCTGCTGAATACAAGAAACATACCTCAACTTCAAAGACAAAAACATTCTCTAAAATTGAGCACATATTGGCAACATGGCAAACCTTAACAGGTACAAAAATTGGAATAATCCTAGGTATCTTATCAGACCACCTTGCTTTAAAGTTAGAATTCAACAACAAAAATTGCAGAAAAATTATGAACACACGAAAATTGAACAATGGGCCATTGAACCATTCCTGGTTCAAAGAAAAAGTAAAGATAGAAATTAAAGACTTTCTAGAATTCAATAAAAATGAAGACACAACATACCCAAACTTACTGGACACTTTGAAAGCAGTACTAAGAGGAAAGTTCATAGCTCTTAGTGCTCACATGCAGAAAATGGAGAATAGTCACACTAGAGAATTAACAGCACAACTGAAAGGTCTAGAACAAATAGAAACAAATTAACCCCTGAGGAGTAGCTGCAGGGAAATAATAAAACTGAGGGCAGAAATCAATAAAGTCAAAACAAAGAAAACAGTTCAAAGAATCAATGTAACCTTTATGCCAACTAGCCAAAAGGCAGAGAGAGAATATGCAAATAAACAAAATCAGAAAATTTAACGGAAATGGACAGTAAGCAACTTAAACAGACCTATGACCCCTAATAAAATAGAAGAAATCATCAAAAGTCTCCCAACCAATAAAAGCCCAGGGCCAGATGGCTTCAGTGAAAAATTCTACCAGAAATTCAAAGAAGAGCTAATACCAATACTCTCAAATTGTTCGACAAAATAAAAGCAGAAGGTCTATTTAAATTGTTTATCTGTCCTTGATTTAATTTTGGTAAGTGATATCTATTCAGAAAATTTCTTTAGATTTTCGAATTTTGTGGAGTATAGGTTTTGAAAGCATGACCTGATGATTCTCTGGATTTCCTCAGTGTCTGTTGTTATATCCCCCTTTTCATTTCTGATTTTGTTAATTAGCATGCTCTCTCTCTCTGCCTTTTGGTTAGTTTGCGCAGAGGTTTGTCTATCTTGTTGATTTTCTCGAAGAACCAAGTCTTGGTTTCATTGATTCTTTGTAATGTTTTCCTTGTTTCAACTTTATTGATTCCTGCCCTCAGTTTGATTATTTCTTGGCATCTGCTCACCAAGGTGAGTTTGCTTCTTTTTGTTCTAGAGATTTCTGTAATGCTGTCAATTCTCTAGTGTGACTGTTCTCCTGTTTCTTCTTGTGGGCACTTAATGCTATGAAATTTCCTTTTAGCACTGCTTTCAAAATGTCCCATAAGTTTGGATATATTGTGTCTTCATTCCCATTAAATTCTAGGAAGTCTTTAATTTCTTTTTTTTTTATTTCTTCCTTGACCCAGGAATGGTGCAAATGTGCACCCTTCAATTTCCATATGTTTGTAGGATTTCTACAATTTGTGTTGTTGTTGAATTCTAACTTTAAAGCATGGTGGTCTGATAAGACATAGGGGCTTATTCCATTTTTTTGGATATGTGGAGATTTGCTATGTTGTCAAGTATGTAGCCAATTTTAGAGAAGGTTCCATGTGGTGCTGAGAAGAAGATGTATTCTTTTGTGTTTGGGTAGAATGTTCTATACATGTCTGCTAATCCCAATTAAGTCATAACTTCTGTTGGTTCCTTTGTTTCGTTGTTAAGTTTCTGTCTGGTGTTCCTGTCTAATGGTGAGAGTGGGCTGTTGAAGTCTCCTATTCTAAGTGTGTGAGGTTTTATGTGTAGTTTGAGCTTTGGTAATGTGGGTGACTTTATATTTGAGTCATAGATGTTCAGGATTGAGACTTCACCTTGATGGACTTTCTCTGTGATTAGTATGAAATGTCCTTATTCATTTCTTTTGAGTGATTTTAGTTTGAAGTCTAATTTGTTAGATATTAGGATTGCTACACCTGCCTGTTACTTGAGTCCGTTTGTTTGGAAAACCTTTTCCCAACCCTTTACTCTTAAGAAATGTCTCTTTTGCTGGGCGGTGGTGGCACACGCCTTTAATCCCAGCACTTGGGAGGCAGAGGCAGGTGGATCTCTGTTTGTTCGAGACCAGCCTGCTCTACAAGAGCTAGTGCCAGGACAGCCTCCAAAGCCACAGAGAAACCCTGTCTCAAAAAAAAAAAAAAAGAAAGAAAGAAAAGAAAAGAAAGAAATGTCTGTCTTTGAAGTTGAGGTGTGTTTCTTGTATGCAGCAGAAGGATGGATTCTTTTATAGGCAGGTTAAGACCATTGACATTGAGGGATATTTATGTCCATTGATTCTTGGTTCTTGTTTGTTTTGGATTTGTTGTTGCTGGTGTTACTCTGTGTGGATTTCCCTCTCATTTTTCTTTTGGTGTTTGGTAAAGTGTGGTTATCTATTGCCTATGTTTTTGTGAGTGAAGTTATCTATGTTGGGTTGGAGTTTTCCTTCCAATAATTTTTGTAGGGCTGGTTTAGTGGATATATATTGTTTAAATCTGGTTTTGTCATAGAATATCTTTTTTTCTACATCTATAGTGATTGAAAGCCTTGCTGGGTACAGTAGTCTGATTTGGCATCCACGTTCGCTTAGCCTTTGTAGGACATCTATCCAAGACCTTCTGTCTTCAAAGTTTTCATTTAGAAATCCTAATTCAGATTGGTCTGTCTTTATATGTTACTTGGACTTTTTCCTTCGCTGCTCTTCATAATTTTCTTTATTCTGTAAGTTTGGTGTTTTGATTATTATGTGGAGAGGGGACTTCTTTATGTGGTCCCATCTATTTGGTGTTCTGTAAGCTTCTTATACTTTCAAAGGCATATCGTTCTTTAGGTTGGGGAAGTTTTCTTCTATGATTTTGTTGAATATGTTTTATGTACTTTTGAGCTGTATTTCTTCTCCTTCTTCCATACATATTATTTTTAGGTTTGGTCTTTTCGCAGTGTCTCATATTTCCTGGATATTTTGGGATTTGTTGGACTTGAGATTTTCTTTGGTCGATGGACTGTATATCCTCTAGTGAGGCTTCAGCACCTGAGATTCTCTATTCCATCTCTTGTACTCTCTTGGTTATTCTTACATCTTTAGTTCCTGATCATTTATCCAGCCTTTCTATTTCCAGCATTCCCTCATTCTGTGTTTTCTTTATTGTTTCTATTTTAGCTTTTAAGTGTTGAACTGTTTTGATTGTTTCCTTCACTTGCTTGGTTGTTTTTTCTTAGCTTCCTTTAGTTTCTTTAAGAGATTTATTTATTTCTTAAATTTTTTTGTTTTTCTCCTATTTCTTTGAGGGATTTTCTCACTTACTCTTTAAGTGTCTCTATCATCTTCTTAAAGTAGATTTTAAGGTCTGTCTCTTCTTCTTCCTCTGTGTTGTGCTTTTCAGATCTTTCTGGTGTGCAGTCCCTAGATTCTGGTGGTGTCATATTAGTCTTTCTGTTGTTGAGTGTGTTTTTGTTCTGTCATCATTCCATCTCTTCTTCCAGTGGGTGCAGGTGTGGTCTCTCTATTTCTTCTTGTCACCAGTGGCATACCTGGGCCAAGTCTTCATTGTCTGCAACTCTGGATGATCTGGCCTCTCCTGTTATTCTCTTTACTCAAGCTCAAATAGACTGTGCAGGGCAGAGGGTGAATCAATATTGAGGTGTTTTTGGACTCAAGGAGATCCTCCCTGTCTGCACAGGTCCACTATATGCCAGGAGCAGGCCCAGAATGATCCAAGGAGGGTGTGATGGTGGGAGTTGGGGTGGGGGCAGAGAATACACTAACTTCAAGCAGAGGGTGGAAGGCAGAGATTGAACCAAGAGTGAGGGGTTCCCGGACTCAGGGAGGTCCTCCCTGTCTGGGCAGGTCCACTCTATGCCAGGATCAGGCCCAGAAAGATCCCAAGGGAGGCTGATGGTGGGAGCGTTGGGCAGGGGCAGAACCAAGACTCACCTCAGCAGATGGCAGGGCTAAAGTGGGACCAAGAGTCAACTTTGAGTCTTTAAAGAAAGAAATTAAAGAAGATACCAGAAAATGGAAAGATCTCCCATGCTCTTGGATAGGTAGGAACAACATAATAAAAATGGCAATCTTGCCAAAAGCAATCTGTTATTCTTTTACACTGCAACTGTGAGTATAAAGAAGGGAAACTATGGATGAACAACCCACGTGGAGTTTATTTACAGGAAGAGGGGGGAGGATCGGGTTGGATTGTCAACCAACCCTAGAGAAGACAGAGAGAGAGAAGGGCAGGAAAGGCTGGACCTTTTAAAGGGAAGACTTCTCATGCCCACTGAGGTTTCACACATGCACAGAGTCCTCATGCAAGCCGCAATGTGTGACGGGTGACGTGGTGATGATGTAGCATGGTTTTCTGTGTGTGCCCCTCCTGTTGTTAGGGGGCAGGGTCATCCAGGTGCATGTTCTTATACAATCTACAGATTCAATGCAATCCCCATCAAAGTACAGGCACAATTCTTTACAGAACTTGAAAGAACAATATTCAACTTTATATGGAGAAACATAAGACCCAGGATAGCCAAAACAACCCTGTAGAATACAGGAACTTCCAGCAGCATCACCTTCCCTGACTTCAAGATCTATTATAGAGCTATAGTTCTGAAAACAGCTTGGTATTAGCACAAAAATAGACAGGTAGACCAATGGAATCTAATTGAAAACCCTGAAATTAACCCACATACCCAAGAACACCTGATTTTGACAAAGAATCTAAAGTTACACAATGGAATAAAGAAAGCATCTTCAACAAATAGTGCTGGCATAACTGGATCCTGGAATGTAGAAGACTGCAGATAGATCCATGTCTATCACAATGCACAGAATTTAAGTCCAAATGGATCAAAGGCCTCAACATAAATCTTAGAAGAGAAAGTGGGAGGTATCCTTGAATGAATTGCTACAGGAGACTGCTTCCTGAATATGACACCAGTAGCCCTGACACTGAGTTTGGCAATTAATAAATTGGATCTCCTGAAACTAAGAAGCTTCTGTAAGGCAATGGACACAGCCAGTAAGACAAAATGGCAGACTACAGAATGGGAAAAGATATTCACCAACCCAACATCTGACAGAGGGCTGATGTCCAAAATTTACAAAGAATTCAAGAAGCTAGTTTCCAAAACACCAAATAATCCAGTTAAAAAGTGGGGTACTGCCAGGCATGGTGGTGCATGCCTTTAATCCCAGCACTGGGGAGGCAGAGGCAGAGGCAGAGGCAGGTGGATCTCTGTGAGTTTGAGGCCAGCCTGGTCTCCAGAGCAAGTGCCAGGATAGGCTCCAAAGCCACAGTGAAACACTGTCCCCCCCCCCAGAAAAATGTGGGGTACAGAACTAAATAGACAATTCTCAATAGAGGAATCTAAAATGGCGGATAGATATTTAAGAAAGTGCTCAACAGCTTTAGCCATCAGGGAAATGCAAATCAAAACAACTCTGAGATACCATCTTCCTCCTGTCAGAATGGCTAAAATTAAAACAGCATTGACAGTTTATGCTGGAGAGGATGTGGAGAAAGGGGAACACTCCTCCACTGCTGGTGTGATTGCCAACTGGTACAGCCAATTTGGAGATCATTATTGTAGTTCCTCATGAAAAGCAGAATTAATCTATCACAAGATCCAGCAATTCAACTCTTAGGCATGTACCCAAAAGAAGCACATTCATACAACAAGAACATGTGTTCAGTGATGTTCATAGCAGCCTTATTTATAATAGCCAGAACCTGGAAGCAACATAGATGCTTCAACTGAAGAATGGATAGAGAAAATATGGTACATTTACACAATGCAGTACTACTCAACAGAAAAAAAAATTGAATCTTGAAATTCACAGGCAAATAGATGGAACTAGAAGAAACCATTCTGAGCAAGGTAACCCAGTCAAAAAAGAAAAACATGGTATGTACTCACTCATATATGGATTTTAGACATAGAGCAAAGGATTACCAGCCTACAGTCCACACTGTCTGAGAAGCTAGGAAACAAGGAGGACTCTAAGAGAGACATACATGGTCCCCTTGAGAAGGGGAAAGGGACAAGATCTCCTCAGCAAACAACTGGGAGCATATGGGGACGGGAGAGGAATCTAGGAGAATGACAGTGGAGAAGAGGAGGGGCGAGGAGGACATGAGGGAGCAGGAAAGTTTATTCGGGAGAAGAATAGAGGAGAGCAAGTTAAGAGATACTATAATAGTGGTAGCCATTGTAAGTTTAAAGAGACACCAGGCACAAGGAAATGTCCAAAGATCTACATGGATAACACAAACTAACACTCAAAGTAACAGTGAAGAGGCTAACTTAAATGACCTCCCCTGAAAATGAGATTGATGACTAACTTATATGCTTTTCCAGAGCCTTTTATCCAGCAGTTGATGTAAGTAGAAGCAAAACACACATAGCTAAACACTGAACTGAACTGGAATCCAGTTGCAGAGAGGGTGGAGTGATGAGCAAATGGGTCCAGACCAGGCTGGTGAAAACCACAAAAACAGCTGACATGAACAAGGGGGAGTCCATGGTCCCCAGACTGATAGCTGGGAAACCAGCGTGGAACTGATCCAGACCCCATGAAAGTGCGTGTCAGTGAAGAGACCTCAGAAATCTATGGGGCCTTTTGTAATGTGTCAGCATTTATCCTTACCATAGGAATTGACTTTGGGAGCCCATTCCACATGGAGGGATACTCCCTCAACCTAGACACTCAGGGGAGGGCCTGGACCCTATCTCAAAGCATATGACAGACTCTTAAGAATTCCCATGGAAGGCCTCACCCTCCTTGGGAGGAGAAAGCACATAGGATAGGTAGGGTGTTTGTGGGGGGTAGGGGAGGAATGGAGGGAAAGGGAACTGGGAATGACATGTAAAACCATCTTGTTTCTAATTTAAATTTAAAAAATGGAAAAAAAAAAAGAACTCACTAACAAGCTTGTGGGCTAAGCTGTCGAAAGAGAGCCCTGGCTAGAATAGTGTTATGCTGAAGGTCATCTAATGCCAGTCTCGAAGGCTCTAGAACACTTAAGAGAAGAATCTTGTTGTTTATAAGCCACTCAGCACTTTCTATTCTGTTACAGATACCCAGATTGAGTAAGTCCCTAAGCATGTAGGAGAATAGTAAAGTGGGTGAGAATGAAATTCCTGCCCAGAGGAGACTAGAGGGGATGCAGGATAATTGGAATATTTGGAGAGAAAGATGTAATAAACCAGAAGATGGCGACTTAGCAGAATGTGATTGAGAAGAAAGGAAAAAATCCAAAATCAATGGTGAATACTTACGGGTATGTCTAGACTGATAGCAGACATTTTGAGAAGTAATCTTGATACTTTACTAACATTAAGATTATAATAGAAATATAGCTTAATGAGTCAACTGTGTGGTAAATGAAATCTGACTATATCAGTCTCGAGATAAACATCAGTAATGACTAAATAGTTATGTTTGAAAATTGAATGCTGACCATACTAGTTTTAGGAATACAGAATGGTCTTGAGAAAAATAATTTTGAATATGGATTTCCAGAAAGGACAAGCTTAACATATAAAGAGGAATTTATTCATGTTTAAATGTATTCATGGGGATACACTTGTTAGAGATTTTTCTTTCCAGATGAGTAAATAATTCGGAAGGGCAAACCTTTATTCCCTTTAAAGCTTTCATTCTTCTAAAGGGTAGATTTGATCTCAATGACCTAATGTCACATTACAATATGGTAGAACACTCTGACCTACCCTTCCTGCTCTCACTATACCCACTGCTTCTGGAGTCTGGATTCCGATGTCTCACACCCTGCTGTGACCTAGTGACTTCTGTGTGTGACTATAAAAACGGAAGCAGTTTCGCATCTTTCACTGCAGTGCCAATTCGGAAGCTAAAGTGTTCCTTGCCTGAGATGTGCTGCTTCATTTGAGATGTTTGTTTGAAGCCTCTGCTGTCCCACATAAATGTCCCTGATAGCAGGAGTTACCAATATTAGCTCTCCTTCAGCATGCCCTCTGCTCAAATCCCTGCTGCAGCTGTGTGGAATTGGTTTGTGTCTCTCTTCTGACATAGTAGGATTGAGGTTACTTGACCTGCTCTGACCCCAGAATCGAGGGAAATAAAAAGCATTTGCTTTAAGCAGTATGACTTTTGAAAGTATTTCTTCAAATCATTTTTGAAGTCCTTTTGTGGCTATATGTGTGGTGATTAAAATATGGCCTTCAGTTAATTAATTTACTTTCAACATTTTCAGGAAGTACATCTTTGGCCTATTTTTACTCAAATTTGGGGTTTGTGATACAAAGAAGTGAGGGGTCTCTGAGGTCAGAAAGCTATTGTCCCTAATTTCTACCAGCATAGATTAAGTCTCAACAAAGGTAAAGAAAGGCAGGGAAGATTAAGGTCCCAAATCAGAGCCTGTTGTTCTCTGACTTTCGGTTTCAGTGATCATTATTCTGACAACCTAGCAGGCAACTGAGCAAACAGTTCATTAACTCCCTGGTCCCTTAGTTTACACATGAATGACAACCTTGCTATCTTATAGGGTGGCTAGCTTTGTGTTTCATATTATTTATTTGCTCTTTATTGTTTATTTAGTTTTGTATTTCCTGGGTATTTACCAAGCCCTAGCCAAGACCTCTATCAATGAGCTAATCTCAACCCTGCCCCTACTCTAGATAAACAGACCTTTTTTTCTGAAACAATGATTCAAATTTGCCCAGACTGGCCATTTGCTGACTCTTGGGCAGCTGAAAGTCTTGACTTTTAAGGAAGGCCACTTCCAGGCAGGGAGAACTACCGACATGGTCAGACCCTAGATCAGGGCAACTGCTTGACCCTGGTTTGGTTTGGTTCACAGTATTTCAGTTACTCTGTATTCTGCTGACCCTGTTGTAAGACCCACCTGAGATCCAGACCTGAAATACAATTGGTGAGGCAGCTATCTTCAGATCTCTTTTCCTAAGGGATTCAGCTGGATCCTAAGATTTGGAATGAGAAGGACATTAACAGTATTGTGCTCATTTTGGGGTGAGGATACCAAATCTCCTCCTTTCTGGTTAATAGGGACTTAGACTTTGTCTGGAGTGCACCATAAAAAGCACCATTTTCACCAAAAAAGCAAGCCTAGCTACCTTACTCAGACCACTACACAGGAAACCAGTAATAAGGTGCTTTGGAAACAACATTTTATTCTTTTTTGGTGTTCAATTCTGTTATTACTCCTATCATCTTGTAATCACATGTTGCACAAAGTTAATGCTGTCTCAAATCAAGTAAGCTTTCAATGTCAATGTCTACACATCTTCTTTTCTGACCGATAGTTTCAACAAAGGACATTTTTGAAGGAGATCCCTGAACAACAGTGGCTTCCTCCCAGACCCTAGATTAGGCACAAACCACAGCAAAACAGCTGTTTTCATAGAGAAACCCTTTAGTAAGCAGGGAAGAAAAGTTAAACTGGCTGCTCTCTCAGTAAGAAAACAGCATCTCATGACCTTGCAGGTGTAATTGTTAAGAGGAGGAAAAAGAGAGGTCTGTGTTGGAATGGGCTAGGATGTGGTAGTAAAGCAAATAGGGAACAAGGGACAAGGGGTATTTGTCCTGGAGGGACACAGGACTGCCTCTGGATAGAGGGGATACAGATGAGGCCCATAAGCAATGGTAGTTTATAAAGGTAAAGGGGTAGTTTATAAAGGTAAAGTGTAAACTGAGGTCTTAATTTTAACTGGGCATGTTAATTAGGTGAAGCAAAAAGGGTTTCTGATTGCTACATTTCAATACTTTGATAGCAAGACCTTGGTAGTCAGTCTCAAGAGGAGGAAGTGGCCAAATAAGTAAATTGGTGGTAGCATTAGGAATGTGATCTAAATGCTTTTAGCAAAGCAGAGGGAATAGGAGAAAAGAGCACGGCCCACCATAGCCACATGTTAAAGTGGGCCAAAATCCTTGCAATTATAGAGACCAATAAAAAGCCAGAGTGAATGTAGATACTACTTTGCGAAAGACAATGTTCAAAAATTATAGTAAAACCAGAAATGCATAGGAAACTATTAGTACTGCTAATAGGAAAATATTTCTTTTGGGAACCTTGAATTACCTTAATCATGCCAGAACAATATGGGGGTTTGGGGAGCTGACAACATTAAGATGTTTATAGTTTTAAAAGTCATTTAATGTGTCTCCTACAAGCATAGAATTTGTATTATTTCCTTCAAAATTGTAGGTCCCTGATAATAATCAGATAGATATTTAGCAAGCATGCTTCCTTATGATTAATTTTGAAAATAAATTTTATGAGTGCACTAGAAAAGGCCTTTGTAAACTTTTTTCCTTCTTCACAGGCTGCTGCCAAGAGAAAATGAATAGTGTCTTTGAGATATGCACAAACATCCGGTGCGGATGAGGACGCTCGATCTGAAAGCCAGAATTTCTTCTATTTGCTGTATTAAAACCATTCTCAACAAAGGCTGTCCCCAGCCCTGTCCTCCTCACTGTGTTACTGATGCACCAGACTCTGGATTAATTTCTATTCCTTCTATAAACATCCAGGCTTCCTGTATTGCTGCTCTCAGTTTCCTCTCATTCTTTGATTTGGGAATAGTCAGCCAAAACACACCCGGACTTTCTGACACTCCTACTAGCCCAGCACAAGGAAATATGGTGAGACTTAGAATCTTGTCAGACATAACCCATCTGCAAAGTGTGCTTTCTATGATGGCCCTAGACCAGAATAAAATGTCAAGGTGGAGGGCATGTATGAAACCACATTGGGCTTTAGTTGAACATTCTGACCACAGAACTTGAATCACACACATGCTATGTGGATATGGATGTACTACATGTATCTTAGTATATAAGAGTAAAGAAAATCATTTCACAGTCCCCTTTAACTTATTCTGTAGAGAATTTAATGTTTTTAAATGTAGGTCAGAAGCCAGCTCTGTTGTGCAGTTTCCCAATCAATGTAAACACACAGGCAGAGAAATGAATCTATAATAACAAACTACAGCTACTGTTGCTATTTAATTTGGGTGGTAACAAGCACCCAGATTTTTTCCATTCATCAATTTATTTTACAAAATTATTTAATATTTGGCACTTACCAGAATCTGATTTAGTTTCACAGGAAGCAAAGTCTGGACTAAGGAAGTTTCCATTCTAGTAACAGAGACAATCCACAAATCTGTAAAATAATTCTAGGTACAACAACAAGCACTGAGATTTACACCTGGCTACACATTTAGGTGAGTTTTATTTTTTGTTTACTGGTTTAAATGGAAGTTAACACTCACCCATGGATTTTTGTTGCTCCTTACACAATTTCAAATAACTTGATATTTTAGGAATTATGTACAATGTTATAGATACACAAGTCATGCAGTATATCAATTCAAATTTCACCAATCACTAATTTGCAATATATGTCAAGATAAACCTTGACAGAAGAAAGAGAGAGAAGGAAGCATAGACAGAGACATGAAGGAAGACAGTCCAAACATGTATGGAAAGCTAAAGGAAATTACATAAGCAAAGTTCACTATTGTTCCATACTAAGTGTTAAATGGAGGTAAGATATTAACTAATACATGCATATTACCTATAGTAAATAGAGTTCTGCATTTCAATTTTTCCTCCATAAAGTTGCTGAGATAAGAATAAATGAGCTGGTAAATGAAGACATGGATATGTTAAATAATATACATTCTTAATGAAGGAGTTGGAAAGTACCACATCTTTTCTGCCATAATTTGAGGAAATGAATAAATTCCTTTACCTATTGGTTCAAAACCAAGTAGTGGAGAAAAGAAGTCAGGCTAGTCATTATAGTAGACTATAGAGTATATAGATTGGTAGATGCATAAAGGATAATAGATATGGGGAGAATGATAAGTTTACATGTACCCCAAAATGGTATTTGGACAATTTTTAAAGGGTACATGGAAGTATAATCATATATATGAGAAAAAAGTGGAATGAAAGAGTACCTTACTGTTGTCTAAGGAAGTCTGATGAACAATATGCACTTCAGAAGACAAAATGTGTGCCCTTAGAGTGTGGGTTCACCAAATAGTTCGAGGGTAGATGTGTTTCCTAGCATAAAGCAGGCCCTGAGTTCTACCTCTATTGAGAGGGAAAAAGAAAGAGAGGGGCATGGAAAAGAGGGGGTGGATAGCAGAGAGGGGGATGGGAAGAGGAAGGGAAAAGAAATAAAGGAAAAGCAAAGAAAGAAGAAAGGTGTAGGAAGCAAGGGGTAGTGAAGAAGGGAGGGGGAGGGAACATGGGAAGAAGGGGGTAAGAATGAGGAAGACCAGTTTGGGATCATATGGTTAGAACAATTATAAAATATGGCTTGTTCATTATTTGGTTTATCCACACATAGACACATAGCTATATACATATGCATACATTCATAGACATATGCATTATATACCTATAAATATGAATATATACTTACAAGTATATCCTTGTACTAAGCCAGTAATTTTAGCCACACTGAAATGTAATGACTAAGAATGATCTCAGCATACACTGAATCATAGAAACAAACATCTGGGAAGCCATTTCCACTTGTGGCTATGTTCTTTGATGGTACTGTCTAGTATACTGGCACAGATTATTCCCTTAACTTCAAGGATTTGGAACAAGAATGTTTCTAATACGTTGATTTATATTATGAATAAGCTTACTAATTAATAGATAAATATAAGCTGAAAGCAAATATCTCTGTAGGCACTGGCTAATCATTTAGATCATGCTTAGAAATGTTCCTTCAGACTGTCAGTAGGCATGTTGAGCACAAGGGAAAGTGACCATGGCTGGCCTCTTGCTACAGCTGTTACTACACATCTAAGCCTCAAGAAGCTCCATCTAAGGGTTAGGCTAGCCCAGTGTATGAGGGCCATGTTAGGAAAAATCATTAAAACCTTAATTGCTATTAAACTGAGTCACATGCTTACCTTAGCCAATAAACCCCCAGGCTTGTCAATCCAATGTGCATTGAGTGGTCAGTCCTTTAGAACAGAAAGAATTCTGAGTGACAAGCACCCTCACCATTTTCTTGACAAATAGCTGGGATTTTTCATAAATCTATGACCTTTGGAATCATTATTTTTGAGTTTTACCAATATAAAATGTCAGTAGTTTTTAAATATTTTA
Source organism: Cricetulus griseus (assembly GCF_003668045.3). Lineage (NCBI taxonomy): Eukaryota > Metazoa > Chordata > Mammalia > Rodentia > Cricetidae > Cricetulus > Cricetulus griseus. Next base: position 120,394,204 of record NC_048597.1, read on the forward strand.
CTAAATTCTACCCCATTGCACAATATTAGGACCATTCAAGAAGCATCATTCCGGGATTTGAGAAAGTGAAGTGTCTGTCATACTTTCTGTGTCTCTGGACACAATGCTTCTTCCTTCATTTTAGTATTTACTTCTTTGGATGAGAAAGTGAGTTTTCATTCCCATGGCTTTCTGGTTTCCCAAGGTACCTGACATTTGTTTAGATTTCTGTTTTGAGTGTGCACATCTAGCATACACATCACACCGTCATTCTGGGCCTTGGGTATCCAGTAAACTGACAGGAAGCTGGTGAGAACATCTTTCTCTGAGGATAGTCAGACCTAAGGATAGAAGGGTTGAAAGTATTCCATTAGTTTTGTTTCCAAAGACTGGAAGGGACATTCTGACATAACCATAACATAACCTGTAAGATTACCTCAAATTGGATATGGATAGTGTTTTTTAATTAAATGTAATAAATTATAAACAACATTAAAAATATATGTGCCTTTAGTTTTCATTTCCATTCTGAAGCTGAAAAGTTTTACTGCCTTCAACAAACATTGATGAGGATTTGGCTACCTGTTACTAAGCAGACTCATTAATACATAACTGTGGATTGCTACCTCAAAAGATAAGTCATGTTTCCTCCTCTTTTAACTGACTTGCTATAACCCCGTTGGTTTTCATTGAAGTTTTATGTGCAATGATGCATAAAATGTTAGTGATTTATTCCATTCCTCTAGTTTCTCTTGAATCATCTATTTGCATCAGTATGTAGCTTCAGAGAAAATAATATACCGGCTAAGAAAATTGCAAATCAACTTTCTAATTAAACTCTAAGTTTATATTTCTGCCTTGGTTGTGAGTGACTGAGCCGGTGCCATTGACCTCAGTGTGAATGGATAACGTGTTGCATGCAATTATGTGTTGTATGCATAGTTACAAATGTTCATTAGTTTCAAGCAATGTGCTTTGACTTTCATGTCCCTGAAACTATAAAATAATATTCCTATAGTCCAGTTCCTGATGTTTGTACTGTGAATAGAAGGCATTGTGAAACTGAAATCACAGGCTCTTTTATAAATCTGGGTATATCAGTTTAGTAAGAACAGTTTCAAGAGCAGAACCCAGAAACATATCTGATGATACTTTAAGGTTGAGGCTGATGTGACATTTTTTTGAACATATTTTAATACTTATGCATATTTAAATTAAAATTTAACCTCCTGACATTCAAACCAGCAAGCCATTTGCCATCCAACTAGAGGGATTTCCATCTTACAAATGAAGACAGCATATCACACAAATCACTGGTGTAGGATACCTGTTTACTGTGGAAAAAATTGCCTAAAGTCTGGTTGTTTGCCAGCATTTTGACAGTGGATGCTGATAGTGGACAAGCTTCCCCTCACTGATTTTCTTCTAGGAATCTACCTCCAAAGTTTGTCCAAATTTTTAATAAGTGTTACCCAGAAATGCAATACATTGTATTCATGTCAATCAGGAGATTTATTCCTGCTACTAGAAGAGACCTCAGTTCTAATAATTCAATGCTTCCAACAAGAATGGGTGAGACGAGGAACTGGATTAGACACACAGGTCTCCTCTGGTACAACCCATATATCTGGACAGAATATTACTAATTCCATCACATTCCAAACATGTTATGGGCCCAAACATATAAAAGCTGCAAATGAAGATGCTCGTTTGTGAGCAGAGGCAGGTTACCAGGTCACACTCCACTCCTTCAGTTTCCCCAATTCAGTCTTACCATGACCAGCGTCAATGCTTTAAGCATAAATGTATGTTTTAGTAAGTGTTTCTAATTTCTTGTGGAACTGGTGTCCTGGTGTGTAGCCAGGTTACATCAGCCAATAAATTCCCTATTTGTAATTTAACTACATTAGCTGGCAATGGGGTAAAAAGTTTCCCCTGTTTAATAGTAGGCAGAAGTGAAAATTATTGTATCTGACTCAAGCTGTTACTTGCAAAGAACAGTTGATATTTAAATTGGGAAGATGCCAAGGGTGCTATTGGCCTCATGCCAAGATTTCCAAGTTCTGTGGTCCTGGGGAGGTTATTTTCATTCCAAGGAGCAGGAGTTATTCTGCATCCTGAAAGCCAAAGGGGCTACTTAAAATAAGAAAGCGTGAACATTTTATGGCACAGGAATAGAGAAGACTCTTCTTGCCAGTCGCCTCTGTTTATTTACTTCACAGCTCAGATGAACAGCCCACATCAGTTTTGCCACCCACATTATAAATAGCACAGCAAATTCATAAAGAGTCTTTCTTCAGAGTACGGAAATGATTCTGAAGTCTGATTAGATCACAGTGTCCTTGTGAGAGAGGAGGGAAGAAGCAGAGTATTCTGTGTAATTTCAAGGTCAAGAAAACAAGGGAAACAAAAGTTAAGTGGCTAGCCTCCATTTATTCAAATAAACTTATTCAGAAGAGCCAGAAATCAAATCCAGTCTCTTGGCCCGAGCCTTGGGCCCCATGCTGCCTCCCAGCCTTCTGATTAAGCTGAACTTTTCCTCTCTACATTCAGACACACTGCCATCTACCGACTCACCAGGGAATGTGCCAGCCCCAACCATCTGGCCCTCAGGATAGGGTGAGCTGGGAAGTAGGTTGAGAGGAGCTTTCCTTGCAGTGTCTCCAAGATGCCAAAGGGCAATGCAAGGATCCCAGAGTAGATAGGATAGCAGGGCAAGTGAAATAAGAGCATTTCCTCTTCCATCAAGGAAGGGGTGTCCTGGCAGTGTTGATATTGACAGAACAATACACCTGTCCACCATGTTGTCTGGGTAGAACAACCTATATGCATTCAATATTCTCATTGGTTTGATTTTGAATTCTTCAGGTGTTCTAATGCACCATTTTCCTCTACATAAAACAGCTTCACAAATCTGTTATGTGTTGTCTCTGTGTCTTTTGAGTGTATATAACACAAGCCTGTTAGTCCTACTTCACCAGCATAAGGCCTTACCTCAGACTGTAGGAGAGAATTATGGAACACCTTCAAAGACTCAAGTGAGGGAAAGACTAGTCCTCACTACCTTTAAACAAGGTTGCCATTGGGAGTCAATCTAAGATTCTCTCTGAAGCTCTGTCAATGCTATCTCTTAGCACGCCACCTTCATGAGAAGAGGAATAACATGCCCAGACCTGATAAAGAGGGAGCATACAATCTATTGCTTTAGTTTTATTTTTCATGACCATCAATAAAAGAATCTATGACATATCTAAGGGTTAAATTTCTGTTGTTAGTCTGCCTATTGTTCACCATTATTCTCAGTTCAATGAAAAAAAAAAGCAATAAGCCTTGACTATAAGTATTTGAAATAGATTTATTCATGGTGAAGAATATTGGGTGAAACTCATGATGCTTTTAGCAGGAAAGATGGCCCAGAAGCTAAGAGTGGATGCTCTGGAAGAAGACCAGAGTCCAGTTCCCAGCACCCACATGGTGGCTCACAACTCTCTGCAACCCTAACTTCAGTTGATTTGAGATATGCCCTGCCTTCTATGAGTACCTACACACACACACACACACACACACACACACACACACACACAGAGAGAGAGAGAGAGAGAGAGAGAGAGAGAGAGAGAGAGAGAGAGAGAGAGAGAGAGAAAGAGAGAGAGACAGAGACAGACAGAGACAGAGACAGACAGACAGACAGAGACAGAGACAGAGAGGGGGAGAGAGAGAGATACAGCAGGAAACATAAAATAACTCTTTCAAGGATAATTGTATCTTAATATAGAACATGTGTCCATAAGAAAACACACATTAGAGTAGAGAAGCATATACACATTTCTGGGTATTTGTCTGTGCTTTATTTTAAATACTAAGAAACATTTCCTCCTGGGATGATGGTTATTCAATGTGATGCCTAAGGACCACATGTAGAGAAATTATTTTTGGAAAGAGGAATAGTGTTATTCTTTCTAGAACCTTACCATTTATGACAATTTAATTGTTTTATGATAGAAAAAACTTGTAAGGGAACAATTAGTGATACTGAATTTACTTTTTGAAAGTCACAGCTTGCAAGGCAATCTGGAAAAAAATATTACCTTTTTATTTTGGAAAAAGTGTCTATAGCTGATCATCTAAGGCTATCAAGGAGGAAGACAAATGCCACATGCTTTTCCTGTCATGTAGAATTCAAATTAGTATATGTGTACATATATTATTAATATATTAGTGCATGCATATGGCATGAAAATAAAAGGTACTATCTGAGAGGAAGAAGATGACCATTCAGACAAAAAAGAAGATAAAGTAATATATTATGGAAACTTATAAGGAAACCCACTATTTTGTATACCAACTTAAAGACTGATGACAAGAAAATATGTAAGGACATGCTTACTGTGTGTCGTGTTGGGTGGGCATGAGTAATGATGTTGATAAATGCTTCAAATCCCTGCAGTCCTTGTCTTTTGGGGGATCAGAAAATACTTGAGAGATTTAAGCTGAGGCATACCACAAACAGAAGCCATGGAGCTTTTGACTCTGTGAAACAAGGACATTTTGAGGTTTTCAAAATCTGGCACTAGGGAATTATCCAGGGTTCCACAAGGATGACAACAACTAAGAATCTAAGCAATAGTGGAGGTGCTATCTTAAATGTCCTTCCCTGATAATGAGATTGATGACTACCTTGAATGCCATCCTAGAGCCTTCATCCAGTAGCTGATGGAGGCAGAAACAGACACCCACAGCTAAACACTGAACTGAACTCTTGAAATCCAGTTGCAGAGAAGGAGTAGTGATAAGCAAAGGGGTCAAGACCATGCTGGGGACACCCATAGAAACAGCTGACCTGAGAAAGTGGGAGTTCATGGATCCCAGTCTGACTGCTGGGGAACCAACATAGGACAGAACCAGGCCCTGTGAACGTGGGTGTCAGTTGGGAGGCCAGGGAGGTCTAAGGGACCTTTAATGGTGAAACAGTATTTATCCCTATTGCACAGAATTTGGGAGCCCATTCTTTATGGAGGGATACTCTCTCAGCCTAGATACATGGGGAGGGTCTAGGCCCTGCCTCAAATGATGTGACGGACCTTGATGATCTCCCATGGGAGACCTCACTCTCCCTGGGGAGTAGAAGGTGGAATGGGACATGAAAGCATAAAAAAAAATGTATGTAGGGAGAACTCAAGCAGAGAAATTTGTACTCATGTGCTCTGTGATTGAGGCCTACTGGATGTTGTAAGATAGGGATGAAGTCCAGGAAAGGACACATGGGGTATGCAAAGACAAAAAGATTCTATGAGAAAGAGAACCAAAGAGAAGAGGTCAAGTATTTGGATATTTGAGCTTAGAGAAAGGGTTAGATATTTGGAAATTTCTACCAGAATGTAACTGGACCACCAAACATTCTCAGAAGTAGTTACAAAAACAAAATGTCCTATTTTGTTTCAAGTACATTCACCTATGGCAACACCTCACAAAATGATGATATATCTGTTTCTCTTTATGACTTGGTGGCAATATAGCAAATTGGAGCCACCATGAAGCTATAAATGCTTACAGATTATTCATTTCTCTGATAGCAAAAGAGTAAATTATTTTAGATGTTATCTATATATTTATGTTATTCCTTTATTCTCTATCCTTATAATTTTGAAGATTTGAGTCAAAACATAATCATGAAAACACATTTTTGTCTTGTTGTTGCTTGGTATGGTTCTGGGAAGCAGTTCAGAATTTCACATATGTTTAACAAATGCTAAACCAACTGAGCTACATTCCTAGAAGCATGGCATCACTCCTTTGTTGAAAATACAGCTTCAAATGGTTGGTAATAATTAACAATGAATTTTGTTTTGTTTTGTTTTGTTTTGTTTTTTTCGAGACGGGTTTCTCTGTGTAGCTTTGGAGCCTAAACATTGAATGTTCTAAGTAGTAAATTGTACATGAGGCTACAGTTTCATATCTAGATGGGCCAGGAGAAGCAGAGGTAGATGTTGGTATTCTCTCTGTATATAGGAGATAGATAGGAATTCTCGAGCCAAAGCAGATAGAGTTCTGAGCAAATAAGTTTCCATATATGGAAAATCTGTCTTAAGTTTTTAATGAAGGAACTGATGTGCGCATGTTGTCTGAATGTAGGAAATGTTCTGTCTGGGAGGATTAGAGGAAATGGACAAAGAAGGTACAAGAATACTGTTTGTTTTCATCAACAATAGAGGGAGCACCAGTAAGAACACATGCCAGTTCTGAATATTAAAGTGTAAAACAAAAAAACTTCAAATTATACAAGGTAAAAAAAGAACACTCGAAATATAAAGAAAAAAAAACACTATTAAATTTGGACATTTCAAAGCTTTACTCTTGACTCAAGCGATACCAAAACCAACCAAACAAACAAAAACCCCACCTGGGTGGTGTAGCTCATGATGCCTCAAATCTGTCCCTTCTGTGTAATGAAGACCGGGGCACAGCAATGGCACTCTGATCTCTCTCCCCTTCTATTTTAAGTAGATCAAAAAACTGAACTTTGTGATATTTTTCTGATGAATCTTACCTCTCCCCTTGCATCCTTCTCTCTGCAGATAATGGGTTGCAGATATGAATGTAAACAGGTCTGTCTTGCTAAATGTCCCCCAGTTAAGTGTCATAAGCTAATAATTGTGTATTTTGGCTTTCCGCTCTTATTGTGCCACAGGTGTCCCCTTCACTATGCTGACTATAACTACACCCATGTGTAACTGCTGGCCTTTTATGTCTTTGACACTTCACCTCCTACATTAAACAAATCCCCTGACACAGTGACTGTGTCTCTCCCTTGTTAATTTACGTGTCTTATGAAGTCACAGCCAGGAACCCAGGCAGACTAAGACAAAGAGCATTTTCTTACTTTGCAGAAAAATCTCAAAGTGACTAGGTTAAGTGTAATAATCAAGATATAAAGGAATGCACACTGTGTAATTACAGAGTCATGAAATTTTCAAAAGTGGAAATGAATTCATAAGAATAGGAAGTGTTCCAGTGGTTACCTGTAAGTGAATGTGTTTGAGACAGGGCACCCCTTGACAGTGATTATGGATTTTTAAGTGGGACTAAATGTGAAATTGTCCACTCTCTAAGTAGTCTCCTTGGTATAACCCATGCATTCACCACATGGGAAGAAGAAAGATAATAGGATAATATGTTGAAACTGATCAAAAAATATGCAAAGAAAACCTCAGGTATTATTTTATACATTGTTTTTGTAGTCGACTTTGCAGCCCCTCCACTTAGAGGTGAAAGTTGGATCTGGACTCAGTGTGTGTTTCTCTCTGGCTGAAAGAATATGGCAGAAATAACTTGGTGCAGGTGCAGAGGCAGCACCAGCCTTAGGTATTTTCTCCCTGTCCCCTTGAAACCCAGTCACACAGGGAGAGTGATCCTGGACTAAACTGCTGGAGCCTGAGATGCTCCTTCAGGGACCGCAAAGGCCAACCTGGATAAACACTCAATAGGCCCCAGGACACAGAAGAAATGTGAGCAGAAATTATTGAGCCACCCAGTGCACCAGGAACACAAGCCACGATCCTATGAGCAACATGTTTTACTGCAAGCTAGGAAACAATAATAAATATGCAATCTTTAAAAGACTTGTTAGGAAATAATCTCCCTAAACCACAGATTCTAAGTAAGAATGCCCTTCAAAAAATTCTTAGCTCTTCAGAGTTAAACTTAAGCAAGGGTGGTTCAGGTGTTACATGCTCAGAAATGTATACATTATATTACTAACTGTATGACATCAGAAAAATAAAACAGAGGCTATATTCTCATAAAACTTTCCATTTTTAATTGTTTTGAATTTAAATTGGAAACAAATTTGTTTTGCATGTAAATCCCAGTTCCCTCTCTTTCCCCTCCTTCCCTGTCTCCCACTGAACCCCTATTCCATCCTCTTTCTGCTCCCCTGGGAGGCTGATGCCATGCATGGGATATCTTCAGAGTCTGTCATATCATTTGGTGTCTAGGCTGAGAGGGTATCCCTCTATATGGAATGGGTTCCCAAAGTCCATTTTTACACTAGGGATAAATACTTATCCACTACTCGAGGCCCCATAGATTGCCCATGCCTCCTAAGTGACACCCACATTCAGGGGGTCTGGGTTGGTCCTATCCTGGTTTCCCAGCTATAATTGTGGGGCCCATGAGTTTCCCCTTGTTCAGTTCAGCTGTTTCTGTGGAATTTTCCAGCCTGGTCTTGACCCCTTTGCTCATCACTCCTCCCTCTCTGCAACTGTATTCCAGAGTTCAGTTCAGTGTTTAGCTGTGGTGTCTGCTTCTGCTTCCATCAGTTACCGTGTGAAGTCTCTAGGATGGCATATAAGGTAGTCATAAATCTCATTATGAGAGAAGGACATTTAAGGTACCCTGTCTACTGTTGCTTAGATTGTTAGTTGGGTTCAACCTTATAGATCTCAGGACATTTCCCTAGTGCCAGATTTCTCTTTAAACCTATATTAAAACCTATAGTGGCTTTAAACATATAGAGATACCTTCTATTATGGTGTCTCTTTTATTACTCTTCTCTATTCTTCCCATGACTCAATCCTACTGCTCCCTCCTCTCTTCTTCTCCCCTCCTCTTCTCCTCTTCTCTTTCTCCTAATACCCTCTCCTCTCCTCCTCATGCTACCATTTGCCCAGGAGATCTTGTCCCTTTCCTCTTCTCCAGGGTACCACATACTTCTCTCTTCGGGTCCTCCCTGTATCCTAACTTCTCTGGCAGTGTGGATTGTTAGCTGGTAATCCTTTGCTCTATGTCTAAAATCCATATATGAGTGAGGACATTTCATGTTTGTATTTTGGGGACTGTGTTACCTCATTGAGGATGGTTTCTTCTAGTCCCATCCATTTGTCTTCCAATTGCAAGATTACATTGTTGTTTTTTTCCCACTGAGTAGTACTATGTTGTGTAAATGTACCACATTTTCTTTATCCATTTGTTGGTTGACATCTAGGTACCTTCCATGTTCTTACTATTACAAATGATGCTGCTATAAACATTGTTGAACAGATGTCCTTGTTATATTAATGTCAATCTTTTGGGTATATGCCTAAGACTGGTATTGCTGTATCTTGTGGTAGACTGATTCCCATTTTCCTGAGAAATCTCCACACTGATTTCCAAAGTGGCTATACAAGTTTGCACTCCCACCAGCAGTGGAGGAGTGTTCCCCTTTATCCACATCCTCTCCAGCATAAACTGTCATTGGTGATTTTGATTTTAGCTATACTAAAAGTAGTAAGATGGTAACTCAGAGTTGTTTTGATTTGCATTTCTCTGAAGCCTAAGGATATTGAACATTTTCTTAAGTCTTCCAGCCATTTTAGATTCCTCTATTGTGAATTCTCTATTTAGTTCTATATGGCACTTTTTAATTGGATTATTTAGTGTTTTGGAAACTAGCTTCTTGAGTTCTTTGTAAATTTTGAAAATCAGTCTTCTGTCAGATGTGGGGTTGGTGAATATCTTTTCCCATACTGTGGGCAGGCGCTTTGTCTTATTGACTCTGTCCTTTGCCTTACAGAAACTTCTCATTTTCAGGAGGTCCCATTTATTAATTGTTGATCTCCCTGTCTGAGTTACTGGTGTTATGTCCAGGAAGCATTCTCCAGTACCAATTCATTCAAGGGTACTTCTCAGTTTCTCTTCTAAGAGGTTCAGTGTGGCTGGATTTATATTGAGGTCTTTGATCCATTTGGATTTAAGTGGTGATAAATCTTCACTCTTCTACAGAATCCAGATATGCCAGCACCATTTGTTGAAGATGCTTTCTTTTTTCCATTGTATAATTATAGCTTCTTTATCAAAAATCAGGTGTTTGTAGGTGTGTGAGTTAATATCAGGGGTTTCAATTTGATTCTATTGGTCTACCTGTCTATTTTTATGTCAATACCAAGCTTTCAGGACTATAGCTCTATAATAGATCTGGAAGTCAGGGATGGTGATGCCTCTGGAAGTTCCTTTATTGTACAGGGATGTTTTGGCTATCCAGGGCTTTTGTTTTTTTCACATAAAGTTGAATATCATTCTTTCAAGGTCTATGAAGAATTGCGCCTGTATTTTGATGGGGATTTCATTGAATCTCTAGATAGCCTTTGGCAAGATTGCCATTTTCACTTTGTTGATCCTACCTATCCAAGAGCATGGGAGATCCTTCCATTTTATTGTATCTCCTTTAATTTCTTTCTTTAAAGACTCAAAATTCATGATATACAGGTCTTTTACTTATTTGTTTAGCATTACCCTAAGATATTTTATGTTGTCTGTGGACATTATGAAGGGTGATGTTTCTCTGAATTGTTTCTCAGCCCATTTATCATCTGTATATAATAGGACTACTGTTTTATTTTTTTATTTTAGTTATTCTTTTATCCTGCCACTTCGCTGAAGGTGTTTAGTAGCTGTAGGAGTTCTCTGGTAGAGTTTTTCAGGTTACTTATGTAAACTATCATATCATCTGCAAATAGTCTAAGTTTGACTTTTCCTTTCCAATTTGTATCCCCTTGATTTCCTTTTGTTGTCTTATTGCTCTAGCTAGAACTTCAAGTACAATAGTGAGGAGATATGGAGAGAGTGGACAGCCTTGTCTTGTCCTGGATTTTAGAGGAATTGTGTTGAGTTTCTTTCCTTTTAATTTGATGTTGGCTGTTGGTTTACTGCATATTGCTTTTATTATGTTTAGGTATGTCCTGTTAGCCCTAATCACTCCAAGAACTTTATCATGAAGGGATTTTGGATTTTGTTAAAGGCATTTTCATCATCTAGTGAGATGATCATGTGGTTTTTCTTCTTCAGGTTCTTTATATGGTGGATTACAGTGATAGATTTCATATGTTGAACCATCCCTGCATCCCTGGGATGAAGCCTACTTGATCATGATGGATGATTTTTCTGATGTGTTCTTGGATTCGATTTGCCAGTATTTTATTGAGTATTTTTGCAGAAATGTTCATCATGGATATTGGTCTGTAGTTCTACTTCTTAGATGTGTCTTTGTGTGGCTCGGTTCCCAAGGGGATTGTAGCCTCATAAAAAAGAGTGTGGCTTTAAACCTTCTGCTTCTAATGTGTGGAACAATTTGAGGAGTATTGCTATTAGCTCTTCTTTGAATTTCTGGTAGAATTCTGCACTGAAACCATCTGGCCCTGTGCTTTTTTTGGTTGGTAGATTCTGATAACTGCTTCTGTCATATTAGGGGTTTTAGGTCTGTTTAAATTACTTGTCTGTTCTTGATTTAATTTTGGTAAGTGATATCTATTTGTGGAGTACAGGTTTTCAAACTATGACCTGAAGATTAACTGGATTTCCTCAATGTCCATTGCTATGCCCCTCTTTTTATTCCTGATTTTGTTAATTTGCAAGTTGTCTCTCTGCATTTTGGTTAGTTTGGATAAAGGTTTGTCTATCTTATTGATATTCTCAAAGAAGAAACAACTCTTTGTACTTTCTTTGAGTTGTTTTCTTTGTTTCTACTTTATTGATTTCTGCTCTCAATTTCATTATTTCCTGGCATCTACTCTTCTGTAATGAGTTTGCTTCTTTTTGTTCTAGAGTTTTCAGGTGTGCCATTAATTCTCTAGTGTGACTGTTCTCCAGTTTCTTCATGTGGGCATTTAGTGCTATGAACTTTACTCTTAGCATTACTGCTCTCAGAGTGTCCCATAAGTTTGGGTATGTTGTGTTGTCATTTTCTTTGGATTCTAGGAAGTCTTTTATTTCTTTCTTTATTCCTTTGCTCAGGAATGATGTAATTGTACATTGTTCAATTTCCTTGAGTTTGTAGGTTTTCTGCAATTTGTGATATTGTTGAATTCTAACTTTAAAGCATGATGGTCTGATAAGAAACAAGTGGGTATTCCAATTATTTTGTATATGTTGAGGTTTGCTATGTTGCCAAGTAAGTGGTCTGTTTTAGAGAAGGTTCCATGTGGTGCTGAGAAGAAGGTATTTTCTTTTGTGTTTGGATGGAATGTTCTATAGCTGTCTGTTAAACCCAAACTGGGTCACAACTTCTGTTAGTTCTTTAGTTTCTTTGTTAAGTTTCTGTCTGGTGTTTCTGTCTAGTGGTGAAAGTGGAGTCTTGAAGTCTCCCACTATAAGTCTGTGGGGTTTAATGTGTGATTTGAGTTTTAATATTTCTTTTATGAATGTGGGTACCTTTGTACTTAGGACATAAATGTTCAGAATTGAGACTTCATCTTGATGGATTTTTCCTGTGATGAGTATGAAATAACCTTCTTCATCTCTTTTGATTAATTTTAGTTTGAACTCTAATTTATTAGATATTAGGATAGCTATGTCAGTTTGCTTCTTCAGGCCATTTGATTGGAAAAAATTTCCCAACCCTTAACTCTGAGGTAACATCTGTCTTTGATGTTGATGTGTGTTTCTTGTATGCAGAAAAAGGTTGGATTCTGTCTTCGAATCGATTCTGCTAGCCTATGTCTTTTTACGGTTAAGACCATTAATATTGATAGATGTTAACGACCATTGATTGTTGATTCCTTTTCATTTTGGATTTGTTTTTGATGGTGGTATTGTGTGTGTGAATTGTCCCCCTTTTTTTGGCTTTGAGTAAAGTGGGATTTTCTATTGTCTATGTTTTTGTGAGTGTAGTTAACTTCCTTGCTTTAGAGTTTTCCTTCCAGAACTTTCTGTAAGGCTTGATTTCTGGATACATATTGTGCAAATCTGGTTTTGTCATGGAATATCTAGTTTTCTCCATCTATAGTGATTGAGGGTTTGCTGGTTATAGTTGTGTGGGCTCCCATCTGTGGTCTTTCAGTGTTTGTACATATCTATCCAGGACCTTCTCTATTTCAGAGTTTCCATGGAGAAGTCAGGTGTAATTCTGATATAGTTACCTGTATGTGTTACTTGACATTTTTCCTTTGCTTCTCTTAATATTTTCTCTATATTCTGTATGTTTTGTGTTTTGATTCTTATGTGGCAAGTGGACTTTTTTGTGGTCCCCTCTATTTGGTGCTCTGTAAGCTTCTTGTGCTTTCATTGGCATGTCTTTCTTAGGTTTGGAAAGTTTTCTTCTATGATTTTGTCAAATATGTTTTCTGCACCTTTGAGTTGGGTTTCTTCACCATCTTCTATAGCTATTATTCTTAGGTTTGGCCTTTTCACAGTGTCCCTTATTTCCTGGATATTTTGTGTTAGGAATTTGTTGGACTTAAGATTTTCTTTGGTCAATGAATCTGTTTTTCCCCGTGTATCTTGAACACCTGAGATTCTGTCTTCCATCTTTTGTATTCTGTTTATTATGCTTCCATCTGTAGTTCCTGATCATTTACCCAGCTTTTCTATTTCCAGCATTCCCTCAGTTTGTATTTTCTTTATTGTCTTTATTTCAGTTTTCAGGTCTCAAACTGTTTAAATTGTCTTCATGTGTTTGTTTTTTCTTGGCTTTCCTTGTTTTCTTTAAGAGACTTGTTGATTTCTTGCATTTTGGGTTTTTTTCTTCCATTTCTTTAAGGGATTTTCTCATATCCTTTTTGAGTGCCTCTATCATTTTTATGAAGATGTTTTTAAGGTCATTCTCTTCTCCTTCATCTGTGTTGGGATCTTCAGGACTTGCTGGTATAGAGTCCCTACACTCTGTTGGCATCATATTGGTTGTTGTTGAATGTGTTGTAGCATCACATTTCTGTTGTGAACGTATTTTTAATATTGTCATCTTCCAATCCCTTCTCCTGGTGGGTGCAGGTAAGGTCTCTTCCTCTCCTGGTGGCTATGGGTCCAAGGTTCTCTTTTGGTGAGTGCAAGAAGTTCCAATACTCCAGTGGGTCTCACAATGGGTACAGGTGGGTCTGAGAAACTCCTTCTCCTCTCATAAAGCTTTTCATGCATGAATAGCACTAAGTCCCAATGTATCCATACAAATATAATATATATTAATATATGCATATAGATAGTGTGTGTGTGCATTTAAGTAATGGAAAAGCAAGGTAGATAATAAGTATCAGAACTAGAATATAACATATAGATGACACATGACCTTCATTAAGCTATCATTGTATGGAATCATTTTTTACTCTGTCTTTGATGTTCTATCTCTGTTAGTAAATGTTTGTTCTTATTTTCCAGGCAAAAGTGATGCCATTGAGGGGAAAAGTACAACTGAGAACAAATGAGCAACAATATATTTCAGATTCTCCCCCCTGTGAGTGTTAGGGAATAAGAGTAGAGCTGCCTCTATTAACATAGTTAAGTGTGCTTGTGGTGGGATGGCGTGTCCTTTTGGTATATTTCCAAGAGTGGTATACCTGGTTCTTGTAGTGCAATGATTCCCAACTTCCTAAGGAACTGCCATATGCTATATGATTTCCATAATGGCTGTACAAGTTTGGAATCCCCCACCCACAATGGAGAATAGTTGCTTTGCCCCACATGAGCTCTCGTTTGTGTCATTGACCTTAGCCATTCTGACTGGTGAGAGACACAATTTCAAAGTAGTTTTGATTTGCATTTCCCTGTTGGCTAAGGATGTTAGACATTTCTTTAAATGTTTCTCAGCCATTTGGGATTACTCTGTTGAGAATTGTCTGTTTAGATCTGTACCCCATTTTGTTTAATTGGATTGATTGGTTTATAGATGTCTAGTTTATTGAGTTCTTTAAATATTTTGGATATCAGCCTTCTATTGGATGTGGAGTTGGTGAATTTTTTTCCCATTCTCCACACTGTCATTTCATCCTACTGAAGTTGTCCTTTGCCTTATAGAAGCTTTTCAGTTTCGTGAGATCACAATTATTAATACTATTAGTATTTTATTCAGGAAGTTGTCTTCTTCACCAATGCGTTCAAGACTATCCCCCATTTTCTCTTATATCAGGTTTAGTGTATTGGGAGGAAAAGGCCAACCTGACCTACAGAGAGAGTTCCAGGACAGCATCCAAAGCAATACAGAGAAACCCTGTCTTGAACGTCCACCCTCCCCCAAAAAAACTCATAAAACTGAGAGGACTTGGAAATTTCAGAAGCTCAGAAATTTGAGGCCCCCATACATATCCATAAGAACAGTAAATAACTGCAAGGGAAAGGAGACTTTACCAGGAAAATGTCTCAAGTTCAGACAACATGTCCCCAGTGGCCCAGTGCTTTGACTTAACTTATGCAGGGGTAAGTTTTAAGTCACCCATGTCCCTGTAGAAACCAAACTAACTTACTGAACCAACAAACTTGCTTGAGTAGAGTCATTTCTTTAGTCTTTTGTTTCATATTTTTAATTTATTTTTATATTTTTATTTTTATGCTCTCTCTCTCTCTCTCTCTCTCTCTCTCTCTGTGTGTGTGTGTGTGTGTATGTGTGTGTGTGTGTGTGTGTGTGTGTGAGAGAGAGAGAGAGAGAGAGAGAGAGAGAGAGAGAGAGAGAGAGAGAGAGAGACTGTGTGTCTTTGTGGTATGTGGATACCAGAAAAAAGTCATCCAATCCTCTGGATCTGGAGGTCCAAGTTGTTCTGAGCCACCCAATGTGAGTGCTGGGGACAAATCGTACTTGGATCTCTGAAGTGCTAAGCCAACCCTTCAACTTACATGAAAATTTAAATGTACCTTTAGATGCACATAAAATTTGAAATTAAAGTACAGAGAAATCAGGTAGTCATTGTTTCTACTCACTGAAGTCTCCCACATATACAATTCTACTCCAGTCTGATACTTTATAAAACAATTTATCAATTCTTCTCAACACACAATTGCCTCTCACTGTCCACTGTTAAAATTGGGGTTCACACTGGAATTTTATAGACATTTTATTTGTTGGACCAGCATATAATTGCATGTATTAATATCTACCATTAAGGCTTCCCATAGAATACTCTCCTGCCTCAAAAACTCTTGGTGTTTTGACCATTTTTTTCTTTCTTCCTAACCTTCTCACCATAATTTATATTTGTAACACACTGTTTTATTTTGTTGTTTTGTTTTTATTACACCCCTTGGGCAAGTTTTGGTAGACTGTGCCTTTCAATAGCACATTTTCTATTTGCTAAGCAGTGGTGTGTATTTCAGTTCTCATCATCTTATCCTTTAGTCCATTTTTTTAATTTTAATTTTTTCTTGAGGAAACATGCACCTCTCATTATTTATCAGACATTTCCATAAAGCCTATTCCTCAAGCTAATACTCTACCTGAGAAGTGGCACTTACTTGACAGGTGAGAGTTTCAAAACCAGATAGAGAAGATTAATCATTGAAGAAAATTTAAAAATTTAAGATATTACAAGATTAATAGACTAAGAGATCCCTTAAAACTTTATTTACTTAATAATTAAAATCTATTAGAATCTAAAAACTAGGACTCTTCATGAAGTATAGACACCAGTTTTCCATCATTGTTCTTCTTTGTTCTCAGCACTTGTCTTTTACTTAGCTGCCCATTTTCAGGAGGGTCTACTTATTCTCTGGTGAGCTACCATGTTCTCACACTCTTAGAGCCACATATGATAAGGCTTGTGTTGCAGTAGGAAGGAGTAGTTAGCCACAAATTTTGAAGAGTACCCATTTCTCTTCTTTTGTGATTATTTTCTTTCTTTACAGTTCATATTTTTCCCCGTTTTAGACACATTGAGCCTCAAATAACCTAGAAGTATTTGCATCAAATTTGCTGGATTTTTGGACATACTTTCTTGCAAGGACTTAGTACAGTGGGGAAAACTGAACCTTGCTCCATTCTTTCTACTCATGTAATGCTAATCTTTTAAACTGTGTTGAGTTTATATTTTTGTATTAATTTACTCCCTCATTCTTCTTATTTATTCCAAAGGCTTGAATATTTGTGTTCTTCAAACCTGATATGAAGACTGATTAACATTATGGTTCCAAAGAGAGATAGCTCATTGGGTGAAAGGAATTGCTATCAAAGTGAAGAGCCAAACCCTTGGACTCTCATGGTAGAAGGAGAAAGCCAGTTTTCCCAAAGCATCCTTTAACTTTTACATGTGAACCATATGTTATGTTTGTACACACACACACACACAAACAATTAGATGTAATAAGAAAAAAATAGAAATGTGCTGCCATTGCAGTAGTGTTAAGTGGAGGGAGTTTTTAAAGGTGAAAAATCACCAGCACTCTTTCTTTAAGGTTCTCAAAATAAACTCAATAATTACCAATGCAAGTTAGAGTTTAATATAGATATCAATCATGCAATCATATCATTATGCAATTATAAAATGTGGTAATTTCTGAGAAGAAAAATCATAAGGTATTTTATGAGAATAAGCTAGGAAGGTCTGATTTGATTTGGGGATTTAATTAAATCTTTCTTAAAGCAGGTGTCATATTCATAAGAATATTTATAAATGTGGTGAGCATATATGATCACTTTTAATAATGAACTTGTGTTGCAGGGCATAGCGAAGGTACCTTGTCATTGGATACATACTCATTTTCACTCCTCCTATTAGAACACTAATGACTGACCCAAGTGTGTTTGCACTCCCTTTTACCCATCCTGTTCTGTGTAACATGCAAAAACGCTAGTGACTGACCCATGTGTTCACACTGGCTTTCACTCCTGTTCTCTGTAACATGAAAGAACACTAGTGACTGACCCGAAATATGTTCACACTCACTTTTCCTGCTCCTGTTCTGTGTAATGTTCAAGAGCACCAGTGACTGACCCATGTGTTCTTCAGCTCAGAACTGTCTCCCTTTTTACCTCCCAGATGCTGAAATGCTGATGCCTCATTGCCATTGTGTAGACTTGGTTCCACACCAGTGTGGAAACCCAGAAGCACTCTAAAATGATCACATCCTAAGGAGAGCTGCATGTCACCACTGCACATGAAACCTAAAGGACATGTAGCAGCAGTGGAGCACCTAGGAGAAGAGGGGCACTGTTGTCAGACTGGAGGCCCAGTGAAGAAACCACTAGGAAATACACAAAGTATGCACAGCACCTGCAACTCCTTGCTCTTTTAATCCTTCCCAATAGCAGGTTACGTAATAAATTCTCAATAACCTTTGATTCCAGCACTTACATTCTTGTGTTTAGTATACTCACCATGTGTTCTATACTGCTATTAGCTGCATGACTTCCTGTGGAAGCTATTTGAACACAACTTTTACATATTTTTGTTTTGTTTGGTGAGCAAGATCATATAGTACAATGCAATCAGTATACTCTTTGTTTCATAAATGATAAGTTACAAAAAATTAGAATTACAAAATACAAGAGTATTTCCCCTATGAAATAGTCTACTGACTCCTAATTCAGGCCTCTCTTGTCAGAAGACACAAATGACATCAAATTAGACTTAAATAACTAATTGACATACTTATGATCTCGAGTGTCGAGTGGCATTGTATTACATTCTAAGTGAGTTAGGAAAAGAGTTTAGCTTTTAACATAGACAGGGGCCAAATAAAGCAGAAACAGAACAAAAAGTGGATTGTTAAGTTCAAATTTACTTTCCTTAGAGGCTAAAGACAGAGGGATTTCTATATTGTGTTGCCTGGGACTTGGTTGTCCTAATTTCTTTCTGTTCTCTTTTCCTGTCTCTGCAAAGCAGACTGTTCAATGAAAAGGTGGCTCTGTGGCTAAGGAAGTGTGTGCTGCTCTTATAGAGAAGCAGCTATCTGTTCCACTCACAGTGAATCCTAGTCTCCTGACAGCATACCCCTTGACCTACACATTTTAATGATTTTCAATTAAGTATGAATATATTTACATGTCTGAATGATTTTCAGTTTTTCCATAGTTTATACAAACTTGCTACTTTATAAGTCAATATGTCCTTACTTCAAGATAAATGAAATTTTAATGTTTAAATTTTTAAAAATAGGGTGACTTAATCTCAGTTTCTGCAAAGGAGATTTGGGAAGTCTGGTATGAATTCTTTTTAGAACTGCCTGTCTTTTGACAGATACCAGCAAATTTCTCTAAACCTATGACAAATAGAACATAGTTTTAATTTTGTAAGATAAGAGTCAATGTGTTGGCCAAGAAGGGAGTTGAAAGAGCCAAGGCAAACATGGAAGCCATACAAGTTAGATATTTCAATTCTGCACAATATCAAAACGACACAAACTTTCCCTAATGAAAGAAGAAGTAAAACTAGAAGGGGTCTTAGTTTCTTATATATTGCTACAACAAAAATAACCTTTAAACATCAACTTAAGGGAGA
The DNA here is from genome assembly GCF_003668045.3 of Cricetulus griseus. Lineage (NCBI taxonomy): Eukaryota > Metazoa > Chordata > Mammalia > Rodentia > Cricetidae > Cricetulus > Cricetulus griseus. Next base: position 120,413,352 of record NC_048597.1, read on the forward strand.
AAGCCCATATTATCTTATAAATTCTGTAAGAGTCCATGGCAGCGGTAGCTTAAAGCAAAGCTGGTTACAGCGCATCGGTTTCAATCAGTAGCAACAAGTAATGAATTCATGCCTACTGCTCTCCCAACTCTTTTCACTCTGTATTGTTCCAAGACCACAGTCAGGGTGATCTTCCAACCTCAAAGACCCGATTAAGAGAAGCCCTGCACAGATATACCCCAAGACTAGCCCTCACTGAGACTCATCAGGTGATTGATGCAGTTAACAATTCAAGTTAACAATTCAAAGAATCACAAAAAGAAGAGGAGTGGGTGAGAAACAGTTCTGAATGTTTAAATTGTTGAAAATAAACTAAGTGAGGAACAAGTCACAGCCTGTGATTACAGAAGCTTGTGGTTTCAGTCATACCCAAGCCACATCATCTGAAGCACCCGTCTCCATTGTTCTGTGTGTGGCCCACAGAAGCCGGAGTCATGTCTGTACAAAGACAGATCTGCCTATATGCCTATACCATGAAGGTCTGCACTAGGGCTTTTCATTTTTCATGCTGCTCATGTTTATCCACACTCTCAGCTATATACTGATCCTGTGGACAAACAGGACATTAGATTTGCCTCCATCTGACTCCTTTCCTAAATGTCCATCTGCATTTTCTTCCTTCCTGATCTCCTTCAGCTTGGCAAACACCCTACCTTTTTTCCAACCTGTATGTTCTTCTTCAAACTTCATTCTGTATTCTCCAAATACCCACTGTTAATAATCTGTGCTCCATTTGTAGACAAGTAATCAATAGTGTTAGAATAGTGTCAGAGAAGTTAGAGGGCAGGAAAATTCATGTCTGTCGATTTTAATTTCTTTCTGTATACAGAGCTGTGCTGACTCACCTAAAATATGTCCTTCTATTATTTATGGAAACACCTGGTTATCAAAATCTGACTTCTTCAGTTGATTGTATTCATGGTCAATTGCAACTGGTAAAAGGTTTCTAGTCAGCTGAAACCGGTCACTCTAAATGTAGGCTAGTTACTCAGACTGAAGTTTAGCTCTAGCATATATCCTACAGAAATTTCACTTGCCCAAAATAACTTTTGCTTGTTGTTCTGTCAATTATGCTCCCCAAACCAGAATGTTTCACATTCTTAATATACTCATCAATTACTGTAATAAATGTGAAAATGGGACTCTTGATGACTCAAGTTCCTGAGGGGTTCCATTAAAAACAATGAACCATTTACTACTACTACAAAGTTTGGCTAATACTTTATCAGAGTCATTGTAGATAATAAGGATTATATACATTCACCAAAAATTAATACAGTAACCTATAGTTCCCATCCGAAAATCCCTTCATAAGTCTTTCTATACTTTCTATAATGCCTTGCTGTCTCTGTGTCCCTCAACCAGAAAAATATAGGAAACTCTCAAAATACCAGATGGAAATAAAAAGAATTCAGAGAACACTTGAAGATTGTTGGGGAACATTTGATGAACATTTGTTCATCAAGAATGAAGCTGCCATTGTTAGAATAATCTTTTCTAACTTAACTGAGGAAAACATAGGCTTTAATATATTTAAGATTTGCTAACTGTGGGTGTAAAAGAAAACCTGTAGCATGGAGTGTATTGGACATGAAGTCATTAGACCCTAGCACAATAAAGACATTGATTTCTTATTACCTGCAACTGTGGAAAAGTGACAGAGCTCCTCAAACTCAACTTTAGCATCTACAAAATGGTGCTAGTATCAAATGAATAAGACATTATTACATACATATGGTAACATCATCAAAATGTTATTTGGATCTTAGCTATTGCTTCGCTACACTGTGAGATTTTAAAAAGCTGTTTATATCACTTGTTTTCATTCCATAGATACCAACAATCTTGAAGCATAGAATTGAGCATTACTAAAGTTTTATAGGAGGGGAGGGAGAGGGAACTGGGATTGACTGTAAAACAATCTTGTTACTAATTTAAATTTAAAAAAATGAAAAAATAGTGTCAGGGTCTGGGAAGATAGCACAGTTTAGAAAGTGCTTGCCTCATAAGCATGAGGCCTTGAGTTTGATCTCTAGCTTCCAAAGGAAAAGCCCTATATGCATGGCTCTTTGTAATTCAAGTGTCAGAAAGTTGAGACAAGGGAATCATGGGGTTCACTAGCCAGACAGCTAGTCTATTCTTCTAGCTTGATCATTGAGCCCTGAGTCCCAGTTAAAGACTCTGTCTCAAGAAAACAAGAGGATAATTCCCCAGGATCAATATCAAAGATTGACCTTTGACCTATACCACACATACACACCCACACCCACACCGGCCCACAAACACTTAGTTTGTGAATACCCTGCTTTTGTTAGGGTTTCTATCGCAAAGATGAAACACCATGACAAAAGCACCATCAGGAGTAAAGGGTTTATTTTATTTTTTACTCCAGGTAATGTTCTAACACAATCAGGGCAGGAACTCAAGCAGGACAGGAGTCTGGAAGAAGAAGCTGATACAGAGGCCATGAATGTGACCTGCTTACTGACTTGCTCTCCATGGCTTGTTCACTGTGCTGCCCACAACCACTGGTTCAGGGCAGCCACCGTCCACAATGGCTGAGCCTTTCCACATCAATTTTTTATCAAGAAAACACACATAATTTCCCACAGGCCAGTCTAGTGGGGGTAATTTTTTTCAACTGAGGTCCCTCTTCTAAAATACCTCTAATTTGTGTCAAATTGACATAAAACAAGCCAGTACCAATAATTATGCTTCTCCATTTCCTCTCCGAGGGAGCAGGATAAAAGATATCATATTAGAGGGAGCCACTATAGGTCCAAGAAGAGATCTGGAACTAGTAAGATCTCCAGAGACCTACAAGGGTGGAGAGGATAAACTAAAAGTCCTTCCCCTAAAATGAGAGTGATGACTACTGTTTATTCTATCATAGAGCCCTCATCCAGTGGCTGATGGAAGCAGAGACAGATATCCACAGATATACACTGAGATGAAATCAGGAATTTAGTTGAAGAGAGGGAGGAATGAAGATCGAATGGGTCTGTACCAGGTTGGAGAAACCCACAGAAACAGTTAGCCTGAACAAGGAAGAGCACATCGACCACAGATGCTGTCTGGGAGGCCAGTACAAGACTGATCCAGACCCCTGAACATGGATGCCAATAAGGAGGCCTCTGCACTCCAAGGAGCCTCTGATAGTGGATTAGTATTTTTCCCTGGTGTAAGAAGGGAATTTGAGAACCCATCCCACTTGAAGGGATGCACTCTGGCCCTGGACACATGGGGAAGGGCCCAGGCCCAACACAGGAAGATTTGGTGGACTTTGCAGAGCCCCGTTGAGGGCCCTACCCTGCCTGGGGAGTGGTGGGTGGATGGGGTGGGGGGAAGAGTGATGAGGGTGAGGGGAAGGAGAGGGAAAAGGCACTTACATGTGAAACAAGCTTGTTCCCTAACTTGAACTAATAAAAAAAAATAAAAAAAGAATAAACTCTATTCTCATCTAAAAAAAAATAAACTAGCCAGTACCATAGCCTGATACACAAACTGATAATATTCTCAATATTTTATGAAGCTCCAGGAAAATAATAAAAATTAAGGCCAAATATGATCATAAGATTTTTAAGCTCTTACTTGTGTTAATAAGATTATAGATTAAGTATTCTAAAATTCATTTTTAAAGTACATTCCTTCTCCAAATGAAGTAGACATACTCTGACTTTTACAAAAGTATCCAATCAACATTTATGGAATGCATAGATAAAATCAAGCAACTGAACCCTGAAAAAGCAACAGATATTTACTTTAATTTTAATAAACTTAGAATTAACAATTTCCTGATAATATTGGGTAAGCAGATTTTAAAAATAAAGATAAAGGATGCTTCCTGTGCATTCAAATACACTCTGAGTATCATCAGATTTGAACACCACAGGAATCTGACAAAGGTCTTTGCCAAAAATACCACAGGTGCCCTGAATTTTTTAAAGGCCAAACTTCTTGATTTAGTTATCATTAAGACCACAAATATGTGTCTAGTATCAGTGAAATGTCCACCCACATCTTTCTAAAATGAACTGTTCACCATACTTCTGTTCATAAAATGTTGCCAAAAAACACAGATGAAGAATTTTTCAGGACAGTTATTTTCAGTTATGTAAAAATGACCATTTATCAATAAATGTCAGTTTCTGTGGTCCCCAGGAACTAGAGCAAATGCCTGTCCTGATTCATAGTAAACACAACTAATCCTACACAAAAGATGCTTGTTAACTTAAACCTCTTGCAGATACCCATAACCAGTGGCCACTTTCTTTCTGGAAATTTGAAAATAATTTATGGATGATGAAACATTTGAGTCAGAATTATAAAAATACAGGGTAGGTATCCAGAAGGAAAAGACCTTTAGGCCATGGAAAGAACTTAAAATATATACTAGAAAATGACAGTCAAGAGAAAAAAACAGGGATTATAAAATGAAAGTTCATCTAAATTTAGATATTAAAAAATGTAGTTTAGATCAACTTATGGAGGAACATAGAGATCTGGCTAAGAAGCACGGAAATAGTTAACCTGGGCAAAGAAGGGTCATTGAAGTTCAGTGCTTGAGACATATGAAGGGATATGAAAACAGGTGCTTTCCCAATGGCGAACACTGCAATCCTCTGCAGGTAGTTTTGTAAGTTCAAATGTTCAATACTCTGTAACAAAACATGTCTCTCTAACTTTAAAACTATGGAAAAATGCCCATGCCTTTATACAATATTCTATGCAGATTATCCTAATAAGGACTGGGGAGACAGCTCAACTAACTAAGACCCTGATGCATAGTTATTAGGACCCTGTGTTTGAATTACCACTCAGCATTGAAGGGAAATCTAGTTATGGATGTATATTTCTATAACCACAGAACTGATAGGTGAAACAGATAGATCCCAAAAATTCAATGTCCAGTTAGTTAGTTTTGCCCAATTATCAAGTTCTGGCTTTTGGGAGAAATTGTCACAAATAAAAGGTTGCAATAGGGGAAGGCACTAACATATAACCTTTGCAGCTACACACATATGTAAAAATGTGGACCATATGCACAAGTTTACACACACGTGCATACACACACACACACACACACACACACACACACACACACGAACACTAATATATACACTGATCACACACACACAGTGCTGATACACAGTGCAACATAACTGGTTGATTATTCAGTGTGTCCTGTTTCTCATGTTTACATGAACTTGTGTTTGAATCACATGTCTTGAACAATATTGTGCTTATAGTAAAACATACAATGCATATTACTATAAGGTACATGTCAACAGGAATCACTTTTAGTTATTCAAATACAGGTTTGGAAGTGGCATTAGTCTCTGAAGGATGCTTGGCCACAGTGTTGTTTTATTGTTAGTATGTTGTATAATACAATTCAGCTCAGCACAATTATTATTTCACCATTTTATTTATGTATCTCAGTTTTCTTATGAACAAAAGCATTGTGTTTTTTCCCACACACATGCTTCATAGGACATTGTCTTCTGTCCAATGCCTGTCCAACCAACAAGCAGCTGACTCACAAACATTTGAGCTGTTTTTGAATGCAGACACAGGCAGCATCTGTATTTGTCTCCTGCTTGAATGTTCCTTGTGGTTTGTTTGTTTTGATAAGAGTGTTGTTTCCTTGTCCTAATTTGAGGTGACAGTGACAGGTGTCAGGATGTTACCAGGAACAGCTCAGTGATGTAACCACGTGAGTGTTAAAGATGCAGAAGACAGAACCCAATGACTTGAATTATGAAACTTGTTACTTCTCTGAGCATTTATCTCTGACTGTGCTAGGTGGCTCTATGTGTCAGCATGACAAGCCAAAGTCATCAGAGGAAAGAGCCTCAGCTGAGGAAATGGGTCTTTGAGGTCCAGCCATAAGACATTTTGGGTGATGTCATCCCTGAGCTGTTGTTCCTGGGTTCTATAAGAAGATGGGTTGAGCACACTGGAAGCAAGCCAGTGAGCAGCTCCCATCCATGGCCTCTGCATCAGCTCCTACCTCCAAGATCCTGCTCTGTTTGGTTCCTGTCCTGACTTCCATCAGTGATGAACAGCAATGCTGAAGTGTAAGCCAAATAAACCCTTTCCTCCTCACCTTGCTTTTGGTCATGGTATTTTGTTGAAGCAATAGAAACCCTAACTAAGACACCCAGGAAACATTTTCTGTATGCTACTTTGGAATTATGATTTAGAGTCCTATTATAAAGAAGTCTGATGGCTTACTTACATATGCCCAGTGAAGCCTTACAAAAGTGCAGTGTATCTGCAAGAACAAGACTGAAAACATAAACAACACTACTGCTGCTACTTAATTACCACAAGGTGTCCTCTGTCAAGAGCACAGAGTGTATTTAAAAATCTGGAGGAAATAGTGGACATGCCCCACACACTGATCTATGTACATGTGAACATGTTATCTCTGAAGTGTGACCCATCAATTCACACAGTTATTATGAAATAAATACAGTTAGGACATGGAAAGTAAAATTCAACTTCAAAATGTTATGTTTCTGCATTTACTTTTAAATGTTGGAAAAGGAGACTAAAATTGCCCCATATATAAGAAACCAAACCATGAAAATTTTGTAATCCAGTAATAGAAGAAGATAAGTTTCATTTAGCTGGAAGGTCTCAAAGATTTAATTCTATGATATACAGGTAAATTAAACTCTTACTTAAAATACAGCAAAAGTGCTTTTTCCTTGCACTCACTACACTTAAAATATCTGAAAAGCAACAGTTTTGGTAATTAACAATCAAAGTTAAAGCCATATTAGTTGGTGACATCTAATAATAAAAATGGCCAAGAAGTTTATTGGTTTTTATCATGGATCTGGAAGATGATACTTTGAACTAATAAATGGTTATTATTAGAGAAAAACATAATGAGATGTTTTATTGAAGTAAAACGTCATTTAACTTAGAGTCAATGACCTAAGAGTCAAGGCATTGACCTGGTTCTCCCATTGTTGCACATGAAATGAGCTGCCATGGGCTACATCAATGTTTTGGTCCTATGTGTTCTAATCTACAAAGAATACAAAGGCTGTTGCTTTGTAAAGATATACACCTCAGATAAAATTAGAAAATATATGTACTTGTTTAAATTTAGAACAGTGGTTCTCAACCTTTCTAATGCTGCAACCTTTAATACAGTACCTCATGTTGTGTTGATGCCCAACCATAAAGTTACTTTAGTTTCTATTTCATAACTTCAATTTTGCTTCTGTTATAAATGATAATGTAAATATCTGTTTTCTGACAGTTTTTGATGACCCCTATGAAAGGGTTCTTTAACCCCCAAATGGGAAGTGACCTAAAGGTTGAGAACTGCTCATCTAGAGTAATATTAATTATTCTAACATAAAATTAAACAGACATAAAATTAGAATTTTTGTTTGCCCAAATAATAGGAAGTAAAGGCAAGGATCTGTAAGATGACAGGGCAGTTCCAGCTGCCCACACTCCAGGAAGACATGAAATCTAATCATCTTCCAAGAACACATTTAAAACTTTAAAGGAATTTGTCTCACTTATAGATACTATAATAGAGAATGAAGAAAAATGCTGAATAAAAGCAGACTTTGTTTATTTGCTTATCATTACAAACTATCATAAGCTGGTTTGCAATCAAGAGAAATACATTTCTTCATGCTCCAAAGAATAGGAAGTCCTAGATGAAGGCTTTGAAAAACCTGTTGACGGGTTAGCAAAAATGTCTTTCTTTATAGATGACCATCTTATTGTCACTCATGATGAAGAAGGGATGGAGGGGTCTGCCTGTACATCCTTGACAAAGGCACTAACAACTTCACTTTCCAGGTGTTGATAACTAAAAATGCACTTTTAATTATTCCTTTTATTTTAATATTGTCAACAAATTACATCATTTCCCTTCCCTTTACTCACTCCAAACCACCCCACATACTCCTCTTTGCTCTCTTTCGAGTTCAAGACTTTGATTTTTCATTGTTATTACACATATATACATGTGTGTATACACACATGCATGCTCTCCAAAATTTATAAATACAACCTACTCAATAGGTATAATCTTTCTTAAATGCATGCTTTTAGAGCTAGGCATTGGTTATGGGTATGCCAATTAGTATGTTATTGCCTGGGGAAGACTATTATTCCCACTTTCAGGATTCCTTAGTTGCCTGGAATACTTTGTGTAGGGTTGAGGCCTCATTTCATGTGGTTTTTGTTCATTTTATTTTATTTTTATTTTTTTTACCTTAGTAGCTTTTTAATTAAAAAAAATGTGTGTGACAATATGCATTCACACTTACCACAATACATATGCAAAGGTCTGAAGACAGCCTTTAGGACTCTGTTCTCTCCAAACACCATATAGGTCCAAGGGATCAAACATCAGGTTGTCAAGGAGCCCACTGGTCCAGTCCCATAATCAACTCTGAAAGGCCCCCAAATACCTGCTGTTTCTACCAAACTTGGATTGTTCACATATTGTGAAGTGTCCAGATTACTTGATACAAATTTTAGCCTCTGGGCATAATGATAACCAATGTTACTATAGAATCTTGTACCCAAATGTCCTGTATCTAAATCTCTAATGTCCTTAAAATATTTAAGATTTTAACAAAACAAAAAATGCAGATACCCTTACTCACTAATTGCTATTTCATGCATATGTGTATATACCTAAATATATTTCTAAATGTAACCTGCTCAGTCTGTATAATTTGTATGTATGCATGTATGTATGTATGTATGTATGTATGTATGTATGTATACAGGGAAGTTTGCAGGGAAAAAGGGAACAAAATTACAATATCAAAAATAGAAAAAAGTAAAAATAAAAAAAATGATTGACACATTCATATCTCTACAACATTTTCCTTAGAGAACTAGTACTACGTTCCTATAACTAAGCACATTGAACCAACAGACTATTGAGAAACGTCTGCCACAGATAACTATCACAGGAAATATTTTAACCAAATATATTTCCACTTAGTGGTTATCACTTTTGTCTAATCCAAAGCTCCTATACACTTCAACACAAAAGATTTGAGTAAGTTGTATAAAGGGAAGCCCAGAGATTGCTTATGAATTTCAAAGGAAATATGCATTGGCAATAAAGTAGGCTGCTAACACAATGTCTAGGGTAACAAAAACTCTGGTTAAATGACAGTAAGGAGGATCAACAGATTCTTGATAGAAGGGTTCTTTGGACAGTGTGTATTTATTACCATGTAGAATAACACACTAGAAAATAACACACTAGAAAATGACAAATGAAGATACCTAGGATACAGTTATATACTAATCATGGATTTAATGATTTTGGAATTTTGTGCCATTAATATTTTTAGACTGATGATATATTTATATGTTTTTCTTTTTTCCTCAAGACACTACAAGAACATTTGTTTGAAACATGACCACATAGCCAATGCAATGCACAGAAAGTTAAATAACACTGCTATTTGTTTTAACATGTTTATAATTCTTAGTTAATTGTGATGACAAATTTTAATGAATTTGGCAGGACATGGTGAGAGAAATCTTTAATCCCATCACTTGGGAGTCAGAGGCAGACTTATTTCTGTGTGTTCAAGACCAGTTTGGTCTACAAAAGAGTTATAGGACAGCTATAGCTGTTACACAGAGAAATCCTGTCTTGAAAAGCAATAAATACACCATAAATAAATAATTTTGATGAACTTGATACTAACAAGGCTGCATTCTTCATGTGTATATTAGATCACAGTAAAAGTTTTCCAAAAGAAACTAAAGTTCTTCAAGAAAATACTTTTATGCAACCAGGAATCCAATTTGCTTTTTCTATTTGTTATTTTATTGATAATATATTTTTATATAATATTCTTCCAATATCTTCCCCATCACAAGTCTTAACAAATAGTTTTAAAAGTTAGTAAGGACATTTCATAACTCATAGTAACCAAAAACAATGAAGCAACTCATTTATATCGATGAATTCATCCTTTGTAGAAATAGAAGTCAGATTTTTGTAGATATCTACTTAGTCTAACTGAGTTTATAGTTTCAATAGGTCAAATTTGACTAAAAATATTTTGGATGAATTATTTTTGCCATCATACCAGTCAAGGGCCCTGAAAATATCACCAGTATCCTGATTATTAGATTCATTTTTCTAGGGGAAGATTTTTCTCTAGAACTCTGAATAAATACCTGGTTGTTGCAGAATATTTGTTTAACTATGCAAAGATCTGTTGCATTTTTTTATATTATGGAATATATGTTACTGTATAAAGATATGTTGCATTTGTTTAATTATGTAAAGATGTATTCTGTTTTACCTTGCCTAACTAAGGCACCTAATTGTTCTAAGAAAAGTTGAATGACCAGTAGTAATGGAGGAGGTATATGCAGGACTTCCAGGCAGGGAAAGTAGGTAGGAGGAGGAATTTAGGTTCAAAGGACAAAGAACAAAATAGACCCTTGGGAGGGATGAGGTTGGGGTTGCGGGCTATGACAACAGCCAGCCAGACACAGAGGGAGCAGGAAACTAGGACATACAGAATAAAAGAAAGGTAAAAGTCTAGAAGAAAAGCATAGATAAATAAAAACAGGCTAAGTTAAATAGAAAGAGCTATTGGGAAAAGCCTAAACTAACGCTGAGCATTCATACTTAATAAGTTTCTGTGACTTTATCTGGGAGCTATTTGGCAGCCTAGAAAAAAAATGCCAACTATACTTGGTGATCCATCCCATTAGTATCCCATGAATGCCTGTCAATATGAGAATAAGCAACTTAGAGTCCAAGGGGCAAGTGATAGAAGCCAAATCTGGAAGACTTGTTGGATAGAAAGATGAGACAAGAGGGGTCAGGAAAGAGGGAGAGACTGAAGAACTGGAGCTGAAATTAGTACAAAGCTAGAACACCTGAGACCTTGTCTTTGTCACTGGCAGAGTTCAGAATCTATACAAACGATGGCCATGATTGCACACTCCTAGTCACAGAAGATGTCTTTGTTACTTCTTTAGTAGACAAACCCACTTCTGTGACAATTAACTAAATTTTAATGTTGAGTGATAAAGTCATTTGCTCACTACATCCCGTATGGATGATTTCCAGTATATAACTGTGTAGTGTCTTCGATGGTAGGCTACCTCTCCTGATCACTAGATTCATACTGAATATGAGATTGTCCCACTATGAGAAGGAGGCTCATTTGTGAGATTAACAAATAAGTCAAGAGACAGGCAAATATATACTAAACCACATAAAGGGAAAACTGAAAGCAGGGCATCATTGGTTGGCATACAGTGTTACAAAAGTGTGAATTTTGACTCTCTACTTTCTATGTATATAATTTATGTATTTTCCATCCTTTCTGAGCATCTGCTTGTTTAGAGTTGTCTAGAGATTAAGAATTTTGTTTTTCTATTCTCTGAGGTATTTTCCTTATTTGAGCTTTGTGTTGCAATAAGCAAAATCTGTGATGTTCAATAAATACAGAAAAAAAGTCCTTTTTTGAGGGACATACACACACACACACACACACACACACACACACACACACACACACGAACACACAGACATTGTTGTAGGGCCACCAGACAGGCACAGATTCAGTCTCACAGAACATAACAGGCAGGGAATGAAAGAAGACACAGGGAGAAATAAGTAAATATTTATAATCTGGGGTTACTCAATTTACACTAAAGGAAATTGCTTTCCATTTTCCTCTTGCAAGCAACAATGCATTGCTACTGACTCTTAGTTTATCATACAGACAATGCATATATACTGAGTCAAATGTATAAGCTGAAATTTCAACAGGTCTTTGTAAAGGAAGGAATCTATCTGTATAGTGGGACAGAGAGAGATTATTATAGTGAGGAGAGTAGTGAACAAAGGGCGCCTTACACTGGAGGCTCAAATATTCTGAATGGTGACTACCCATTTTAAATTAATCTATCTACTACAGCTGTCAATAGTTGAAATGATGCTAATTCCCAAATAATCTAACTTTTCAAGAATGACAAGAGACAAGGATACTTTCTGGTTTCCTAAGACCTGGATTCAATAAGCAATACAAATATATAACTCTTGGTGAACACATTAAATAACCTCACAATGCTAAATTGAAGGTAAAAGAAAAAGTTACACAGAAGCTTCACTTATTTCTTCTTTTTGCTGATACTGCAAGGATTCAAGATAATTAGATTTATGAAACAACATAGCAAGAGCTCCCAATTTCAGCATCATGACAGGACCATTGATAAAACCTACTCAGGCAGAAACCAAGTTGGAGAGACTGACAGTTTATTATGCTGCTTCTACTATAGAAAGGGCACTCTCCTTAGAAAGCTAGGCCCATCCATCCTCTTTTGAATTGAGAGGTCATTAGTCTTTTTCTGTATTTAAATGAGCAGGAATTGAACATCTATAATGTGAGTCTCTCTCTTCACTTACAAATTAACTTGCTACATATTTCGACAGCTGTTTTATAAGACAGAGACTCCTGGCTTCAGCTTCAGGATAGAGTTCTGACATGAGAAGAGAAAGAGAAACAAGCTTCAACTTGGTAAAAATGTAAAAACAATTAAATATATAGTTTTAAACTTGGAGGATTGAAATGAAAACTTTGGAATTGTTTCTGTTAAACTCTAGATCTTCAGCTTTAACATAAATCACCAGTAACCATTTGATATAAAGATAAATTCCCATAATCCACATCTGCATATTGGTTTTATCTATTTTTCAGTTGCACTTATTGAATTCTCTTTGTATACAATGCATTAACATGGAAATTGACACAGAATGCAGTGGCATACTACATTCAAGTACAAGAAAAACAAAGAGGCTGAGTTGCAATCCTGGCCTTAGGGTGCTTAGTTAAAGACTATAAGTTATTTTCTTTTTCTTTTCCCTCTCTCTCTCTCTCTCTCTCTCTCTCTCTCTCTCTCTCTCTCTCTCTCTCTCTCTCTCTCTTTCTCTCTTCTGTGTGTGTGTGTGTGTGTGTGTGTGTGTGTGTGTGCGCGCGCGCGCGCGCGTATGTGGATGCTTTGAGACAGGGTTTCTCTATGTAACCCTCCTGACTGTTCTGGAACACACTCTGTAGACCAGTGTGGCCTTGGACTCACAGAGATCTGCCTGCTTCTACCTCCTGAGTGCTGGGATTAAAGGCATGTGCCATCACTGCCCAATAACTTGTTTAATGAGGAACAATCAACAGAAACAAAATGTCTTTATCAAAAAGGGAAATTAAACATGTAGATGGAAGTTTAATTTTCACATGCTTAGTCTGTGATGCTGGGAGCACACCCAGGCTATATTTAGAAGCTAATGTAAATTAAAAGACCACTATTTTAGAAGTAAATATGGGCAGGTATGATATGTTAGGCAATATAAACAAATTAGTAAGATGCTGAAGAACAGCAAACTTGGCTTTAAATCAGTTATGTTAATTTACATTGTTTTAAGCCTTTTGTGATTTTAATCAGAATGTCCATGTACTATACATACAATTTATCACCTATTAAATCTTGAATAATTTTAGAGATAAAGTTAAAACAGTAAATGTTACAGAGGATGTAAGGAGCACCGAACCAGACCCAGGTTCTTCCCTAGTCCAAAATGATGAGAACATCTCATTTTGTCCAATCCCATTTTCAAATGACCATCCATTATTCTTGGAAATTGAACTTAAAGTTTTCTCTGGGTTTTATGGTTGGGTGTTGTCCCGCGAGATAGTCTCGCCGGCAAGAACCACACAGGACATTTGGATCCTTCTGCAGTAAAGCTTTAATGCGTCTTGAGAGGAGAGCATAAGCTTACCAGAGCAGAGACCCAGAGCCAAGAATCCCGTCCTCTAATAAAGGCTGGCAACCGCCACCTGTGACGTGTCACCCCATGATTGGCTGTAGCTTATCGGACCATATGACGCCATGGAATAGGCAGAGATCAAGGAATGGAAAGTTACCCAGCGCCTGCGCGCATTAACTTGTTTACATTCAGTGCCTGCCAGATGCAGGCGCCATCTTGTAATGGAGAATGCAGGGACGGCTCCCTACAGGGTGTCAATAAGTAGCCCTAGATATTGACCAATAGCATTATAATTAGTATAGTGTCTTGCATGTTATTTGGCGGTTCTGAGGCTGTTTCAGAACTGGGCAGGAACACTGTAATATATCCTAGTATATTTTGCCTCAGTTAGCTCTTCAATCAGTTAGCTCTTCAATTTTTCATTTCATAGGCTGACAAGACAGATCAGTAGGTAAGGTGCTTATCCTGCATGAGTTCATTCCAATCCCAAAACAAGTTATAAAAATGTCAGGTGTAGCCCACTCTTCCATCCCTTTCTGCCGACCAACCTAGGAACTAGGTGAGTGAGTCTTTGCCCTTAACCAACACCTGCCCAAAACATCACTCACCCTGACTCCCCCCCCACCCCACCCCCGCACCTGCACCTGCACCTGCCTGTTTGGGGTAGACACACCCAGGCAGGGAGGAGCTCCCTGCTCCCTGAATCTGGTAGCACCCCACTTTTCCATCCCTTTCCGCCGACCGACACAGGAACTAGGTGAGTGAGTCTCTGCCCTTACCCAACTCCCGCCCAAAAAATCATTCACCTCCCCACCCCCTCCCCCGCCTGCACCTGCCTGTCTCTCCAGAGACCTACAAGGATGACACGATCTGAAAATCCAGGCAATGGTGGAGAGGATAACCTAAAAGCCCTTCCCCTAAAATGAGAGTGATGACTTCTCTTTATGCCATCCTAGAGCCAGGATCCAGTGGCTGATGGAAGCAGAGACAGACATCCACAGATATAAACTGAGCTGAAATCAGGAATTTAGTTGAAGAGAGGGAGGAATGAAGAGCTAAGGGGTCTGTACCAGGTTGGAGAAACCCACAGGAATAGTTGGCCTGAACAAGGGAGAGCACATAAACCCCAGATGCTGTCTGGGAGGCCAGTAAAGACTGATCCAGACCCCTGAACATGGATGTCAGTAAGGAGGCCTCTGCATTCCAGGGAGACTCTGGTGGTGGATTAGTGTTTTTCCATGGTGCAAGAAGGGACTTTGAGAGCCCATCCCATGTGAAGGGTTACACTCTGGCCCTGGACACATGGGGAAGGGCCCAGAACCAGCACAGGAAGATTTGGTGGACTTTGCAGAGCCCCCATTGAGGGCCCTACCCTGCCTGGGGAGTGGTGGGTGGATGGGGTGGGGGGTAGGTTGGGGGTGGAGGAGGAGGGATGGGGGTGAGGGGAGGGAGAGGGAGAAGGGACTTACATGTGAAACAAGCTTTTTCCCTAACTAGAACTAATAAATTTAAAAAAGGGGGGGAATGTCAGGTGTAGTGTCACATACTATTAATCACATCTCTCAGGAGATAAAGGCAGGTAGCTCCCTGGGGATGACTGGCCAGTTAGCCCAGTTTCTACAAACAGTTTGAGGTCAATGAAAGACTCTGTGTCAAAAAAAACAAAAACAAAAACAAAACAAACAAACAAACAAAAAAATCAAGTCCTGCCTCCAAACACAGGACCAGGTAGTTTAGGGGCTGTTTCTAGTCTGGCTTTCTCTGCTATGCTGAGGCCCAGGTACTGCTCATGGCATCCCATTTCAACTGGATCCAACATACCCAGAGACTTCCAAGTCCCCAGTACCAGTCCAACAAATCCCTAAGACAAAATATCCAGGAAATATGGGACACTGAGAAAAGACCAAACCTAAGAATAATACATATAGGAGAAGGTGAAGAAATCCAACTCAAAGGTGCAGAAAACATATTCAACAAAATCATAGGAGAAAACTTTCTCAACCTAAAGAAAGACATGCCAATGAAAGTACAAGAAGCCTACAGAACAACAAATAGATTGGACCACAAAAAAGGTTTCCTTGCCACATAATAATCAAAACCCCAAACATACAGAATAAGGAGAAAATATTAAGAGCAGCAAAGGAAAATGTTCCAGGAACATATAAAGGCCAACCTATCAAAATTACACCTGACTTTTCCATGGAAACTCTGAAAACCAGAAGGTCCTGGATGGATATTCTACCTACACTAAGAGACCATGGATGCTAGCCAAGACTACTATACCCCCGAAAAGCTTTCAATCAATATAGATGGAGAAAACAAGATATTTATGGCAAAACAAGATTCAAACAATACATATCCACCAATCCAACCCTACAGAAAGTTCTGGAAGGAAAACTGCAACCCAAGGAAGTTAAATACAACCAGAAAAATATAGGCAATAGATAATCCCACTTTACCAACAGCCAAAAGAAAAAAGGGATGGAAATTCACATATACTTTCACCACCACCACCAAATCCAAAACAAACAAGAATGAACAATCAATGATCATTAATATCCCTCAATATTAATGGTCTTAATTCACCTATAAAAAGACACAGGTTAGCAGAATGGATAAGAAGACAGAATCCTTCCTTCTGCTGCATACAAGAAACACACATCAACCTCAAAGACAGACGGTACCTAAGAATTAAAGGTTGGGGAAAGATTTTTCAATCAAATGGATCCAAGAAACAAGCTGGGGTAGCAATTTCAATATCCAACAAACTGGACTTTAAACTAAAATCAATCAAAAGAGATGAAGGAAGGAAATCACTTCCTACTCATCACAGGAGAAATCTATCAGGATGAAGTCTCAATTCTGAACATTTATGCACCAAATACAAAGGCATCCACGTTTGTAAAAGAAACATTAAAACTCAAATCACACATAAAACCTCACATAACTATAGTGGGAGACTTCAACACACACACTCACCACTGGACAGGAACACCAGACAGAAACTTAACAAAGAAGCAAAGGAACTAATAGAAGTTATGGCCCAATTGGGCTTAACAGATATCTATAGAACATTCCATCCAAATATAAAAGAATATACCTTCTTCTCAGCGCCACATGGAACCTTCTCTAAAATTGATCACAGACTGGGCAACATAGCAAACCTCAATATGTACAAAACAATTAAAATAACCCCCTGTGTCTTATCAGACCACCATGTTTTAAAGTTAGAACTCAACAACAACATGAATTGAAGAAAACCTACAAACTCATGGAAATAACACCCAATTACACATTTCCTGGGTTGAGGAAGAAATATAAAAAGAAATTAAAGATTTCCTAGAATTCAATATGAATGCTGCCATAACATACCCAAACTTATGGGACACTTTGAAAACAGTGCTAAGAGAAAAGTTCATAGCTCTAAGTGCCCACATGAAGAAACAGGAGAATAGTCACACTAGAGAATTAACAGCACAACTGAAAGCTCTAGAACACAAAAAGCCAATGCACCCTGGAGGAGCAGATGCCAGGAAATAATCAAAATGAGGGATGAAATCAATAAAGTGGAAACTAGGAGAATAATACAAAGAATCAATATAACAAAGAGTTCATTCTTTGAGAAAATCAACAAGATAGGGGAACCTTTACCCAAACTTACCAAATGGCAGAGAGTGAACATGCAAATTAATAAAATGAGGAATGAAAAGGGGGATGTAACAACAGACACAGAGGAAATCCAGAGAATCATCAGGTCATACTTCAAAAACCTGTATTCCTCAAAATTCGAAAAACTAAAGGAAATGGACAATTTTCTGGATAGATTTCACTTACCAAAATTAAATCAAGAACAGATAAGCAACTTAAATCAACTTATAACCCCTAATGAAATAGAAGCAGTCATCAAAATCTCCCAACCAAAAAAAGCCCAAGGCCAGATGGCTGCAGTGCAGTATTCTACCAGAAATTCAAGGAACAGCTAATACCAATTCTTGTCAAAGTATTCCACACAATAGAAGTAGAAGGGTCATTGCCAAATTCTTTTTTTTCCAGACAGGGTTTCTCTGTGTAGCTTTGGAGCCTATCCTGGCACTCACTCTGGAGACCAGGCTGGCCTCTAACTCACAGAGATCTGCCTGCCTCTGCCTCCCGAGTACTGGGATTAAAGACGTGCGCCACCAACGCCCGGTGCCAAACTCTTTTTATGAAGCTTCAATAACTTTGATATCGAAGCCACAAAGACACAACTAAGAAAGAGAACTACAGACCAATATCCCTCATGAACATTGATGCAAAAAACTCAATAAAATACTGACAAATCGAATCCAAGAACACATCAGAGAAATCATCCACCATGATCAAGTAGGCTTCATCCCAGGGATGCAAGGATGGTTCAACATATGAAAATCCATCAATATAATCCACCATATAAACAGAGTAAGGAAAAAAACCACATGATCTTCTCACTAGATGCCAAAAACTCCTTTGTCAAAATCCAACACCCCTTCATGATAAAGGTCTTGGAGAGATCAGGGATAATAGGAACATAACTTAACATAATAAAAGCAATATACAGTTTGGATTAGACATTGATCTGAGAACTCATATAAGGGTTGTTCACTTGAGTCTCTTCTCTGCTGAGATCTTACTTGTTTTCTTGCTTAGATAATATATATATATATATATATATATATATATATATATATATATATCACATCACTGAACATTTATTGTCTGGCTTCAATCCTAATGCTGTTGAAAGGCTGGATCACAATATACTGAAAATGCTAATTATCATGATTTTTCTTTCAAAAAATGAGAAACATTCATCCATTTCTAATTTCATATACTGGTGACAACTGAAGCAGTGAGGATCAAGTTGTAGAAATGTATTGATGGTCAGGAAGGCAAATTTACCAATAGATAAGTTGATGCCTTATAAGCTGAAGCACACAGATTTGGTTACTAGCTCTGTTACAAAGCAGATAAATACTATTGGTTTTGTCTACTGTTTCCTTAAGCCACTTCTTTACATGCTGCCCCTGGCTACCCCAGTTTCTATTCTCCATCTATTGGCTAGCTGGAAGTCTAAATTCCTAATGGATGACAGCTGCATGATAGTAGCTCAGATTCTATTGATTCCAGTAGACTTTGATTTGTCCCACTTCCCTGAGTATAAACAGTGCAGATTCTCATCATGTTCCTTTGATCTTACCAAAAGAGCCCAGGCCACATTTTCACAGGCAATGCCCTCTGTGTTCACCATCAGATACTAGACAAATAAACCAATAATCATCACAGCATTCCCTGTGATGTCTATGATAATTTCTAATAGAGATGGGGTATAGGATACAAATATGGGGCACAGGAATAGCAGTTCAGAGCTTGGCAGACACAGGCATGAGCATGGCAAATATGGTGCTGACAGTTTTTGACCTTCTACCCTTCACCCCTGACCCCTCTACCTTGCTAAAGTGTTATATTGAATTTCTAAAGCTAGCCATCAAACTCCATTCCCTTATTTGGGGATTACTTCCTCCTGAGCCTGACCATCAAGCTCCAGATATCAAAGTATTTGAAGACAAGCAATCAAAAGAACCTTTTGGCTACCCTAAACATGCCCAATCAAAACAAATCATCTCATCCTAACACAGTGTTTTCCCCTTTCACTTTATAAACTGCATTTGCCTATAGACCACACTTGCCTCCTCTCTATGCAGAGGCAGTCCTTGTCCCTCAGGGAAAATGCTCCTTCCCTTCTCTCTTGTTCCTTTCCCCTTTTCCTGTCTTACTCTCTTATTCCCTGACATTTGTCCCTCTGGGGAAAATGAATTGCCTTTGTGTTGAGAACTTGGTCTTGGTGTGCTGTGCTGGCCTTCCCTTTAGGATGTCAATTGTTCATACCAGTTTCCTCTGGATGATTAACTTTTATTTTATTTTTTCACCGGCTCTTGGAGTGTTCAGTTCTATTTATTGTATTTCTTCCTAACACAAAATTTTAGAGAAAAGAAATATACTGCCTCAAGAGGAAATTATCTACAGAAGTCTTATGCATTGAGAGAGGTCTGACCCCTAGAGGAAGACATTAATTATGTTATTAAAAATATGATTACCAAATATAGAAGACTATGAAATTGGAGGCCCAATTTGGTAGAGTGACATCTTCCTTGGTGCACATTTTACACTGTATGGCTAATTAAATTATAAATGCTGTTCAACACCTATCCTACTAAGGATATTGCCTTATAATTCAAAACACAACTTTTACTTAACTTCTCAATGTCTATCACATATTTTCCTTTCAGTTTCCATATCCTTTCTTAAACATTTATTTTTACTTTGTAACAGTGAGTGTTCTGACTAGGTGCAGATGAGTGCTGGAAGAGGCCAGAAGAAGGCAGCAGATTCTCTGTGACTGGAGGGAGAACAGCTGCCACCTGCCTTGTGGATGCTGGGTCCCCTGAAAGGGCAAGAGCTGTTAACTCTCGAGCCATGTCTCTAGTCCCTCTAGATACTTCTTTCTGCATCTTCAACCTAGCAGACAATAAAAGATACTACAGGCTTTGATGCCATACATTTTCCATAAGATTTATCAATTCTGATTTGTCTGTCTTTTTTCATGTGTACATGATTTTCAAGAATATCAGGGTTAAACACCATTATTTCTGTGCTTTGAATGAATAAACAGTTGGATATCATTTTATGCTAACTAATATGAATCTCAGAATTCATGGGAAACTACTTTTTTTATTTTTTTTTTATTTTAAAACATTTTATTATAAAGGTAATACAAGTAACAAATGAAATGTCGAGAGAGATGACAAAGTTACCCATTCACTGCCCTGCCATCCTACTATAACCACAGTTGGTAATTTGATTGTCTACTTTTACAGCCTGGTGTGTCATTTGCTTACATGACCATGATCTTTCTAATGCTCTTGTGTCGTTTTTCATTTTAGCATTTTCTTAGGTACCATTTTGTGGGTACCTGTCCATTGACTCCAGGTGTGGGATGGCATAGGCATATACAGGTCCCCCCACTCTGAACATATCCTTGGTATAAACCTGCATATAACTGTAGTGTCTCTGATAAGAAAGTTCTAGGCTAACTACCCTATATTTGCAAGCAATATAGATTCTTCCACTTGAGAAGGTTTTATGCTGAAAGAAAGCTTATGGGTTGGGACTAGCTAAGTCAAGCCTGACTACCTCTGAGACAAAAGATGAAGCAGACTGATGGCCCTCAAATCCAATCTTTCACGAATGAAATCAGCATCAGGACAGATGTCATCTTCTAAGAGAAATATTCTGCGGGTCTGGCAGCATAAATCCATCTGTAAGTTTATAATAGACTATTGTGGAATCCGACTCCACTATGGCCAAAGTAAAAGACATCGGCAGTTCTGGGTCACCTTGCAATTTTCTAGATGCCTTCAAGATTTCCCTTATCCTGCTATGGCTGAGGGAAGCAGAAATGGGTGTAGGCACCACAGTCTGTAGCCCCTCCCCTTCTATCTCAGTGCCAAGGAGGCAGATAAGCTGTAGTTCTGGTATTCCTACACAGTTTACTTCATGCCAACTTTTACTCTCCATGAGATCCAAGTACACCAAGAATGCTATGTAAACTTGGGTGGCATCTCCTATATCTAATTCCATCATTTCTAAGTACTTAGGGTGTGTGCCCATCCAGGCGTCCTCGGGAGCCCACGTGTGGGGGGTGGCGCCGCCAGCGCGAACGGGACCCGGGCCAAGGCCGCTACATCCCGGGGTTGGCTCGGATTCGCCGTGCTCCTCCATCGGGAAACTACTTTTTACTATTAACATTTCCCACTCTTTTACTTTATTATTTAATATGATCAGTTATACTATCTATTGTTTTAGTTTTCCAGTTTTTTGTGTATTTCTCCCAGAAATGTAGATATATGCTCAGTGAGATAGAGTTTTCTCTGATTTGTTACTGTGTTTCATAACCAAGAATGTCTGCTACACTATATGTTGTGAACTATTATTTTAACTATGCAAAGATGTGTTACATTTGTTTATGCTATGAAATATTATTTTCACTGTGTAAAGGTATGTTCATGCTGCCTTTGTTAATGATGTAAATGTGTGTTATGTTTGTTTTGGCTTGCCTGCCTAAGGTACCTGATTGGACTAAAAAAAAATTGACAGAAAATTGCTAGGTAGGAGAGGGATAGGCAGGGCTGGTGGGAAGAAAGAATAAATAGAATGAGGGAGAGAAGAAGGAAAAGATAACAAAGGAGAAAGAGAGGGTCAGGCCAGGGGCCAGAAGCCAGGTTACCACCAGCCAGACATGAGAAGCAGTGAAAGTAAAATATAAAAAAAAGATTAAAAAATAAACAAAAAATGTAGATGAAGAAAAACAGGTTGAGTTATAGGATCTATCAAGAAACAAGCCTAAGCTGTGGCTGAGCATTAATAACTAAGAAGTCTCTATATCATGATTTGGGAGCTGGTTAGTGGCCCCAAAGCAGAAGTGTGCTGCAATTATAGATACTCAATATGTATATCTAGTGACTGACTAAAAATGATGTTGAGAATAGTTCTATTCAACATTAGGTAGTTGAATATGTTAGAGAAGTATCATCAAGGAATCCTGGTTTTCATTAACTAGGCACTTGCCAACAGGCATATATTGTTCACATGGGATCTCATGATGGGATTGTCATCAGAACAAGTCAGGGTAAAAACATTCCATGAAAGAGACCTCCTGACTTAAAACACAATCCACACTTATCCCTTTATCTCAGAAAGCTTATGTAGATCTTATCAAGCCTCCAGCTGTTATATTCTAGAAAAATACAATGGTATTTACAAAAAAAAACCCTGTAACCACTCCTCAAAATCATGATAATTCTAAGTGAGAATATTGCATACAATAACTCAAGTAGTTGTGTAGAATCCAGAAGAATGTGAAGTCCTGTGAGATTAATAAATATGTGAAGATCACAAGACAATATGCAATAACAACCTTAGGCCACATTGAATGAAAACTTGCATCCCCAAATTAACCAATACACTGCCATTTGAAAAATAATTTTAAAGTCAAGAAAAAACAGGCCCTCTTACTGGGATTTATGTATGTGTAATTAAGTGGGGATTTCCAATGGAACATCATTTGTTACTTTAGACAACAGCAAAGAATGGTAGAACTCCCCATGCCCAGGCTTTTATCTTATATGAGTTTAGGAAGTAACTCCCTAGACATACAGGGAATATAATAAGCCAAAACTCACACGTTAACCATGATTTAAGTAATACTGTCAATACAGAGGATAGTCATCTACTCTCTCCTTCATTCCTCCCTCCCCACTTCTGCTCTCATCCTTCTTCCATATTTCTATGATGCTTGATCATATGTACAGATTGACATTTAGTCATGTGTATGTTAATGGCTGCTGAGATTGGTTGTCCTAAATTTCTGTACTGTGAAGAGTAATGAATCTTCCTCAGACAGATATGATTCTGTTTATACTTAGGTTTGGATGAAAGAGATAGAAAGTAAAAGCAAGTAAGTAGAGATGGTGGGAGTAGGAAGAACTAACAATACTTGATTTACTAGGGCAGAGTTTTCAGGAAAAAAGCAATATGGTAGGAATGTTTTCCGGATGTCTACAGACTAAATGCCCCCAAACAGCTATGTTGATCCATCTATCTATTCTCAATTTTTGTTAACGGAAAGAGGGTCACTGGGTTAGCTTTTATTTATAAAAGGAAAATGAGTGCAGGACATTGAGTAGGTGACTACAGTAGAATCTCTAAAACCTTTGCCACAATTTTCATTATTTATGTGGGGAGAAAGGAGTAGGAGGAGGATAGAAAAAGAAAGACAGAGAGCAAAAGAAAGGGGAGACAGAGAAGCTGAGCCCATTATTTTCTCTAACTAAAGGCACTAACAATTTTTGCCTCAATCAGTTATTATTAATTCGTTATTTTTCAACCCTCAGGTATGGTTATTAATGTTTGTGTATTGCAAGTGACTTAATGTTTTGCTTATTTTATAATTTTATCTATATAGGTGGGTTTTCTGCATGTATTTTTGTGTATGTCTTGCAATCCTGGTGCCCACAGAAGCCAGAAGAAGACATCAG
Source organism: Cricetulus griseus (assembly GCF_003668045.3). Classification (NCBI taxonomy): domain Eukaryota; kingdom Metazoa; phylum Chordata; class Mammalia; order Rodentia; family Cricetidae; genus Cricetulus; species Cricetulus griseus. The sequence goes on from NC_048597.1 coordinate 120,437,304, forward strand.
ATTTCCTGGAACAGGAGCGACAGATGGTTATAAGACACTGTGTTGATGTTGGGAGCAGAACCCAGGTCTTCTGGAAGAAAATCCAATGCCCTTAACCTCTGAGCCATCTTTCCTGATCCCTCCCACAGATTTATTTACATATTCTGCTAATCTTCATGATGAGTGATCTGTCTAAGACATTCAACTGCAGTATAAAGCAAGCAACAGATTTTTAATTAAAAGAAAAAATAACCAATCAGTAACACTTGTTGTATATTTGCACATATACAAATACATACATGTGTACTGATACATACATTTTTCTATGTAAGGTCAAATGTTTATTTTGATGTCCTTAACTAACAAATTTTAGCAAATTACTTTGCTTATCAAGTTCTCTACTTTATTTTCTGGAAAATATCTTGATCAATCTAACCTTGAGGAGTTATTGTTGAAGTGAGCTGTTGTATGTAGTTAGCTGTGATCTCTGTAATTTTCAGTAGCAGAAGCACCATCAGTAGCTGTTGGATTTACTTTCCTAGTTTCTCTGGTTATAGCAGGTTACAGATATTTACAGATTCATAGCTAGAATCCACAAGTGAGAGAGAGAAGGAAACATTTGTCTTTCTGTGTGTTTCATATTAGGTAATATAAAATAAAGCCAATGAAAATAAACAATACATCAGTATTGTTACCTAGCATTAGTGTTATTGGCAATCAAAATCAGGTTGTCATTGCTGAGATATTTGAGTATTACTGAGCCAAAGAGATGAGAGAAAAGAACTAGAGAGATATATTTCCAGAGTTGGTAAAGGGAAGGACAAGGTAAAGTTGCCAAGGTAAAGGGAGAATGTTAGTGGATGACTCAGGACTTAAATGTCTAAACTTCAGTGAGTCATGATTTTCTTCTCCATGGTCCAGGTAGACATTTTAAAGTTCTTTGCCTTTATTTAAATCTAACTAATTTTTTATTTGATAGCATAAATTTACAATTATGGTTTAAACCATCATTTCCACACCTCCCTGGATTCTAGCCCTGGTGACCCTTTCCCTAGCACATGATGTCACAGAGAGTTCATAACCCAGTGGCTGGGACCTCACCAGAAGACATTTGCCAAGCAGGCCCAGGACAAAAAGCCAGAATAGGTGAGTGACCTACCTACCAGAGGAACTGTATCCCTCCCTGGATTCTGTCCACCACTACCATTCACTAAGATAATGGCATTCCACCTTATCCCTGGCCTTGTAGCTGCTGTACTTCCATGAACCCCAGCAGACTTCAGCCACTGAGGCATAGATCACACAAGCCACAATTTCCCTGACCCGTCAACAAGCACCTCTTCCCCAGAACTCCATACTAGTTGGAACAACAGATGCCATAGGTCCAGTTCAGTTCATACCACTCTGAATAACAGTCCCAGCAGCTCTATCAGAGGCGAGACTGAATCAAGTGATCCAAGGTACCAAAAACCCCAGTGGAGATGCCCTACTGGACCTGCAGACTCATCAGTCACCAGAACCTTTCACCATTTAGACCAAAACAACAGAGAGAAAACAGAAACCAAGGAACAAAATACCAATCCAACAAAAACAAACAGAGGTTTAATCATGCCAAATCCAGATGCCTAAACTCTAGTGTGAGAACACAATCAATAACAGAAAGGACAGTATGTCACCTTCAGAAACCAGTAGGACCCAAATATTCCAATGCAGCTGAAGCAGAAGAAAATGACATTTAAGATAACTTATGAAGATTATAGGTGTCCTTAAAGATGAAATGGAATAATCCCTTAAAGAAATGGAGGAAAAAAACAAAAATTGCAGAAAATTAATAAAGTATGTCATCTTAAAGTATGTCAAAGTAACTAAGAGAAAACAAACAAACAGTTGACAAACAAACAAAACTGTTCAAGACCTGTGAAGGGAAATAGAAGCAATGAAGAGATAATTCTAGAAATGGTAAGTGAGCAGGAACTACAGATGCAAGCATCACCAACAAAAAATAAGAGATGGAAGAGAAAATCTCAGACATTGAAGATACAATAGAGGAAATAGATTCATCCATAAATCAAAGGAAATGTTAAATCTAAAAAAATTCCTAAAACACAAAACAAGAATCTGGATATTATGAAAAGACCAAACCTAATAATAATAGGAATAGAAAAAGAAGAAAATATATTCAACAAAATCAAAATCATAGAAGAAAATTTTCTCAACATGAAGAAGGACATATCTGTTAAGATATAAGAAGCTTACAGAACATGAAATAGACTGGACCAGAAAAAAAAGGCCCCTTGCCACATAATGATTAAAACACTAAACATATAAAATAAAGAAACAATATTAAAATCTGCAAAGGAAAAAAGGCAAAGCACATATAAAGACAGACCCATCAAATTTACACCTGACTTCTCAATGGGGACTCTAACAGCCAGAAGAGCTTCTTGCAGACTCTAAGAGACCATGTATACCAACCTAGACTACTGTACCCCACAAAATTTTCAATCACTATAGTTGGAGAAGACAAGATACTTCATGACAAAGTCAAATTTAATAAATATCTGTCTTCAATCCCAGCTCTATAGAAGGAAAATTCCAACCCAAGAAAGTTAGATATATCCACTAAATCACAGCAAATAGATAATCCCACACAACAGGGAAATGTGCGCATGCGTGCGCGCGCGCGTACACACACACACACACACACACACACACACACACACACACACACACACAAATCACTACCACCACCAAAAATAACAGGAATTAGTAACCACCAGCTTATAACATCTCAATATCAATGGAATCAATTCATCCAATGAAAAAACACTGGCTAACAAAATGGATAAAGAAACAGAATCATTCTGCTGAATATAAGAAAGAAATCTTAACATCAAAGATAGACATTACCTCAGACTAAAGGACTGCAAAAAGATATTCCATTCAAACAGACCTAAAAACCATGCTGATGTAACTATCTTAAAAACCAACAAAATAGATTTCAAACCAAAAGTAACCAAAAGAGATAGAGAAGAACTTTCATATTCATCAAAGGATAAATCCACCAAGATGATATCTCAAGTCTGAACTTCTATTTGCCAAATACAACAGCAACCAGATTTGTAAAATGTTGCGATAAATCTTTCCACCAAAAGCCACTGAGGCCCACCACCACGTGTGTGCTTTACAGCAGCTGCCCACCTGAGTTAGGGCCCCAATTAATGCACAGAAATTTGTATTAGGATCAAATGCTGCTTGGCCAATGACTAGGATTCTCATCTGCTAGCTCAGTCTTAATTATCATAAATCTATATATTTTATAAGACTTATAGAGGATGCCTTTCGCCAGCACACTCTCTTGCTGGTGGATCATATTGTGCTGCTGGAGGAAGAGCGGAGGGGAAAAAGGACACTTCCTGTTTCTCCTTGCTTAAATATGAGTCTCCTTGCTTTGTCATTTCCTGCCTGGATCACCACTTCTTTACTACATTTCCCAGAATCCTCTTTGACTCCTAGTCCTGTCTAACTTGCTGCCTCATTGGCCAAACAGAACTTTATTCAATAATCAATAAGATAAACAAACACAGAAGTACTTCCCCATCAGTAAAAGAAACATGACTGAAGCTTAAATCACATATTGAATGCCAAGCATTAATACTCAGAGACTTCAACATCCCACTCTCACAAATGGACAGGTTATCCAGAGAGAAATTAAACAGAGAAATAATGGAACTAACAGATGTCAAATGAACCTAACAAACATTTAAAGAACATTTCACCCAAAGATCAAAGAATATACATTCTTCTCAGCACCTCATGGAACTTTCTGCAGAACTGACTACATACTCAGTCACAAAGCATGTCTTAAAAGATAAAAAAAAAATGGAAGAACCCCCTCCTCTATCTCATCAGATCACCATGTATTAAAGTTGGATTTCCTTTTTTCCATTTTTTAGTTTAAATTAGAAGCAATATTATTTTACATGTCAATCCAGTTCCCTTTTCCTTCCCTCCTCCCCTGCCTCCCACTAACTCCATATCCCATATACTTTCTGTTTCCCATGGAGGGTGAAGCCCTTCTGTGAGGTATCTTCAGAGTCTGTCATAGATAGCCTTTGGAATATGGCCTAGGCCCTCCCCCATATATCTAGGCTGAGAGAGTATCCCCGTATATGGAATGGTCTCCCAAAGTCCATTCCTACACTAGGGATAAGTACTGATCTACTACAAGAGGTTATGTACATTTCCAAGGTCTCCTCACTGACACCACATTCTTGGGGTCTGGATCAGTCCTATCCTGGTTTCCCAGATATCAGTGTGGGGACTAGGAACTCCCCATTGTTCAGGTCACCTGTTTCTGTGGGTTTCACCAGCCTGATCTTGACCCCTTTGCTCATCACTCCTCCCCTCTGCAACTGGATTCCAGTTCAGTTCAGTGTTTAGATGTAGGTGTCTGCTTCTACTTCCAACATCTGTGTAGGAAGGATCTAGGATGACATATAATCTCATTATAAGGGGAGGGCAATTAAGGTAGCTAGATTGTTAGTTGGTGTCATCCTTGTAGATCTCTGGACACTTCAATAGTGCCAGATTTCTCATTAAATCTATAATGGCTCCGTCTATTATGGTATCTCTTATCTTGCTCTCCTATATTCTTCCACTGAATCAAAGCTCCTGCTCCCTCATGTCCTCTTTAACCCCTTCTTCTCCCCTTCTCATCATTCTAGCTCCCTCCCACCTGCCCCCATGCTCCAAATTTACTCAGGAGATCTTGTACCCTTCCCCTTCTCCAGGGGACCATGAATGTCTCCCTTAGGATCCTCCTGGTTTCCTACCTTCTCTGGTGGTGTGAATTGTAGGCTGGTAATCCTTTTCTCTCTGTCTAAAATCCATGTATGAGTGAATACATACCATGTTGGTCTTTTTATGATTGGTTTATCTCGCTAAGAATGGTTTCTTCTATTTCCATGCATTTTCCTGCAAATTTCAAGATTCCATTGATTTTTCTCTGCTGAGTACTAATCCATTGTGTAAATGTACCACATTTTCTCTATGCATTCTTCAGTTGAGGGGCATCTAGGTTGCTTCCAAGTTCCAAGTTCATTACAAATAATGCTGCTATGATCATCGTTGAACAGATGTCCTTGTTGTCTGAATATGCTTCTTTTGGGTATATACCTAATAGTGGAATTGCTGGATCCTGTGGTAGATTGATTCCCATTTTCCTGAGGAATTGCCATACTGATTTGCAAAGTGGCTATATGAGTTGACACTCCCACCCACAGTAGAGGAATGTTCCCCTTTCTCCACATCCTTACCAGCATAAACTGTCAATGGTGTTTTTGATATTAGCTATTCTGACAGGAGTAAGATGGTATCTCAGAGTTGTTTTGGTTTGTATTTCCCTGATGGCTAAGGATGTTGAGTACTTTCTTAAGGGTCTATCAGCCATTTTAGACTCCTCAATTGAGAATTCTCTATTTAGTTCTGTACAGCACTTTTTAATTGCATTATTTGGTGTCTTGAAAACTTTCTTTTTGAATTCTTTGTAAATTTTGGTGATCAAGCCTCTGTTGGATATGGGGTTGGTGAATATCTTTTCCCATTCTGTGGAGTTCCATTTTGTCTTGTTGACAGTGTCTTTTGCCTCACAGAAGCTTCTCAATTTCAGGAGCTCCCATTAATTAATTGTTGATCTTAATGTCTGTGCTACTGGTGTTATGTTCAGGTAACAGTCTCCTCTACCAATTTGTTCAAGCATACTTCCAAATTTCTCTTCCACTAGGTTCGGTGTAACTGGAATTGTGTTGAGGTCTTTGATCCATTTTGACTTAAGTTTTGTGCATTGCAATAGATATGCATCTATTGGCAGTCTTCTACATGCCAGAACCCTGTTATGCCAGCATCAGTTGTTGAAAATGTTTTCTTTTTCCATTGTATAATTTTAGCTTCTTTGTCAAAAATCAGGTGTTCATAGGTGTGTGGGTTAATACCAGGATTTTCAATTTGATTCTATTGGTCTACCTGTCTATTTTTGTGCCAATACCAAGCTATTTTCAGGACTATAGCTCTATAATAGAGCTGGAAGTCAGGGATGGTGTTGCCTCTGGATGTTCCTTTATTGTACAGGGTTGTTTTGGCTATCCTGGTTCTTTGTTTCTCCATATGAAGTTGAGTATTGTTCTTTCAATGTCTGTGAAAATTGGTACCTGTATTTTGATGGGTATTTCATTGAATCTGCATATTGCTTTTGGCAAGATCACCATATTTAATATGTTGATCTTACCTATCCAAGAGCATGGGAGATCTTTCCATTTTCTGGTATCTTCTTTAATTTCATTTTAAATACTCAAAGTTCTTGTGATTCAGGTCTTTCACTTGTTTGATTAGTGTTACCCCAAGATATGTTATGTTGTTTGTGGTTATTGTAAGGGGTGATGTTTCTCTGATTTCTTTCTCAGCCCATTTATTGTCTCTACGTAGCATGACTACTGATTTTTTTTTCAGTTAATCTTGTATCCTGCCACTTTGCTGAAGGTGTTTATCAATTGAAGGAGTTCCCTGGTAGACTTTTCTGAGTCACTTATGTAAACTATGTCATCTGCAAATAGTGAAAATTTGATTTCTACTTTTCCAATTTGTATCACCTTGATCTCCGTTTGTTGTCCTAGTGCTCCAGCTAAAACTTCAAGTGCAATATTGAAGAGATACAGAGAGAGTGGAAAGTCTTACCTTGTTCCTCATTTTAGAAGAATCACATTGAGTTTCTCCATTTAGTTGACTGGTGGTTTACTGTATATTGATTTTATTATATTCAGGTATGTTCCTGTTATCCCTGGTATCTCTAGGACCTTTATCATGAAGGGGTGTTGAATTTTGTCAAAGTCTTTTTCAAAGCAGCTAGTGAGATGATCATGTGGTTTTTCTTTTGCAGTTTGTTTATATGGTGGATTACATTGATAGATTTTTGTATGCTGAAACAAGCCTGCATCCCTCAGATGAATCCTACTTAATCATGGTGGATGATTTTTGTGATATGTTCTTTGATTCGATTTGCCAGTATTTTGCATCAATATTCATGAGTGATATTGTTCTGTAGTTCTCTTTCCTAGTTGTATCTTTGTGTGGCTTGTGTACCAAAGTAAATTTAGCCTCATAAAAACAGTTTGGCAATGTCCCTTCTGCTTCTATTGTGTGGAACAATTTGACGAGTATTGTTATTAGCTCTTCTTTGAATTTCTGGTAGAATTCTCCACTGAAGCCATCTGGCCATGGACTTTGTTTTTTGTTGAGAGACTTTTGATGAATGCTTCCATTTCATTAGGGGTTATATGTATGTTTAGGTTGCTTATCTGTTCTTGATTCAAGTTTGGTGAGTGATATCTATGTAGACAATTGTCCATTTCCTTTAAATTTTCAAATTTTGTAGAGTACAAATTTTCACAGTATGACCTGGAAATTATCTGAATTTCCTCAGTGTCTGTTGTTATGTCCCCCTTTTCATTTCTGATTTTGTTTGTTTGCATGTTCTCTCTCTGGAAAAGTTTGCCTATCTTGTTGATTTTCTTGAAGCACCAACTTTTTGTTACATTGATTCTTTGTATTGTTTTCTTTGTTTCAACTTTATTGATTTGTGCCATCAGTTTGTTTATTTCCTGATATCTACTCTTCTAGGGTGAGTTTGCTTCTATTAGTTCTAGAGCTTTCAGTTGTGCTGTTAATTCTCTAGTGTGACTATTCACCAGTTTCTTCACGTGAGCACTTAGTGCTATGAATTTTCCTCTTAGTAATGCTTTCAAAGTGTCCCATAAGTTTAGGTATGTTGTATCTTCATTTTCATTGAATTCTAGGGACTCTTTAATTACTTTCTTTATTTCTTCCTTGACCCAGTAATGGTCCAATTTCATGTTGTTCAATTTCCTTGGGTTTGTACATTTTCTGCAAGTTGTATTGTTGTTGAATTCTAACAGTAAAGCATGGTGATCTAATAAGATACATGGGGTTATTAATGTTTTTGCACCTGTTGCAATTTGCTATATTGCTGAGTAAGTGGTCAAATTCAGAGAAGGTTTCATGTGGAGCTGAGAAGAATGTATATTCTTTTTTTGTTTGTTTGTTCATTTTTTCGAGACAGGGTTTCTCTGTGTAGCTTTGGAGCCTAACCTGGCACTCGCTCTGGAGACCAAGCTGGCCTCAAATTCACAGAGAACTACCTGCATCTGCCTCCCCAGTGCTGGGATTAAAGGTGTTTGCCACCAACTCCCAGCAAGAATGTATATTCTTTTGTATTTGTATGGAAGGTCTGTCAATCCTAATTGGGACAAAACTTCTGTTAGTTCCTTTGTTTCTTTCTTAAGTTTCTGTATAGTGGTCCTGTCTAGTGGTGACATTGGGTTGTTGAAGTCACCCACTATAACTGTTTGAGGTCTTATGTGTTATTTGAGTTTTAGTAATGTTTCTTTTACGAATGTGGGTACTTTTGTGTTTGGGTTATGGATATTCAGAATTGAGACTACTTTCTGGTAGATTTTTCCTGTGGAAAATATGAAATGACTGCCTTCATGTCTTTTTATTGTTTTTTCTTTGAAGACTAATTTGTTAGATACTAGGATAGGTACACCAGCTTGTTTCTTGGGTCCATTTGATTGGAAAATCTTATCCCAGCCCTTTACTCTGAGATAATATCTGTCTTTGAAATTGAGGTGTGTTTCTTGCATGCAGCAGACAGGAGGATTCTGTCTTCATATCCATTCTGTTAGTCTGTGTTTTTTTATAGGCAAGTTAAGACCATTAATATTGAGGGAAATTAAGGACCATTGAGTGTTAATTCTTGTTTGTTTTTTATTTGTTGTTGGTGGTGTTATTGAGTGTGGATTTACCCTGCTTTTTCTTTTGGCTTTTGATAAAGTGAGATTACCTATTGCCTATGTTTTTGTGACTGCAGTTAACTTCCTTAGGTTGGAGTTTTCCTTCCAGTACTTTCTGTAGGGCTGGATTAGTAGCTATGTATTGTTTAAATCTGGTTTTGTCATGGAATATCTTGTTTTCTACATCTATATTGATTGAAAGTTTTCCTGGGTATACTAGTCTGGACTGTCATCTGTGGTCTCTTAGTGTTGGTAGAATATCTATCCAGGATCGTCTGGCTTTCAGAGTTTCCATGGAGAATACAGGTGTAATTCTGATAGGTTTGCCTTTATAAGTTACTTGGCCTTTTTTTTTCCTTTGCTGTTCTTAATTTCTTTCTTTATTTTGTATGTTTGGTGATTAATTATTATGTGATGAGGGGACTTTTTGTGGTCTACTCTATTTGGTGTTCTGTAGGCTTCTTGTATGTGTATTGGCATGTCTTTCTTTAGCTTGGGAAAGTTTTGTTATGTGATTTTGTTGAGTGTTTTCTGCATCTTTTTGTTGGGTTTCTTCACCTTCTATACCTATTATTCTATATATTCTATTATAAGTTTGGTCTTTTCATGGTGTCCTTTCCTAAATATTTTGTGTTAGGGATTTGTTGGACTTAAGATTTTCTTTGGCCCATAAATCTATTTCTCCTAGTGTGTCTTCAAAACCTGAGATTCTCTGTTTCATCTCTTGTATTCTGTTGGTTATTCTTGCATCTGTAGGTCCTGATTATTTACCCATCTTTTCTATTTCCAGCATTCCCTCTGACTGTGTTTTTTTATTGTCTCTATTTTGGGTTTCAGACCTTAAATAAATAAATGCCTCTTAAATTTAAAAAGTAAATAAAAATAAATAAATAAAACATCATTATTGTGAAATGGAAGGGAGGCAAAGAACAGTCTGGTGAATGGGCATGTGTTATTCACTCAGTAGCACTCTGTGTGATGATTGTTGTGGTATTTACAATTTGGTATTTCATTGTTATATTTGATATTTAGAGGGAGATGCTTTTTTATTAATATTCTTTGACATATTTGTCTTAGTTATTTTGTGTGCTATGAAGAGACACCATGACAAAGGCAACTTATAATAAGAGCACTAAATTGTGGTCTCATTTACAGTTTCAGAGGGTTAGTTCATGATCTTCCTGGCAGGAAGGTTGGCAGCATACTTACATCTTATTGGCAAGATGGTGGCAGAGAGAGATTGGACCTGCCTTTTGAAACCTAAAAACCTACTATCAATGAGTGACACATCTCTTCCCTTCCAATCCTTCCTAAATAGTGCAGCAACTAGGAACCAAGCATTCAAATCCTGGCCTAAGGGGGACATTGGCATTCTAACCACCACAGTATCCCACTTGAATTTCATACTCTTTTTGTATGATCTAATTTAAAACATGTTTTTAAAGTAAAATCCAGCTTCTGCCCTCACTATTTCATGTCTAGTGTGGGTAAGGCATTTAGTCCACAGAGGGACACCATTTGAATGCTCAGCACAGATGTATATGCTATTTCGTAGATGATTTATATGGGACCTTGCAAATTAAGGCCACAGCCATATTTCTAATCATGAATAAGCAGGAAACCCAGAATTTCAATCCCTAGAGATTTCTTAGAAATTTCTGTTATACAGCTACTTAGCAAGTGTATGATAAATTACAAATACAATATTGAATTCTGGTAAAGACACAAATTACTTAAGGCAGGACAGATTTCCTTTCTTTTGTCCATCTGTCCTTTGGGAGGCTAAGCTGTATTAAGGAGTCTTTCGTGTATGTTCTTTGATTCAGAAAATGTAATCTGCTCTAGACCCCTGGGCAGTTCTTCCATTATTTAATGAACACCTTCCTTCCTTTGGGTATATCAGGCTCCATGTAAACTGACTAATGAAGTATTTTCATTAATTATAGGTAATTATGCTTCTAAATAGGGCTTCTCCTCATTAATAAAAGAATGTTTGACTCCCAAGGGTCCTGAGTCACTGTTTTTAAGAAAACAAATAATTGTAGTGGTTTATGTTTAGGTTAATCCAGGATCATAAATTGTTTAAGGACTGTGTTCAAAGTACCCAAGGAACAAAAATAAAGCATCCTAAGATTTTCCTTTATAAATTGAAAAATTAAACAGGACAAAGACTTGATAACATTTGGAATTGATGCAATCACCAGCCACAGTCAGAATGCTTGGGTTTTTACCAAATTAAAAACATTTTTTTAATTGATGAAATAGTGACCAAATACCTAGATCCTTTCTCAAGAGACACTATACTAAATCAAGTCATTGTGAATTTTACAAAATAATATATTTCTCTAAAAAGGAAACTTGGATATTAACTATTTTATGCCATTTTTATGTGTACTCATTGTATTGCCATGAATATCAAAAATGCAAAAACACCAAAATACTGTGAGGTAATTGATACAATTATGCTTACATTGCTGCATTAAAAATTTTGCACATCCCAACTCATATATAGCTTAAGAGTATTGATTTTGAAATCTGTTTGGCTCCCAATAGCACAGACAAAAGCAATTTACCTCAGTTTGAAAGCAAAACATTTTCTTAGGTTCCACAAAAGGACAAAGGTTTCAGTGGTTGTAAGGAGCCGTGACAAGCTAGTGCGCATGCGCACTAGGTAACTTTGTAACTTTCCAGCCCTTGGTCTCCGCCTCTCCCGTGACGTCATATGGTCCGATGAGCTTCAGCCAGTCAGGGAGTAACACGTCCGAGGCAGCGGTTGCCAGCCTATATAAGGGATGGGTTTTTGGGTGTTCGGGTTCTCCGCTCTGTAAGCTTATGCTCTCCCTCTCAAGACGCATTAAAGCTTTACTGCAGAAGGATCCTGAGGAGTGTGCCGCGTCATTTTTGCTGGCAAGATGGTAGCGCGGGACATCTGGTGCCAAAACCCAGGAATCAAGACCTCATCATCGTCAGCACCATCGGAGACCCCTTGGCTACAAGGAGGATTCAGAACTGCAGGGAGGTACGATTCGGAGAGGTATGTCTTTTCTGGACTTTGGCTTGGGATTGTCGCCATCTTGGGAAGGTAGTGTAGAGGCTTTTGTGCTTGTCCTCGGAGCCATCTTGACCTTTTTCGCTGTTGCAGCAATCTTGAAGAAGTCCAGAATAACATGTCAGAAACCGAACGTAGTGAGAGGTTGGGCACGCGGTCCCGAAAAAGGAAAAAGGACCTCCCGGTGTGTCTAATGACAAGGGAGTGTATTTGTCAGATCCTAGGGATCCTCCCCCTGTTGTTAAATTAAAGGGAGGAGCTGGCTTATGCCCTGTACATGAGCTTGAAGCCTTAAATCTTGATAGCTCTGATGACTTTGAAAGCTCAGGAGATGAAGTCTTAGATACTGAGGAAGAAGTTGAGCGAGATGACGAGGCTGCTAAATATGAGAAAGAAAGATACCATCTGGATGACCATATACAAAGTAGCAAAAAACCTCGAAGACGGCAGCTTCAAACAGCCCTCTCACAGGTTGCTCCTTCGGCGCCCCCTCCCTATGAGACACGCCTGAAGTCTTATTCCTTTCTTCCAGAAAAGGTAAAAAGAAAGCTGTACCTCGCTTTTCCCATCTTTGAGGGCATTGAGGGAGAGCGGATGCATGCACCCGTGGAATATAATCAGATAAAAGAATTGGAAGAATCAGTCAGGAATATGGAGTCACAGCCAATTTTACTCTTGCACAATTGGATAGACTTGCCCTAAATGCTTTGACGCCATCTGACTGGCAGATGGTTGCAAAAGCTGTGCTTGTCAGCAAGGGCCATTACATGGAATGGAAAGCACTCTGGCATGAGGCCGCCCAAGAGCAGGCCAGAGCTAATGCGACGGCCTTAACTCCTGAACAACAACTATGGACATTCGACCTGTTAACGGGCCAGGGTCGTTTTGCAGCTGATCAAACAAAATATCATTGGGGTGCTTATCCACAAATCGCCAATGCGGCCATTAGGGCCTGGAAGGCGCTCTCCAAGGCTGCCGGTCGTATTTTTGGTGATTCAGAACAAGCCATGCCTCTAATTGAACAGCTAGTTTTTGAACAGGCCACCCAAGAATGTCGCGCAGCTATAGCCCCGAGGAAAAACAAAGGATTACAAGATTGGCTTAGGGTCTGTAGAGAACTTGGGGGACCCCTTACTAATGCAGGGTTAGCTGCTGCCATCCTACAGTCTCAGAAGTGCCCCCTTAAGGGACTGGATAAAAGAATTTGCTTTAGATGTGGAAAGGCAGGACACCTGAGAAAAGATTGTAAAATGCCAGATAGGGAGAGAGGTCCACCGACTCTTTGCACTCGTTGCGGCAAAGGCTATCATAAGGCCAATCAGTGCTGCTCTGTGAGAGATATAAAAGGTAGGATTCTCACTCCTATAGAGACAATAATAAATGAGGTTCCAAAAAACGGAGCAGCGGGCCCTTGGTCCCAGGGCCCGCCAAAATATGGAGACAGGTTTTCCAGGGTGATGGACGGGATGCCCCCCTGGAGTCGGAGCAAGAATGGACTTGCGTGCCGCCTCCGACTTCTTACTGATGCCTCAGATGGGCATGCAGCCCGTTCCTGTCCAAACCCCAAAGCCGTTGCCAAGAGGGACTATAGGTCTCATTCTCGGTAGAGGGTCGCTTACACTACGGGGACTAATTGTTTACCCGGGTGTCATTGACAGTCAACATTTCCTCGAGATCCAGGTTCTATGCTTCAGCCCAAATGGGATCTTTTCCATCAGTCAAGGAGACATAATAGCTCAATTGCTACTCCTCCCAGGCGACCCCTATCAGGTGCAGGAAAAAGGCAGATGGGCTCTTCAGGACAGGACTCAGCCTACCTACTTGTTCAACTCCATGATCAACCAAAATTGACTCTATGGGTTAATGGCAAGAAATTTGAAGGTATTTTAGATACAGGTGCAGATAAGAGTATAATTTCCTCACATTGGTGGCCAAAACCCTGGCTGATTACAGAATCATCACACTCTTTACAGGGCTTGGGTTATCGCTCTCACCCCACTATCAGTTCTTCCACACTCACTTGGAAATCAATGGAGGGTCATCAAGGACAGTTTGTCCCATACGTGCTCCCTCTCCCTGTTAACTTATGGGAACGTGACATCATACAGGGTATGGGGCTTGCTTTGTCTAATGAATATTCACCACAAGCTATCAACATCATGAGAAAAATGGGGTACGAATCAGAAAAAGGATTAGGACGCCTAGAACAACGACAGATAGAACCTATATCCCCTGACCCAAATGCAGGAAGACAAGGCCTGGGTTTTTCCTAGGTGCCATTGGGGCAGCACGGCCCATACCATGGAAGACATAGGATCCAGTATGGGTTCCCCAATGGCCATTAACCTCTGAAAAACTGGAGGCTGTAACCAATCTTGTCGCAGAACAATTGGCTTTGGGGCACATAGAACCATCAACCTCCCCTTGGAATACTCCAGTTTTTGTCATCAAAAAGAAATCAGGTAAATGATGTTTGCTCCATGATTTAAGAGCTATTAATGAGCAAATGTCTTCCCTTGGTGCAGTGCAAAGAGGTCTTCCCGTGCTTTCTGCATTACCCAAAAATTGGAATTTAATAATATTAGACATCAAAGATTGTTTTTTCTCTATTCCTTTGTTTCCTCTGGACAGGCCGCTTTTCGCATTCACTGTCCCCTCCATTAATCATATGGACCCTGATAAGCGATTCCAATGGAAGGTGTTACCTCAAGGCATGGCAAATAGCCCTACCATATGTCAATTATATGTACAGGAGGCTCTCAGACCAATAAGAGAACAATATCCAAATTTGGTTGTGATCCATTATATGGATGATGTGCTCATATGCCATAGGGATTTAAGGATTCTTCGAGAGGCTTACCCTTTACTGCTTAAAAATTTACAACTTTGGGGCCTCCAAATTGCTACAGAGAAGGTCCAAATTGCAGATACTGGACACTTCCTGGGCTCCATGGTGCTCCCAAATAAGATTCTCCCACAGAAATTAAGGATTTATAGAGATGATTTGCATACCTTGAATGATTTTCAAAAATTATTGGGAGACATAAATTGGCTGCGGCCATTTTTAAAGATCCCCTCTGTGGAATTAAAACCTCTGTTTGATATTTTGGAAGGGGATACCCATATTGCCTCCCCCAGGTCTTTGACTCCCGCTGCGGAGACGGCCCTCTGTTTAGTGGAAGAAGCCATTAAAGAAGCACAACTATACCGCATTGATTTACTTCAGCCTTTCTCCCTTTGTGTGTTTAAAACAAAAAGATTGCCTACTGCTGTATTGTGGCAAAATGGGCCCTTGTTATGGGTCCACCCACATGCCTCTCCTCAGAAGATCATTGACTGGTACCCTGCTGCCATAGCTCAACTTGCCCTTAGGGGCCTGAAGGCCACTGTCAGCCATTTTGGCAGACATCCTGTGGCCTTAATTGTTCCCTATAACTCTCTTCTAGTGCAGACCTTGGCTGCCACCTCTGATAATTGGGCCATATTAGTCACCACCTTTTTGGGAAAAATTGATAATCATTACCCTAGGCACCCTTTGTTGCACTTTGCTGCATCTCATCCTATTGTGTTTCCCCAAATCACCTCTCCTACTCCATTAAAAGATGGGTTGGTGGTATACACAGATGGCTCCAAGACTGGCCTGGGAGC
This sequence comes from Cricetulus griseus, assembly GCF_003668045.3. Lineage (NCBI taxonomy): Eukaryota > Metazoa > Chordata > Mammalia > Rodentia > Cricetidae > Cricetulus > Cricetulus griseus. The sequence goes on from NC_048597.1 coordinate 120,452,847, forward strand.
CTATGTTGTGGGTACCCAGGTGTTCTCTCGGCAATATGCTGAGACTTCCCCTCAGGTGGTAGAATGCTTAGTGGTATTAGATGTTCTTCAAAAATTCCCAGGTCCTCTTAACATTGTTTCTGACTCCTCCTATGTGGTCAATGCTGTAAATTTACTGGAGACGGCTGGAGTCATTAGATCCACTAGCAGAGTGGCATCTCTATTCCAAAAATTACAAGATTGTTTGTTAACCAGACAGGCTCCCATGTATATTACACATATTAGGGCTCATTCAGGACTTCCTGGCCCAATGAGCCAAGGAAATGACCTGGCAGATAAAGCCACAAGGCTGACTGCGGCGGTTTTTGTCCCCCTGCTGCAAGCCACTAAAGCCTTCCATAACAACTTTCATGTTACTTCTGAGACCCTATGCAGGCGCTTCTCTCTTACTAGGAAAGAGGCACATGATATCGTTACTCAATGTCACAATTGTTGTCAGTTTCTCCCTGTCCGTCATACTGGAGTCAATCCAAGAGGGATTTTACCATTACAAGTATGGCAGATGGATGTCACTCATGTTTCTTTCTTTGGGAAACTCCAGTACGTGCATGTATCAATAGACACCTGCTCCGGTGTTCTCCATGCCACACCACTCACTGGAGAAAAGACCTCCCATGTAATTCAACACTGTCTTGAGGCATGGAGTGCCTGGGGAAAGCCTAAATACTTAAAAACTGACAATGGACCTGCTTATATTTCTCAGAAATTTAAACAATTTTGTGCACAAATGCAAGTCACATGTATTACGGGCTTGCCATATAACCCTCAAGGGCAGGGCATCGTTGAGCGTGCACATCGCACCCTCAAATCATACTTAATTAAACAAAGAGGGGGAATAATAAAGGATTTACCCCCTGTGCCACGAGTTGCCATAGCAGTGGCACTCTTCACCATAAATTTTTTAAACTCAGATGAGCATGATCAGACTGCAGCAGAGCGACATTGCTCAGACCCACATTGACCTAAGGAACTGGTGAAATGGAAAGATGTGTTAACCAATGAATAGAAAGGCCCGGATCCTATTCTAATAAGATCCAGGGGAGCTGTTTGTGTTTTCTCACAGAATGAAGAAAATCCTTTCTGGGTCTCTGAAAGACTTACCAGGACAGTCCTGGAGCAGAAGGATGCAGCAGACCAGACACATGAAAGGGGGGAGCAAGCTGCTCGTCCTGATGTTAGTGATGATGATCAAGACCCCAGCTGTCCAGGGGGAACCACGTTGGGGAATTACGTCAACGTTCCCACTTCTGATGCTGGTGATGTATAATGCACAGGTTTTTCCCTGATTCTTTGCCACCAATAAAGAGCTAGGCTTAGCTTTCCTGCCTGAGGATGAACAGATTCAGGAGCTTTGTGAAAATAGGACTATTTCCCTTAAAGGAAGTCTCTGTTTCTCAGTAGCTGACCAAGGCCTATGTGTTACCTCCATCCAATATGAGAATTTCACCAAAGCAGCTAATCTGTCTAAAAGCCTTTCACAGTTTATGTTGCAGAATTGGACATTTGAATTTGAGTAGACGCTGCATGAATTGAGAGCCGCTATCGTTCAGATCAATTCCACATGCCTGGATCTGTCACTGACAGAGGGACTTTCGTCATGGGTCACCTGAGCTGTTTCCTACTTCAAAGAATGGGTGGGGGTGGGAATGTTTGGCACAGCCATTTGCTGTGGATTGGTGTTACTTCTCTGGTTGGTCTGTAGGCTCAGGGCTCAAACTAAGAGGGACAAGGTGGTTATCGCCCAAGCGCTTGTAGCCTTGGAACAAGGGGCTTCCATTGACATTTGGTTAACAATGTTTAAGCAATAGGCCACAGGCCAGACAGCTCTTGCACACCCGGAGCCTAGGCTCATTGCACAGGGTAGAGTGTCTGGCTTGAGCAGCCCATGAGGGATGTCGAGCAAAGCATCGCACAGAGAGTTGCCTAATATGCAGGCTTCTCTGGGAGGCATGTTGTCCTGCATAAGGGTTGCCTGCCCCAGTTTCCCTTTCCCAGAAAAACGGCGGAGGACAGGTCAAGAGCGCTTCGGGTCAAGCTAACAGCCTAGTGGCGACTCTCGTACACAGTCTTATTGTATGATTTGGGAGGTACAACCTCTGCCTCTATCCCTCAATGTATGGGTGACCTACTTGCTTATAAAAATATGAAGCCTTATCATTAATTAATAAAAAAGGGGGAGATGTAAGGAGCCGTTACAAGCTAGTGCGCATGCGCACTAGGTAACTTTGTAACTTTCCAGCCCTTGGTCTCCGCCTCTCCCGTGACATCACATGGTCTGATCAGCTGACGTCATATGGTCCAATGAGCTTCAGCCAGTCAGGGAGTAACACGTCCGAGGCGGCAGTTGCCAGCCTATATAAGGGATGGGATTTTGGGTGTTTGGGTTCTCTGCTCTGTAAGCTTATGCTCTCCCTCTCAAGATGCATTAAAGCTTTACTGCAGAAGGATCCTGAGGAGTGTGCCGCGTCGTTTTTGCTGGCGAGACAGTAGCGCAGGACAAGTGGTATGTAGGGTCACTGTGGGAAGCTTCACTCAGAGATATGTAAAATAGTGCATTTTTATCAAAAGGCTGTTTGTGGTCTCTCATTCAGCCTGAGTGTACATCTGTGCAGGTTATTTTAAAACAAGTCAGTCTCTAATGGGCATGGGCATGCAAGTGAGCATTAGTCAGCATTTTCTGTTATTGCTCCACAAACTAAAATACATCCAGAAGGAAGTCAATTGTCATTGTGGATACTTCTAAAAAATTCCACTGCAGCACAGTAGAGAGGGAGAATTGAAGTAACCAGAGTGTCACATTTAGTTGGGTGAGTTAGAAATGGTTGGTTTTGATAAATATTAGGTTTAACAGTACTTTTCACATAAGCCAAACATATCACACTATCTCAGATTTGATTCTGTAGTCCTAGGAACTTCATTCTAGCAATTTGAGCAATCTTTTTCTTTGAAGATGATGAAGATGTGTTATACCCAAGCTTCCCTGCTGAAAACTAATCTCTTCTCTGATAGTATTTTGATTAAGGTTGTTTAGCTAGGATTCAGTCACAGCATTTGTGGTTCTTTTTGATAGCAAAGTAAGTGAACAGTGCTAGCAAGGATAAGGGAAACTATGGACTCTCGGCAAAGGGGACCTTAAATACAAAAGAGAAATGCTGCTAAAGCAAGCAGAAGGCAAAATCTTAACCATATCTCCTGCTGAGCAATCTGCCTGCATGATGGGTGAGCACCTAGGGGCAGCAAAATTTTTGAAGGCTTCCTGGCTCTCATGCTGGAGTTTCTTTTGAAAAAATAATAGCTCTGAAGTTTCCATCTGGTTTACTTCTCAGGCAGGAATGCTGGGAAGCTAAGCAATGTTGGTAGCTTACAACCCTGTCATAATCTACTTTGGACACCAAGCTCTTCATTTTCACAAACCTGCCATACTGGCTATCATTGTTTCCATAAAGCCAACAACAGGCATTCCCATCTTGGTATTTGCACCATACACAGAAGCATCAGAATGTGTGTTGTTGTATTGGCTTTATGAAACCGATGATAGCACATGTCTATAACCTATTAACTCCAAAAAGGAAGCAGAAACTAGAGACACTCAGTAGACCAATGTCAAATTGTTCTACATATCAAGTTGCAGGCTAACCAGAGTTACATCTGAGACTGTCACAAAAATCACAAAATACAATAAAATAGGACAGAGTTAACATTACATAAGGATCGGAAAACTGCAGTCAAATCACAGAAACACTAAACACTGAAGAGTACATAAAATTAATTCTCACTGAATAGAATTCCCCAGAGCCATGAGTTGAGAGTCAGATAGTACTGAGTTGAAGTCATCTTGACAGGGGCTGGAGAGTACCTGCTGCTCTTCCAGAGAATATATTTTGATTCCTAGTACAAACATAGAAGCTCACAACCATCTGTAACTACAGTTCCTGGGGATCTGCTACTCTCTTCTGGCCCCTGAAAAATTGCTCAACCATGTTCAATACTGTTCTATTCATAATAGCCAAAAACTGGGGGAAAATACTGGAGTTCCCTCAATAGATGAAAAGATAAAGAAAATATGGTAGGTACATTTACACAGGAGAGTATCAATCAGCCATTAAAAAATAAAATGAAATCATGAAATTTGCAGGTAACTCAATGGAACCAGAAAAATAATCATTGGAGTGAGGTAACCCAGACCTAGAAAGACAACCCAGGCTACTGCTAAGATTCTAAGTTGCTGTCTACAAACTGACAGCAAGGCTTTTTGGTGAAGACAACATTTCCACTAGTCATTGAACAATGGAAAATCAAGCTGGTGCCTACACAGAGGCTTCACCTCTATGGACTAGCATCGTTGGTATAGGAAGGTACTCTGCATGATACAAAAGGAGGAATGTAAGCATAAAACCCTGCTACAAACCCTTATATACACTGTGGTATTCTGTCTTGAAAATATGTTAATGCAGTGGTGTCACAAAGCTTGGGTATTAACCAAACAATATATATTTAACAAGACCTACTCCATGGAATAGAACACATATATGACACAGCTTGGGTAACCAAGAACGTGAAACAAGGTAAACTGGGAGCCGAGAGTTAACACAAATACTACTATTCTACTGTTATAGAAAACTCTGAAGGCTGGGCAGATGGTTGAGTAATTAAGAACATATATTTCTTTTCCAGAGACCCCAGTTTGGTTGCCAGCACACAGCTGTAGAGGATCCAATGGCCCTCTACTGACCATATTGGACAATTGAAATCAGGTGTAAAACCCCCAGCACCCCCACTCCAGATGTATACGAATAGTTGAAAAATAAAAATGAGTTGCTTAAGAGATGCCTCAGGGGTAAGAACACTGGTTTGTACAAAAGACCTGGATTTGGTTCCCAGAACCCACAAGGTGGTTCTCAAACATCAGTAATTCTGGTTCCAGGGTATCTTATGCCCCCTTCAGGTTTCCGTCAGCAATTCACATATATGGTGCACTTACATACATGGTAGTCAAAACACTTTCACATAAATTAAATAACTAAGTAAAATAATATAAAAGCACACAAACATCATAGGTACCTACCATTTACCTCCAATATTTATGTATTTTTTTATTTGTTATTTAAGAACATGCTTAAGTTGCCTAAATTAAAACTTGAAAGTCTCATATCCTATGTTTGATGATGGCTTAACCACATTTCTGCTACTTTTGCCCTCAGTCGGAAGTGTAAAGTTTGAATTTAACATGAGTATCTCAGTGTTCATGTTGAATATTTTAGTAGTGTTTAGTGGTGTTATATTTTGGCTGATATGTTCCTTGTTGTCCCGCTGACTATTTTTAAGCCTTAGCAAGACCAAAAATCCAGAAGTTTCCAAGGTAATTTTAACTGGCCCTTATTACATTCACTGGAACCTATACTCAACGAGTGACATAACTCATAGAAACTGAATTATTTCCTTCAAATATCAATTTCATTTTAGTTTCTACATTTATAGGTTCATTGTTTGCTTTAGACTTTTAAAAGTTTTTTCCCAGAAATTAATGTTTGTTGCAGCAGATCTGTTCCCATTAAAATACATGGTCATATCTAGAATTCATGATAGCAGCATTTTATCATTCCTTCATAGCAGCTTATACTTGTATTCTCACCTCTCAATGCAAGCAGGAAAGCCATGACTTTGAAGCCAGCAATAGTAACATAGAAAGATCTGGTCTCAGAAAATAAGAATGAGTGTTGCACCAAGTAATTTATTAGTAGGAGTTGGGAACACATATGCATCTGAATTATGAGAAATGAAAGGACTGACATAGATTTATACCTCCAATATCTGAGCGTCTTCCAGAAGTTTCTCAGTAAGAAGAACTCTGTGGTTTTAAAGCTATTTTGGTGAATCTGTAAAAATGCATTTACAGATCATTTGACAATTGTTATTTTTGTATTGGGCATACTTATGATATAAATATTCATACAAACTATCATCATTCATGTTACACTCTTCAGATTCTGCACATCACCAAAGTTTACCTAAATGCTACAAGGAAATATAAAAATACCAGCAAACAATTATAAATTAAAACATAGTTACATAAACAGTGATTTAGGATTTGGTGTTATTTGGTTCAGAGTGGCCATTTCTGTGTTTGTAATGCAACCACAGTGACTTTTTCCTTAACTCAATGCCTGTACACCTCTTATATTAGAATTCTTTAAGAGGAAAGATAGAAAATGTCAAGCCAGGAATGTTTACCTCACTACAAAAAATTATTGCAAGTACTTATCAAACAAAAATGCATCATCAAACTGCTCAGACATAAATTGAAATGTAAGGGATTTTAGAAAATACCATGATTTCATTTGGCCTTTGGAGTACATGACAAGCTTCATCCCAAATGGAGCTAGTGTCTTTTTTTGCTGCTGTTTTCATCCTCGGGAATGTTCTCAGCTTTTTTTTTTTTGTTGTTGAAAATGCTTTCCATGGGGAAAATGCTTGCACACTTAGGCCTCTCATGAGAGCAGGTTGTCCAGCCCTTAGGAAGAGCTGCTGAGATGCCTTTTATATGATGTTTTACCCAGCTTTGCCAAACAACAAAATGATCAGGCAAATTTTTGGCTATTTTAGAAAATAGCACCAACATTGTTGAACCCAGCTTCCTTTGGGAAATCTGTCACGGCTCCATGCCTTGGCACAAGGCTATATTATCTGATAATAATAGTACACTTATTTCAGTGAATATCAGGTTTTCTTGCTCATAGACAAAAGACTGAAGTGAACTTAAAAGCACAGTTGGGACATGAAGCCCATGTGAATTTTTAACACCATGATGATAATAATTAAGTGTAGATATGAAAATAACTTTGATAGTTATAAGTTCATTAACTCACTGTAAGGTGTGGTGGTGCTAATGAGGGTTTTTAGTTCCTGAAGGAGATTATAACCCAGATCTCTAGTACTTTCACAGTTATTCTATGAAAAGGAAGCAGAATTCATCTTTCTTCTCTAATTGTTGTTTCTCCATGTAAGTAAACTGACCCGTCCTGCGGATCCAGTCATTCAGGGTTCTGAAGGGGGGCTGCTTGAAAGAGTCATGGTCGGGAGAAAGGAAGGAGGCCCTGTGGCACAAGAAAAAGGACCAGAGTCCATCTATCCAATGTCAAGGTCTCCATTTATTGGGGCTTAGAGTTGGCTTATATAGCCCTGCAATGAGGAAGTTAGGCAAGCGGGGGGGGGGAATAGCAGGAAGGAACGTCTGGTAATTGCTGGGGCTGGAACATTCTTGCAGTATCTTCAAAACAGCAGGCAGAAAGGCCCCACTGCCTTTTCTCAGAACAGCAGTCGTTAGCAGTCCCGCTTGGCCAAACATATCTAATTATGGGTCACATGAGGCTCACAGGGTTTGGGCTTTAAGGCGAAAACTTTAAAGGTCATAAAAAGCTTACAAAAAGTGAGCTTTAAACAGCATAGCTTTGGGCCCATGGCCCTTTACATCGCCCCCTTATTTTTTTCCTTAACAAAGGAGGGAGGTGAGGACTAGGCCACAGGTAGCATTCTTAGGGGGTCTTTGTTCATGTGTTAGGTTAGTTCGACCTTGCCACCTCACTGACTTTACCCATCTTCAGGTGATTAAAAACCCGCCATCCAGGGGTCCCATGTCTTAGGTTAGTCTAGGAGGGAAGGAAGTTGCCCATCGTGGAGGCAGTCATTTGTACCCATGGCTACCAGTGTTGCATGCCTAGAGATGGCAAGTATGGCTCTAAAGCCTGTGACTAGACCTTTAACAGTTTAGAAAAATCAAGCCTCTCTTGATGGGCCAAGGGGTTGCTTAGCTCGAACTGTTCAATGCGCTGTCTGTCGTCTGGATCCCAGGTCTGGAGATACTGTATACAAACAAAATCTTTGGAAAAGGATGAATCTATTTGACTTTTTATAAAGCAAGTTATTCTTTGGAAGGCCCATGGGCCAAAAGAAATCAGCAGCAATAATCCTATAGTGGTCCCAGGAGGGACAGTAGCAAATAGAAAGCCAGGGGGAGGTTGAAAACCAATTTTTATACCAGGACTCTTGTTGCTCTCTTTGTTTCTTTCTATCCTCTAGATTTTTCTTTATTTTTTCTATAGCATCTTGTACTAACCCAGTTTTATCTTTCTAAAAACAGCACTCTTCTTTGAGAGCTGCACAGAGTCCGCCTTCTTTGAGGAAAATTAAATCCAGTCCTCTCCTGTTTTGCAGTACCATTTCTGACAGGGAGACCAGAGAGTCCTTTAGATTTTGGAGTCCTGTTTGTAGTTCTTTTATATCTTTATCTACTGCTTGGGACAATTGAATCAAATGTGCATATTGCTGTTTGGAAGTTATTAGGGAAGCTATTCCTGTCCCAGCTCCAGCTGCCCCTAAGCCCAGCACCACAGATAAGGTGATGGCTGAAATGGGCTCTCTCTTGTGATGGGGCCTTTCCTCCCAGCTAGGGAGCAGCTCCTCTGGGGCATGTACCATTAGGTGGGGCAACAGCCATACCAAAATGCAATAATCTTTACTCTCTAGAAACTGAATGGTGGAAATAAAGGTGGTGAGTCCCAGAGAGCAAGCAAAATAAGTTCCATCAGGTGCAGCTACATATGTAGATGACTGGCCAATAATGATAGTTTGGTTGCACATTGGCTGTAAGAGTTCTGGGAAACGGAGTTCCAGTCCTGTAATACAGAGACCTTTGCCTGAGACCTGATTTAAGGTCAAGCCTGCATGATTCAAGGAATGCCATCTTAGTGAGGAAGTCTCATTAGTGAAGATAAGATTTTCAAAAGTCAGCATGCCTTCATAGAAGGTCGGCTGAGGGGAAAAGCAAATCCAGCATTCCTGATAGTGAGAATTATTAAGGGACTGTAAGGCTAAAGCAGAAGCATTTACCATGGATTTTAAGGCCTGAGAATTCCAGGCCTTTAGGACTGTGGGGGTTTTCATAGTCATCAGGCAGCTCAGAATCTAATGCCTCTAGTCGATGGTAGTGGATCAAAACCGGTTTTTCGAGGATGGCATCAATCTGAGACTTAATGAATCTGGTTAGTTTTTGAAAAGGTAGAGGTGACAATTTAAGTAGTCAATCCAGTAGAACAGGCAAGGTAAGAATTAAATGCCTGCAATTCCCTGATAAAGGGGAGGGGTGGAAGAATAGCAGACCCAACCATCCTCTATAAGGGAGTGGCTGGCTTGATGAGGGGCCTGAACAGTAGGATTAATTAAGGATAGAATAAGGTCATCGGAGGAGGGAGGTCCTGGGGGGAAAAATGATCAGGGTTTCCCTAGTCTGGAGAAGCCCCTAAGGCTAAAGCACATAAGTCAACTATCAGGGGGGAATAGGAGGGGGTGGTGGTAATAGTTGTGGAAGCATTGGCAGCATCACTGGCTCGGTTGATGATCATCCAGGTGTAGTTGTAGATCTGATAAGGGCTTCCAGCGGCAATGGCAATCAAGGTGATAAATGCCCAAGTAGCCAGAAAGACAGCATCTTTTATCTAAAATTAAACAGAACTAGAAAGCTTCTCAGGGGCTTCCCCTGGGTGGATTATATAGTTTTAAAAGGCATTTAGGCAACCATCTAGCATTATTGGCCTGAGTATCAAAACTCCATGCATGTCCTTTTCCCCAAATGAGGACCGGATCTGGTCCATACCATTTGTAAGTTAGGGGATCTTTCCATAAGGCTTGAGCATAATTTTGAGCCATTGATGGAAGCCAGAGGCGATCTGCAGCTGATTTTTCTGTAGCATCATACATGAGGAAATTTAGCAGACAATGCATGGTATAGAATTCCTCCTCCTTAGGCAACCTGGTGGCCACCCACTCTCTGGAGGTCACCATATTGATGCCGAATTTAGTGCAGACACCCAATTGGCATAGCGCACTACAGCCCAGAACTCCTGGACTCAAGTGATCCTCCTGTCTCAGCCTCCCAAGTAGCTGAGACTACAGGCATGTGCCACTGTGCCTGGCCTGTGCGTCCCTGAGGCTCAGGAGCCATCGTTGCCCAGCTTCGGGCTCACCTCACAGAAGTGCGGAGCTACAGAAGCATGGAGACAGGTGTTTCACTCCCCCAAGTCAGCTGCATGGCAAGTGCCCAAAGGCCCAGCCGTCCCCATGCTAGCCCGGGCTCAGCAGGCAGGTCCACGTGCGTGGGTGGGACTAGGCCACATGGGCTGTTCCGGTAGCACCAGTCTGGGGAATTAAGCACAAAATTGCTGGAAAGCTTTGCTAGTATATCCAGACCCATTATCTGTTTTTATAACTTTTGGTGTTCCCATGTAAGCAAAACATCTTAAATAGTGACTTATAACATGCCTGGTGGCTTCTCCTGTTTGTGGAGTGGCACATTTTTAACTTGCCAAACTCTGTAATGTGAGTCACATCCATTTGCCATAAATGGTTGGGGAGCAGGCCTTGAGGATTCATCCTTAAATTAGCCATAGCCATATTGTGGACATATTTCATATTGTTTGATGATTTGACCAGCAGTCTCTCTGGTTAAGCTAAATTTCTTACTTAGACTTTTGTTATTATGAAGAAAGTTACAAGACTGTCGAACTTTTTCTATTTGAGGCAAATCAACCAATTTTGCTAATCAGTTAATTTATTCCATTTGGCCAGTAATCAGGGAAAGGCCTATTTAATAGGTTCCCATTGTGACCCATAAACATAATTCTTAGGTGAATAACATTTTGAATTTGATTAAATCAATCTAATATTGGATCCTATGTATGAAATTGTCTCTATTACCATAAGATCCTTAAAGACTGTCAATATATAAATAAAATGAATTATTTACCAGGATCTGAAAGACCATTGCAACAGCTCGCAATTTGATTATTTGAGCTGAAGCCAGAGCTGTCTGCTCTATCTATTTATTTTTATTAATAACCTATGTAAGTCACTCTCCCAATAGAACCATTGGTAAAAAATTAACATAGCATATTTTTATAGGACTGCTTTTTATAATTTTGGAAATACAAAAGGTGCATTAGTGCAAATTGTAACAGTCCCTGAGCTAAAAACTGATTATTAATTCTTCCTGAAAACTGAGCAAAGGCAATCGCTCATGATTCATTGTTCTGAAACAACCAATTAAACTGTTGCTTAGAGTAGGAGACATGTATCATACTTGGTTTTCTCCTAAAATACTTCCTAAAATCTATATGGCATTTCTGTATCATGTAGGCTAATGCTTTAAAATAAGGGTTTAAAATATTTAGGCTGGTAAGACGGGTAGGTGCAACCATAGTAATGGGTCCTTCTGCCAAATTTTACAGAATCATCCATAGATTTCTCATGTCTCTAAGCTAATGCTATAGGCTTTTGCTAACTTTTTAATTGTCTGTCTCCTAGGGCTCAAATCATAATTTCTCCTGTTAAGACATTGACTGACTGACTGGATGCTCTTTTTGACCATATTAAAGTGATTTTGATATTTTTTAAACTATATCTGAGGCAATATAAATATCTCTAATCATATCCAAGGCAATTTAGGCATTTCCATTCATCCGCATTCATAAATTCACAATCATATCACGCATCCAGGTGTGGCCACACCATTCATTCATAACTTGCATACGTCTCATATTTCTCCTTTTGCCTAGGTTATGATCAGCTTGTTGTAAAGAAAAATCCCTATTTAAATTTTTAACATATTAGCTATAGTCAATCATTGAATTATGAGCATCCAAAATTTGAACAATTCTAAGCTTAAATATGTTGCCTTTTCTTTTCTATAAGTATCAAAAACAGTTTCTGTCTGGCTGTATCAATAGCATTTATATACATTAATTAGCCATCAACCAAGGTGGCATCTCCCAAGGCTGTAAGTTGCAGCCCCCAAGCTTGACTGCCTCTAAGAAATGCTGCCAGAAGCGAGCAGACCAGCGAGTCCCTCACTGTGTGTGGCTTGCAAGTCCCCCGCTGTGGGCAAAGTAACTCTCCCAACCTTTTCCCAGGTCTGGGGAGCTATGTCTGGCCCGTTAAAATCAACCATAGACAAGCTTTATCAATAAAACAGAAAAAATGAACTAAATCTTTCTTTTTGACTCATTTCTTTTTATCTTCTTCTTTTAAACTCTTACTCCTTTTTATCTTTCTTTTTAACTCTTACTCCTTTTCATCTTTCTTTTTAACTCTTACTCCTTTCTCCCTGAATAGTCTTGAGTTTCCTTATGAATTGCAATTCCTTACTAATGAAAGTACCCATGGCATTTGGACAGCAAAGATTGGTACCTTACCTCCACCTGGAGAGAGCTCGAGGAACACTAGAGATCCAAGAATAGAATACATCAGTAGTTGAAGCATTAAAGAAAAATCTAAATACATAAGTCCAGGGCATATGGTCAAGTAAATAAAATTGTTGGGTTATGGAATGTGATGGTATTGACATCATGATTTAAAAGATCAGATGTACAGCTTTCAGCCTTGATGCTAACCTTGGAGTTGTGTGTCAAGCATGATTATGTTATACTACAATAACAAACAATCCATTATGCCAGGACATATGAAGAATGGCATTCCCTACCCAGCATACATTGCACATGCATATTGAGTAACTACAGTGCTTTTGCCTATCATTTTCTCTCAGAGTCCTTCCAGAGGGAACACACTGCTTTAAACATCACAGTTCTCATGAATGAGCATCCTTCTATACAGAGTATCTTATCTTACTCTGGTCACATTTCTTTGTTCATGACAATTACCATGCTCATGCATGAGTCCGATTGGTGGGATGTTTATCTCTCCACCATGGAGGAATAATTCCATCAAGACACCACACTGTTATGCCAAAAACTCAAACTTGTTGTTATGATACAATCTAACAAACATCTTTTAAATAATTGCATTTCTTGTCAACTAAGTGTGTGTGTGTGTATGTGTGAGTATCTTGGATAATCTGGATCCCTCCATGCACTGCCTGATTTCTGGGTGGCAAACACATGGTATGAGGCTTGGTAGCAAGCACTTTTATCACTGAGCCATTTCAAAGCCATAATTTAATACCTTTTACTTTGAAATGCATTTTTAAAAATAAAGAAAATAATGTATAACAGGGATAATAGACTTCAGTTTGCTTTAAAACCTAAATATGTTGGTAATAACATCTCAGTCACAGGAAATGATATGCTAGTGATCACACCTTCATATAATTTAATAGGAAATGCTGTTAATTTTCTTATAAAATTAGGTATGAAACAAATTACAGTGTAGCCTTAGTTAAATTGACAGACATTATGAAGTCCAGCAGAGTCTAGTTGAAATGTAACCATCTGTGTGATTGATATACAACATTTGTTGTAAAAACTAATGAAAATTCTCATGGAATTTCACATTTTAAAATATTTTATTTGAAAATAAATAATTAATAATAAAATATTAATTATTTTGAAGTTCCATAAAATTTATTCTAATTGTATTCTACTCAAGTCCTCCTAGAACTTCTTTACCAGTTCCCAAATTTATGTGCACTTTTCATTTTTATTTAAAATGCCATCAACTTCAGTTGGTTATTTTTGAGTGCTTCTGGGTGTAGGGCCATCCACCAGATCAGGGTCAATCTTGCAGTAGCCAGACATGGCCCTGAAGAAGATTGAATCTCTCCTCCAGAAACAACATGTTTTATTTGTTTGATACTCTTTTCTTTCTGCCCTTTTATCTTTTAAAGGAAATATATATCCTGACTGTGGTTTTCCTTCCCTCTACTCTTCCCATTTCCTACTAATATTTCTCCCATAGAAATCCACCCCCTTTCTGTCTTATTAGAAAAAAATAACAAACTTCTAAGGGATAATAATACAATAAATCTGATATGATAAAATGAAAACTGACACATTGAAATAGAACAAAACCAACCAACAAACAGGAAAGTGCTTAGAAAAAGGAACAAGGAAAGGTACAGATGAAAAATCCACTCATGGGCAGCCTGCCAGCAGGTGGGAGATCTGCAGGAAGGCTGCATTAACATGGCTACCACTCACTGGGCTCTGTGCCTAGAAGACTCACTCTACTTCCCAACCACACTTACCCCAGAATCCTTCCCATAGACAGCCCTCTCTGGCAACATCAGCAGGCTCTATAGACACAAGCACCACCTATACTACTTGGAAGAACAGATGGGCAAACGCCAGTGTAAGAATACATTCAACAACAAAAAGGACATTATGGCCCCACTAGTACACAGCGGACCTACAAGAAGACATGAGTATTCCAATGAAGATGAAGCACAAGAGAACAATCTTAAAAATAACTTTATGTAATAGCCAGACCTGGAAGCAACCTAGATGCTCCTCAAATGAAGAATGGATGCAGAAAATGTGGTACATTTATACAACGGAGTACTACGCAGCAGAAAAAAGCAATGGAATCTTGAAATTCACAGGCAAATGGATGAAACTAAAAGAAACCATCCTGAGTGAGGTAACCCACTCACAAAAAGACAAACATGACATGTACTCACTCATATATGAATTTTAGATATAGAGCAAAGGCTTACCAGCCTACAATCCTCTTCACCAAAGGAACTAGGAAAAAAAGAAGGACTCTAAGAGAAAAGTGCATGGTCCCTGGAGAATGGCAAGGGCCAGGATCTCCTAAGCCAATTTGGAGCATGAGGGTAGGGGAAAGGGAGCTGGGAGAATGTGTGGAGGACAAGAGGAGGGGAGAGGAGGAAATGGAGGAGCAAAAAGTTTGAGTTGGAGGAAGAATAGAGGAGAGCAGGATGAGAGATACCATACCAGAGGGAGCCATTATAGTTCCGAGGAGAAATCTGGCAGTAGGGAGATTTCCAGAGATCTACAAGAATGACACCAACTGACAATCTAGGCAATGGCAGAGAGGCTACCCTACATGCCCTTCCACTATAATGAGACTGATGACTACTTTATATGCCATCCTAGAGCCCTCATCCAGTGGCTAATGGAAGCAGAGGCAGACACCCACAGCTATACACTGAACTGAACTCTGGAACCCAGTTGCAGAGAGGGAGAAATGAGGATCAAGGGGGTCAGGACCAGGCTGTGGAATCCCACAGAAACAGCTGACATGAACAAGGGGGAGCACATGGTCCCCAGCCTGCTGTGTGAGAGGCCATCATGGGACTGATCCAGACCCCTGAAAGTGGATGTCAACGAGGAGGCCTCGGCACCCTATGGGGCCTCAAGTAGTGGATCAGTATTTTTCCCTCTTGTAAGAAGGGACTTTGAGAGCCAATCCCATGTGAAGGGAAGGCCTGGACACATGGGAGAGGGCCTAGGCCTGGCCCAAGTTGATGTTGTGGAATTTGGGGAGCCCTTGGGGAGGGCTCTACCCTTCATGGGGAACAGAGGGGGGAGGGGGCTGGTGAAGGGTTGGGGGGAGGGGGAGAGGAAGAAGGGATTAACATGTGAAATTATAATTTTATAAAACTTAAATAAAAAGTACAGAAAAAATAACTTTATGAAGATTATAGAGGCCTTCAAAGAGGAAATTAAAAAAAGAACTCCTGAAGAAATCAAGGAAAAGAAAAAATAATTAAAGAATTGGATAAGTCCCTTTAAGAAAGTCAAGAAAACACAATCAAACAGGGGAAGGAAACAGTTCAAGACTTGAAATTTGATATAGAAGAAATAAAGAAAACCCAAATCAAGGGAGTTGTGGAAATAGAAATCTGAGTGAGCAAACAGGAAAAACAGATGAAAGCATCTACAATAAAATACAAGAGATGGAGGAGAGAATATCAGGCCTTGAAGATATGATGGAGAAAACAGTATCATCAGTCAAAGAAAACGTTAGATCACAAAAAGATTCTTAATATAAAATATTCAGGAAACCTGGGACACAATGAAAACACCGAACCTAAGAATAATAGGGATAGAAGTGGAAGAAAAATTTTAGTTCAAATGTTTGGACACTATGAAAAGGCCAAACCTAAGAATAATAAGAATAGAAGAAGGTGAAGAAGTCCAGTTCAAAGGGGCAGAAAACATACTCAACAAGATCATAAAAGAAAACTTTCCCAACCTGAAAGATGGTCATGCCTATGAAGGTAAAAGAAGCTTACAGAACACCAAATAGACTGGACTCCCCAAAAATGTCTCCTCACCACATAATAGCCAAAACACAAAACATACAGAATAAACAAATATTATTAAGAGTTGCAAAAAAAAGCCAAGTAACATATAATGAATGACCTGCTAGAATTACACATAAATTCTCAATATCAACTCTGAAAGCCAAAAGGTTTTGGACAGACATTTTGCCAACACTAAGAGACCATAGAAGCCAGTCCAGACTATATAACCAGCAAAAGTTTTAATCACCCTAGTTAGGGAAAACAAGATAGTCTATGACAAACCAGATTTAAACAAAACTTATACACAAATCCAGTACAACAGAAAGTTCTAGAAGGAAAAATCAACCTAAGGAAGTTAGCTCCACTGACTAAAACAGAGGCAACAGATAATCCCACACAAGTAAAACACAGAGAAGGGAAACACACATACACTACCAACAACAACAGATTAACAATCACTGGTCATTCATATCTCTTATTTTAGTCAGTGGAACTAACTTCCTCTGGTTTTAGGGTAGATTGGTAGTCTAGAGCAGAGAACAAGAGTAGAGGTATGAAGGGAAACTGTGGTCAGTATGCAATATAAATGGAAAAATGTTAACTAGATAAAATTAAAGAAATATCCATTCACTCACACTCTCCAGAATCTCATAAAATCAATAAATTGCAAGCCATAATATATATATATATATATATATATATATATATATATATATATGTGAATATATATATAGATAGATAAGATAAGTGTGTGTGTGTGTGTGTGTGTGTGTGTGTGTGTGTGTGTGTGTGTGTATGAAGGGCCTATATATGCAGGGTTTTCAGTTGGGACTGATGATTTCCTAATAAATTACAGGGAGACTTATTATTAATTACAAATGATCAGCTGATAGCTTAGGCTTGTCTCCAATCAGCTCTTGCAACCTAAATCAACCTATTTCTGTTAATCTATTTGGTTCCCCAAGACTTATTTTCCTCATCTATAAACTTCACATGTTGCTTTGTTCACATCTGGAGCATGCGTCCTCAGACTCTGCCCTTTTTCATAGCATTCTCACTGCCCCCAAGTCCTGCTTACCTATCAGGAAAGTACCTTTTTTATTAACAATGAGAGCACATATTTTCACAGTGTACAGAAGTATTGTTCTATAGCATTTCCACTTTTTTTTCTAAATAAGAAGGGAGATTTTTACTTTAACATACTAAAATTGTATAAAACAAATTCAGTTATCAAGTAAGAATTATGGTTACAATATCCAGTCCATTTGTATTTGGCAAAATGAGAGAAAATATTCTATTATTCATTATATCTTTGTGAAAATAAGATTTATTTCTAATTTCCATTTTACGTAACTAAGAAAAACTTTAGGTTTAATTATTTAGTGTTTATTCCCATCAAAAACCCCAGAAGGTTGTAAAGTTACCTGAGAAAACAGGAAGTTTAGGGCAAGCAACTTCCAAATTTAAGGGATGACAGAAATAGCTGGATGGCTGGCCAATAACCAAAAGATCTTCTGCATCACTTGGGCATTTAGCTTGGCCTACAGATCTAGTATATCTGACATATATTTCTGGGAAGTAGGGAATTTTGAAGGACTATCTTACCTTGGCAAAGTTTAGCAGTTGCCTTTTTGTGTGTTCTGCTGTTCCAGTTCGGACAGTATTCTGTCAGCAATCTAGGCAAAGATAGTTTCTTTGCCCAAATAGCTAGTTTTTGTCATAAAGAAAACAAACTACATATGGAATTTCCATTTTAGATTCCTCTGTTGAGAATTCTTTATTTAGTTCTGCACCCCACATTTTAATTGCATTGTTTGGTGTTTTGCTAACTAGCTTCTTGAGTTCATTATCTATTTTGGAAGTCAGCCTTCTGTCAGATGTGGGGTTGGTGAATATCTTTACCCATTCTGTGGGCTGCTATTTTGTCTTGCTGATTCTGTCCTTTGCTTTACAGAGGTTTCACAGTTTCTGGAGGTCCCATTTATTAATTGCTATTCTCAGTGTCTGTGCTACTGGTGTTATGTTCAGGAAACAGTCTCCTGTACCAATTCTTTCAAGGGTACCTCCTACCTTTTCATCTAAGAGGTTCAGTGTGGCTGGATTTATGTTGAGGTCTTTGATCCATTTGGACTTAAGTTTTGTGCATGGTGATAGATATGGATCTATCTGCTGTCTTCTATGTGTTCCAGTTGTTTGTTGAATATGCTTTCTTTTTTCCACTGTATAACTTTAGCTTCTTTGTCAAAAATCATGTGACCACAGGGGTTTGGGTTAATATCAGGGTTTTCAATTAGATTCCATTAGTCTACCTTTCTAGTTTTGTGCCAATACCAAGCTGATTTTATTGCTCTATAATATTGCTTGAAGTCAGGGATGGTGATGCCTCTGGAATTTCCTTTATTGTACAGGTATGTTTTGGTTATCCTGGGTTTTTTGTTTTTGGATATAAAGCTGAGTATTGTTCTTTCAAGTTCTGTGAAGAATTTTGTTGGGATTTTGATGGGGATTGCATTGAATCTGTAGATTGCATTTGGCAGCTTTTCCATTTTTACTATGTTGATCCTACTTATTCAAGAGCATGGGAGATCTTTCCATTTTTCTGGTATCTTCTTTAATTTCTTTCTTTAAATACTCAAGATTCTTGGAATACATGTCTTTCACTTATTTGGTTAGAATTACCTCCACATATTTCATGCTGTTTGTGGAAATTGTAAAGGGTGATGTTTCTCTGATTTCTTTCTCAGCTTATTTCTAATTTGTATGTAGTAGGGCTCCTGATTTTCTTAGTTTATCTTGTATTCTGCCACTTTGCTAAAGGTATTTTTCAGTTCTAAGAGTTCCCCTGTAGCATTTTTTGGGTCACTTATGTAAACTATCATATTATCTGCAAATAGTGAAAGTTTGACTTCTTTTCCAATTTGTATCCCCCTGAACTCCTTTTGTTGTCTAATTGCTCTAGCTAGAACTTCAAGTACAATATTAAAGAGGTATGGAGAGAGTGTACAGCCTTGTCTTGATCCTCATTTTAGAGGAATCACTGTGACTTTCTGTCCATTTAGTCTGATGTTGGCTGTTGGTTCACTGTATATTACTTTTGTTATGTTCCTGTTATCCTTGATCTCTCCAAGACCTTTAGCATGAAGAGGTGTTTGATTTTGTCAATGGCTTTTTTCAGCATCTAATGAGATGATCATGAGGTTTTTCTTTGCAGTTAGTTTATATGTTGAATTACATTGGTGGATTTTCTTATGTTGAATCATCCCTGCATCCCTGGGACGAAGCCTACTTGATCATGGTGGATGATTTTTCTGATGTGTTCTTGGATTTGATTTGCCAATATTTTGTTGAGTATTTTTACATCAATGTTGATGGAGAATATTTGTCTGTAGTTCTCTTTTTTAGTTGGGTCTTTATGTGGCTTGGGTACCAAGGTATATGTAGCTTGGTAAAAAGAGTTTAACAATGTCTCTTCTGCTTGTATTGTGTGGAACAATTTGAGGAGTACTGGTATTAGATGTTCTTTGAATTTCTGGTAGAATTCTGCACAGAAACCATCTTGCCCTCTGCTTTTTTTGGTTGACTTTTGATGACTGCTTCTATTTCATTAGGGGTTATATGTCTATTTACATTGCCTATCTGTTCTTGATTTAAAATTGGTAAGTGATATGTATCCATAAAATTGTTCATTTTCTTTAGATTTTTTAATTTTGTGGATTACAGTTTTTCAAAGTATGACCCAATGATTCTCTGGATTTCCTCAATGTCCATTATTTTTGGCCCCCTTTTCATTTCTGATTTTGTTAATTAGAATGCTCTCTCTCCCTCTGCCTTCTGGTTAGTTTGGACAGAGGTTTGTCTATCTTGTTTATTTTCTCCAAGAACTAACTTTGCTTCATTGAGTCTTTGTAATGTTTTCCTACTTTTCACATTATTGATTTGAGCTGTCAGTGTGATTATTTCCTGACTTGTATTAAATAACAACTCTTTGGCCAGTGGCATTGGCTCCTTCGTGGTTAGCTCTTTCTTAATTATTAACCAATTTCTATTAAACTATGTATTGCCATGGGTCTTTGGCTTACCCATAATCTGCCATGTTACTCCCTGGTGGCTTTTCTCTGCCTTCCTCTCCCCTAAATTCTTGACTGGTAGACCCACCTATACTTCCTTCCTGGCTACTGGCCAAACAGTGTTTTGTTCGTCAGACAATAAGAGAAACATATATACAGAAGGAGATCCCCGTCACTTTCATGGGACCCTTTGGCAAAAAACTCTATTATATATAATCCAACACAGCATTGGAAGATTTATTTGGTGAGAAGAGATGTCCAGTTGTGAATCTGTCTACCCAATTCATGTATCTTAATTTTATGACATTTATACACACACACACACACACACACACACACACACACACACACACACAGTTTGTTTTTAGAGATAGTTTTGGAACCTATCCTGACACTCACTCTGGAGACCAGGCTGGCCTCAAACTCACAGACATCAGACTGCCTCTGCCTCCTGAGTGCTGGGATTAAAGGTATGCACCACTAACACCCAGCTAGATATGTATATATTTTAAGAAGCTTCTTCTATATTTTGTTTCTATGCTATCCCTGATATGTCTCTTAATTTTACCCTTTCTCCCTGTGATCTCATATCCCTTTCCCATAACTTTCTTCATCCTCCAATTCCAGTCCTTCATCTATAACCAATTACTCTATTTCCCTTTACTAGATCCCAAGAATATTTATCTGTGCCTATCCACCCACCCTCAATCTCTTACTGTATACCTCACTTATGCGGATCCTTGGATTGTAGCTTGGATATCATTGACTTAATGGCTAATATCCACAAATAAGCAATCACATACTTTATTTGCCTTTTTGGATCTGGGTTACTTCACTGAGAATGACCTTTCTAGTTCCATCCACTTACCTGTGACTTTTATGATTTCATTTTTTATTTAAATGCTGAGTAATATTCCATTGTATAAATGTACTGCATTTGCATTGTCTATTTAGCTTTTAAGGGACATTTTGGTTGTTTTCAAATATATATATCAGCAGTGAGCATGTTTGAACAAGTGTTTCTTTAGTAGAATGAAGAGTCCTTTGGGTATATTTGCACAAATGGTATGAAGTAGATCAATTCCCAGCTTCCTGAAGAACCACCACACTCATTTCCAATTTGCAGTCCCATCAGCAATGGATTATTGTTCCTCTTACTTCACATTCTCACCAACATGAGCTGTCATATCTTTTAATTGATTCTTAAGAGTATAAGATGAACCCTCAAGGCAGTTTTGGTTTGAATTTCCCTGGTGACATAAGATGTTGAACATTTCTTTAAGAAACATTTCAGTGACTGGTGTTTCCTCTTTTAGATTTCTCTGTTTGGGGCTATATCCTGTTTTATTTGGGTTATTTGTTTTCTTGATATCAAGAGTTTTGAGTTCTTTATGTATTTTAGATATTCGCCTTCTACCAGATCTGTAGTTGGTAAGAATCTTTTCCCATCCTATAACCTTCTGCTTTGTCCAAATGATGTATCCTTTACCCTGGAGAAGCTTTTCAGTTTCATGAGTTCCCTTTTATTAGTTGGTGATCTTAGTGTCTGTACAATAGGTGTTCTGTTCAGGAAGTCTTCTCTTGTGCCACTCAGTCCAAGGCTATTCCCACATTCTCATCTATCAGGCTCAGTATATCTGGCTTTATATTGAGTTCATCAATCTATTTAGACTTGGGTTTGTTCAGTGAAATAAATATAGCTCTATTTGAATTCATTTACATGGAGTCTTCCAGTTTAAACAGCACTATTTATTAAAGATGTTGCCTTTTCTTATGTGTGCTTCTAGCTTCTTTGGTATTCAGGTATTCAGAGGTGTGAGGGTCTTCAATACATTATTATCAATCACATTTTTAAACAGAAATTTACTTCAATATGTATGCCTCAAGTTGAAAAATTTGGAGAAGATACTTATTTATTTATATATTTATTTTTATTATTTTTTAAGATTTTTTGAGACAGGGTTTCTCTGTGTAGCTTTGTAGACCGAGCTGGCCTTGAACTCACAGAGATCAGCCTGCCTGTGCCTCCCAAGTGCTAGGATTAAAGGTGTCCACCACCAATACCTAGCTATTTATTCACACTTAAACTAAAAAAATAATTTATCCCATGATAGGACTCTTATAGGGAAAATGTGAAAATAGGGATATCAGGCAAAAGAATTAAGCATAATTACTCCCAAGGCTGAGTTTCTTTCTTTGTTCTTTTCCTAACAATGGTTTCCAAACATGTCAAAAATAGTAGGGAGTAAACCAGCAAAGCCCACATTCTTGAAATGTCTGCCAGGCTTAATTAAGGATCCAATTTCTTTAATACATTATCAGCAAACATGCCTCTGGCTCCTCAGGAATGCATCCCAGGTGGCTCATATTATCTGTATTTAATCCCAAAATAGTACTCTTACTATATTTTTATAGTTTATGTTAATAGAATAAATATATCTTGCTTGTAATAACTCAAAATATTGAAGATATAATGAATTCTCCAAAGTAGACTTTTCTGAGGAATGCTATTGTGTTTTTATTCCACCTTCTTAAGAGTTGCTGGCACCACAATATAAATCCATCCACACTGAACCTCATAGAAGAGAAAATAGGCAATACATTTGAATGCATAGACACTGGAGACCACTTGCTAAATAAAACACTGGGAGCAGAGACACTGAGAGCAATAATTAGTAAGTGGGACCTCCTGAACCTGGGAAGATTCTGTAAAGCAAAGAACATGGTCAGGAAAACAAAACAGCTCCCTACAGAATGGGAAAAGGTCTTCACCAACCCCACATCTGACAGAGGGCTGATCTCCAAAATAAACAAGGAACTACAGAAATGAGACATCAAACTACCAATTAAAAGTGGGGTACAGTTATAAACAGAGAATTCTCAACAAAACAATCTCAAATGGAGGAAAGATACTTAAGGAAATGTTCAACATTCTTAGTCATCAGTGATATGCAAATCAATATGAGATTCCATCTTATACCAATCGGGATCAGAATGGCTAAGATTAAAAACACTGATGACAGCTTATAGTGGAGAAGATGTGGAAAAGGGGGAACACTCCTCCATTGCTGGTGGGAGTGCAAACTTGTACAGCAGCTGTGGAAATCAGTATGGTTGTTTCTCAGAAAATAAGGGATCAACCTGCCTCAAGACCCTGCAATACAACTGTTAGGCATATACCCAAAAGAGACACACAGATACCACAAGGATATTTCTCACCTATGTTCATAGCAACATTATTTCTAATAGCCAGATCTTGGAAACAACCTAAATACCCATCAAATGAAGAATGGATAAAGAAAATGTGGTATATTTACACAATGGAGTACTACTCAGCAGACATCCTAAAATTCACAGGCAAATGGGCAGAACTAGGAAGAAAACATCCTGAGTGAGATAACTCAAAACCAGAAAGAGCAATATAGTATTACTCACTCATAACTGGATACCAGACATAAAGCAAAAAATACCCAGCCTACAATCTATAACCCTAAAGATGATAGAACCCTCTTCCAGAAACAGAGGCAGATGCAGAAATCCAAAACTAACCAATGGGCCAAGCTCCTAAAGTAAAATCCAAGTGAGGGAGGAGTGACAATATGAACAAAGGAGTCAAGACCATGCTGGGGAAACCCACAGAATCAGCTGACCCGAGCTAGTGAGAGATCACTGTTTCAGGTCTGACAAATGAGGAACCTGCATAAGACTTCTTTAATATAGCTGATAATGGTGTGACTGGGACAACTTATGAGGTCACTGGCAATGGGTCCAAGATCTAACACTAATGTACAAACTGAGTTAATGGAGTCCATTCTATAGAGAGAGATACCTTGCTCAGCCTAGACACACGGGTGTGGGGTGGGGAGAGGTGCCTTGGTCCTGGCTCAATGAGAGGATGGGACAGACTTAGTAGACTTCCTAGGGGAGGCCTCACTCTCTCTGAGGAGCAGATGGGAGATGGGCTGGGGAGTGGGGAAGCAGGAGGAGAGGAGAGAACTGGGCTTGTAATGTAAAAATAAATTAATAAAAAAATAAAAATAAAAAGAGTTGCTGGCAATTAACCAAAACTCTGTCTCAAACATGTTCCTCTGGCTCTGTGCAGGTGATCCCATGAATGTTCCCTCCTATCCGATAGTGACAAGAATCTCTGGGTAAATCAATGACTTTCATCTGTAGAAGGGTATAGGACACATGATATAGCTGAGGTATGTAACACCCCGTGGCTACTTAACTGTCCTTGAATCAAATAACACTTTTTATTACATCAGTTAATCAGCCCCATAGTTATTCTAAGAAGTCTGTGAATTCAAGTAGCTGTTAAATAAAAAATCATTGACATTGTACATATTCTTGACTTTTTCTCCACACAAAACATAACAAATTTATCTTATTTATTCTATTTTATATGCTTTAGTATAGAACTCTAATATGTTACTTTTGGCTGATTTTCAGTTTGATGAAGTAGAAGTGAGGCATATGGAATATCTTTTGATAAAATAATGGCACAAACCATATTAAGCCTCAATATTATAAAGCAGCATTAGCATTTATGGCATGTGTTTATTCTGGTCATAGGCTGCTATGATCACCTTGCATGAGCTCATTCAAACTACTGAAAGACAGGAGGGGAAAGAGTACAGTTGGTGTCCTTTCTGTGTGTCCTTAACCCTTCAGAAATTCTCAAGAAGATGAGGTATGTGCTAGAGAAAAGAAAGGCTCAATTACCCACACATCTTTCTGTAAATTATTTATATAATGTTTGAAAATCTCCTGATGACCAAAGTAAATACTCTGAGTGTGTCTAGAATAAGAGTCAGAGATAGGATATCTCTTGAAAATGTACAGATAAAAGGATGAGCCAAAATGTGGTGTTCTCTCTACAACATGTCACTGAGAATATGTGTTAAGGCCAAATCCTCCTGGAAGACTACCAACTTTTGTTTTGGAAGATGCTTTTCCATTGCAGTGCTCTCTGTTCCCAAATGAACCTACTGTTCTCAAGAGAAGTAGTCTCTGCACATTACTTAGGTTGGTACAGGCTTCATTCACCAGTTTAGAAAAGCAAAGGATCTGAAGTCTTTGGGATCATCTGTTGTGGGGGTCATTTAAAGATGTTCACATCTGTGTGTTCCTTTTGATGGGAAAAGCGTTGGTTCTACACTGTGATTCTTGTCAGACATAACATCACCCACAAGAACCATCTGTGTTCCTCAGCAAATGCAAGAATGAAAAACACATTCTAGCCAAGGCATCTTCAGCTTCAATTGCTACACTAAGACTTGAGGTACTCCACTACTTTTAATTCTCCTCAGTCACAAAAGCTACTTATTAACAAAACCCAGGGGACCTCTTGAGATGACTGACCTTAAATCATTGCCCTGTGCTTCACTGCCATGAAATCCTGAGGAAATCGTCACCATTCTGCTTCACCAGAACTTCAGGTATTTCAGCCTTAGTCATGGACAGACCAAGGGATGTGGACATGCTCTGTGGACAATTTTGTCCTTATCTTCCAACAGGCAACATCAAGGCAAAATAGTTAGGTTTAAAAAAAAAAAAAAGAATGACTTTCTCACTCAGGAAAGAAACACGATGATAGGTAAACTAACCAGGCCAGGAATGCTAAAAGCTGTTTTGACTCAAATTGTCTTTGAGTCTGTGTGTGTGCATAGAAATCCAGTATATGGAATCAGGAGGCTGTCTCTGACTCCAGGAGGCCCATCTTCAGTTATCCCATCTCATTTTAGCACAATGCTGGTGTGTCATGTTGACTAAAGGTGGACTTATGTTGAGGGTTATTAAAAAAAAAAACTTAAAAGAAAACCAGGCTATTTGTTCACAATTCCATGTTACAGTCCATCATTGAAGTAAAACCAAGGCAAGAGAAACAAGAAGAATCCAGTACATTACATCCACAGCCAAGTTCAGGAAACAACATATTAATTCATGTGTGCATTGATTGCTCTTTGTTCCTGGATACGCATATGATATGATCAACTCCCTCAAGCTCTCACTTCTGTGACTCGTCTGCTATGACAGACTGCCCCTGGAACTGTGAATTACAATAAATTCTTACTCCCTTAAGTGATTTCATAGTATTTTATAACAATATCAGTAAAAGAAACTAGGACAGTATGATTCTATGTCTATATGTTGAATTTTAGTATACTATGGCTTTATATTTTTTAACAATTGTGAAATGAGTTCTTAATTTTTGATGATGATGTCTTCATGAGATGATTCTGAGAGCATTAGATGAGACATATCATTTGGACAATAGAATCAAATAGAATCAAAAAAAGTTTTATGACCATGTAGGGATAAAGTACACATCTGAGTCAATACAGCTACAGTCAAATGAGAAAACATAGACAGATGTGGAAGACACTGCAAATATAGAATATATGGCATTTATTAGCATAATAGCATACACATAAAACTAGATCTCAAATTACAGTGCACATGCTGGAATGGTACTGTGAGGATTTTCAGGTATAATTATTATCTGTTGGAGTGCAAGACACTTTAGAAAATAAAAATATTTCCTAAAAGTAGCACATGGATTTCTTTTTCCATTTCTAATTCATCTGTGTATGATACAGTCAATAAAAATTAATCCTTTGGACTGGATTAATTTGGTTCGTTCTATTAAAGAATATGAAGCAATTTAATTAGGTAGTATAATCAAAATACTAATTATGATATTCTATAATTGTAACATGAAAGTATTGAAAATCATTTTACATGCTCTCAATAATTCTATCCTTTATTCGATGCTCTTAGATATGACCGATTTCTTTCAACACAATACAAAATGACATGAATAAAGTTATGGCATACTTTATTAAAAGATGCCTATTACACTAAATGCAAATAGTATATATTTCCTTGATATTCCTTAATATAATTTTTATATGATCTTCATTCATCACTTTTCTGAAAGCAAAATAAATCAATCCCTTTACTACAATTTAGGATGAACAATGCAAGAACACATAAATATATGAATGAATTATAAGTGACATTTCCTACCAAATTCCTAAACAGAGAATGGAGTTCCTTGTTCATGCTTACTCTTACTCTTTGTCACAGTTATAAGAAATACACACAGTGAAATGTAATTAAATAATGATGTTTTGAATATAAAACTGTCATCAGTTTGCCTTTAAGATCAGTGTGCCTTGCAAACTGTGAATTTCAATCCATCATTTTAAATGTCAAGCTCTTAAATATTTCCATACAAGGGAATGATGAGTTACATAGGTTGCCAAATAGGCATTTAGTCTGTCACATGAACTGTCTTATAGGATGTGAGACTTCTGTCTCGGACACATCACAAACCTAAAGTTTTCCTGAAAAATGTGTTTAAGAACCAAACACTTTTTAATGCAAAAAAGAGCTTGCCAAGTTTCAAGATACAAATTGAAAGATAAAACCACAGAAGGAACAAAATCATTACATTTTCCATCTTCTTCATTAGTCTATGTCATCTCCATACTATTCTGGTGAGTTTATCTCACCAAAAGTCCTTAGAGAAGAAAATAGCATCTGAGAACAGAGCTTTTCTGAAAATGGTAATAAAAAAGACAAATATAGTAGGCTTGGTCCTTTGTATTCTTAGATTCTACTTCTTTGGGAGTAAGAATTAAATTATTACATGAAGAACATGGTATAGCAGCTTTTGTGTAAAATTTACATTGTATTATGTACTAATACAGTAAATGAGTAAGGATGAGAAGTCTTCAATAAAGCTTTATGGGCTACATAAAAATACTGTCATTTCTATATAGGGACCTGAGTATCAATGGGTTTTGGTATTGGTACACTATGGATACATGGGAGTGACTGTTCAAGAATTTCAGTATATCAATATTAGTGCCTCCCACTTCCATGTCCTGCACTAAACTATTATGAACCACAATTTCAGTGTTCTAGGGCAGGCATTTGGAAAGGAAATTGTGAAGATTTCCTTCAGAAGCCTTGGACTGTGGAATGAACAAGCAGTTTCCTCACAGAGTAGAAGACATTCGTCAGTAGCCACAGAGCATTTGTCACACTCTACTGACAACTGTTTCCATCTTGATTTAAGATCAGAGAGTTCAAACTTGTTATTGCTCCTCAAGGTCAAATAACAGGGTGCTTGGCCAAAGATATGGCTACTTGATGTCTTTCTTTTGAAGACCAAATAACAGGATATTTTTCTTAGGGGATGGTTATAATAGATGTTCTGAGAATTAAGAAGGTTATTAAACTTGTGTGTTCCTTGTATCATAGTAAGGAAGTCTTTTGCCCTCCCCCTTTGCTTTGAATATAAAAGATCTATGAGAAACAAATTCAGGGCATCTACAGTTTTCACTGAGAGTCCTCCTGATTATATTATCTTCTGTCTTTTGTCTTTCTTTTCTCAATCCTCACTCCCTTTTCAGGCACACTCAACAGGTCAGCTGTTCCCAACAGACAACCATGGACAGTATTCATTCAAAATAGCTATCATAGAAAAGCATTACAGATGAGATGGCTTAACAACAAAATTAATTTCCTCATAGCTCTAGAAGTTGGATGTTCAAGACCAAGGTTGGAAGGCAGTTTCCACCAAGGACACTTCTGATCTGTTCCAGATCTTCCTCTTGATTTTCAGATGGCCTGTAATGATAAATCTTTCTGCCAAGCTGCCGAGTCCCACAACCACGTGGGCACTGGAAATAATACATAGAGATTAATATTAGTTACAACGATGATGGCCAATAATTAGGGTTTCTTATATGCTTGCTCTGTCTTAAGTATCAACCATAGCCATCAATCAATATATTTATAAAGACCTATCTTATGGAGGATGCCTTAGCGTGCGTCCTCTTCCTGGAATCACATGGAGGCTCTATGGATAAGAGAGGAGGAGGAAGACAACAATTTCCTGCTTGTTCCTGCTTATATTCTGAGTCTGCCTGCTATGTCATTTCCTGCCTGGATCACAAGACTTCTCTTTACTACATTTCCCAGAATCCTCCTAGACTCCTAATCCCACCTATTTTGCTTTCCTATTGGCCAACAGTACTTTATCAACTAATAATACAAACATATTCACAGAAGGACCTCCCCCATCAGCCTCCCTATTGTTGATACTTCACATGAACACCCATCCATGTGAATGCAGACATTTTTGTTTCTTTGATGTCCCCTTCTCATGAGGAAAACAGTCATGATGGTTTAGAGTTCATGCACTAACCAGTCATTTAACTGAATTGCCTCTACCAGTGGTGTTTTCAAATAAATTCCAATTGGAAATATAGGGAGCAGGAGTTACTTGACATGCAAAGCACAGATATATTGTAACACATAACAAAAGCTAAATACACATAATCCTATCTGTACCTTCAACATCATAGAAAGCAATACTTTCTATTTAATCTCCTCTATGTTTTTGCCATAAGCTTAGAAATTGATGTTTTATGTAGAATTGTATTCTTATCAAAAATAACAAGTACAAATTTTGCTACATAAATATATTTATGTTAAATTGAATCCCTATGAGGTTTATATCAAATAAGGTTGCATTTTATTTTGTTTCCATCACAACATGGTTGGATGGAAGGTGACAAATGCCCTGGAAGATACAATATTTAAAAAGTGTAAAATTTCATCTTGTGACAGCCTAGGCATGATTTAATGAGGAAAGGACATAGCACTGCACACTAAGAATTGTACAGATTTTTTGTTTGTTTATTCCATGAATGCTACATAGACAACAATTTAATGTCTACTACTGAAGCCTAAAGCAAATATATGTAGCTTGATAAGAGTCACTGAAATGCTTAGCAATATTTGGAAATATGCTTTATTTTGGTTGCTCTCATAAAATGATCATTCCAGACAAGTTATGAAAGAAATTTCTCATTGTGTGGCTTTTCCCTGAGAAGTTCCACATAAGGCAATATTTAAATAAAAATAAATTTGTACCTAAAACATAGCAGCTTACTTAGTACTGTGAAAAAGATAATTGTTCCTTCTTCATTAATCTAGAAATCTTTAGACTAGTTAATATTATTCTATAATTTAGATTCAAATAAATTCATATATCTGATTCTGCTGAGACTTATAGTTCATACCTATATAATAGTTATAGAGTTCACCCAGGACCAGATTCCCATGGCCCTGTTTCAGCATGCAGCAGTACATTTTCTCTTTTGCTACCATACCTTCTCTGCTTAAATACTGCCCAAAGAAGATGCATGGGAAGAAGAACAGGCTATGAAATTTAGTGGGCATTCATGTGTATATGATTTGTCTGAGTTATAGCTGTCATCTGTGCAAGTCAGCATTCCAACATCCCACAGAATAAGTATGGTAGAAAATAGAGTGAATTTTTTAACCACATTGTCAGGAACGGGTGGTATGTTCTCAAGGCTTTTTGTGTCAATGTGATCATATGACTAGATACAAGGCTCCTTGGTGATCTTGTATTAAAAATAAAACTAATGGACTCCTTAAGTTTGGCCTAGTACTTTGCCGTGGATCTCTGCATCTGCTGGGTGAAGGCACTAGGATGACAAGGAGGGCCAACACCAATCTGATTACAGGGGAAAGCTAGCTCATGGACCCTCTCCACTATTGCTAGGAGTCTTAGATTGAATCATCCTTGTGGGTTCCCAGACCCTCTCTATCAAGATATAGCACCTATCACTCTCCTACTCTCTCCCACTACTACTTGAACAACCAGATCCCTCATGTTCCTAACCCCCCAAAACCTCTACCCCATCTCCCAGTTTACTGAGGATATGCCATCTACTTCCTCTTTCCAGGGAAATCCATGTGTCCCTCTCAGGATACTCCTTGTTACCTAGGGCTGAGGAGTGTCGTCTGGTTATCCTTTGCTTTGTATCTAATATCCACATCTGGGTGACTACATCCTGAGCTTGTCTTTCTGGGTCTGGGTTACTTCACTTAGGATGACTGTTTTCTAGATATAAGCAATTGCCTACATGTTTCTTGATGTCAGTGTTTTTGTTTGTTTTTTTCCCAGTTCAGTTGAAGAGACTGTGAGGGTAGAAGGTTAGTATGAGCAAGGGGCACCAAGTTCATGATGGGGAAATCTGCACAGACAGCTCACCTGAACTTGTGGGAGCTCAGACCCTGGACAGACAGCTAGGGAGCCATCATAGGACTGACCTAGGCCCTTTGCATCTGAGTGACAATTGTGTAGCTTGGTCTTTTGTGTGGCACATAGCAGTGTGGCCAGGGCCTATTCCTGATACATGATCTGGCTCTTTGGAATCTATTCCATATGGTGGGATGCCATGTTCGGCTTTGATGCAGAGGGGAGGAGCTTAGTCCTGCCTCAGCTTGATGTGCCATGCTTTGTAGATTCCAATGGGAGGCCTTATCCAATCTAAGTGGAGACAGAGGAGGACTGGATAGGAGGATAGTAAACAGGTAAGGAATGGGTGCAGGCAGAGAGGAGGGAGGGGAAACTGTGGTTTGTGTGTAAAATAAATTTTAAAATTATAGAAAAAAGAGTAAGTACTGGCCAGGTGGTGGTGGCACAAGCCTTTAATCCCAGCACTCAGAAGGCTGATGCAGGCAGATCTCAGGGAGTTCAAGGCCAGCCTAGGCTTCAAAGAAAGTTCCATGACAGTCTTCAAAACCTACAGAGAAACCCTGTCTCAAAAAACCAAAACAGAAAAAAAAGAATAAGTACTAAAGAGCCATCAATCAAAAAATAATGATTTAAAGATTAAATTAGTTTAAAAAAGAAACACAATAAAATGTTAGTATACTTTTTATTTTCAGAAAAGTAGAAACTATGTTTGGTTCTCCATAACCTAAATATGCAATAGCTAAAATTGTAATATTTCTATTTTAGAAGACTCATCCTCAAAAAGAATCTCCTCCCAAAAGAAGATGAGGGAAATTCTGTTTAAAAATAACACACACACACACACACACACACACACACACACACACACACACACACACACTTTGCTACCTTCCCTTGTATAGAAAGAGCCTGCCCACAGCGTCAACTATTAAAATTAGGATGAATGGTCCACCAGATACATGGCAACATATATAGTAGATGTGGAATCTCTTTTCATTTCCCCATCAGAGTGACTTTATGTAGGCATTCAGCGTGTGTCAAGGTGCTATAAACTAGTACATGTCTCCAGCCCCCATACTCAAATATGCTTGCAATAAAGTGCCTGGTATCGGACTCTAAAAGATTAAACAAGTACCTCCTGCTGAGTTGTGTTGAATAGGATTTCCTTCTGGCCCCACAATGATCATTATCCTGCAGAGGCCCACACATCATTTCCCTTTTTAATCCATCTTATTCACAAAGATCCTATGCCTACCCATGAGTATCTACAGCAAATTACTGATTTTCTTTTCAGAATGTGAGGAACAAAGTTATTTTTCTGTTTATTTACATACTTGTGAATATGTGCACAATGTACTTGCATACCAAGTTAAAATAATTATTGATTTCATTAGCTATAGATATTTTAAACCTAGGATGTTCATGATTTGGCAACTGTGAACAGAGTTACACTGTCTTCTTTAGAGGGATGTAATGAATGTGTTCCCACCAAAAGCAGTAGCATCCTTGGTATGAAGACAAAACACATATGCTACTCTAATTAACCAGTTACTAGAATGTGCTGTCATAGTCTGTATTGGTAGGGACTTGAGGATGCAGAGAAAAAATAGCCAATTATCTCTACTCTCACCACTAGAAAATTCTAATATTGGAACTTACTTGTACATCCTTGATTTTGTCTCACTTGTTAGAGAGACCCTTCTCTACAGTGATTTTGGGATTTGAAACTAATATGTTGCTTCCATTGCATTAATAGCTTCAACATGATACCAAAGCCCACTTGAAATGCTTATCTTCTTTCCTTTCAATGGTCATCAGCTTGTCCCCAAAGTTATATGACCTCATCATTATGCTACTTGCAAGGTCTTTCTACTGGTTCTGTTTTTCACACCAACACTCACCCATTCCCTGCTGCTTCCATGATTTCTTATCTATGCAACTCTTAAATTCATGGCTTGAATTCATATTTCCTTCAAGTCTTTCATGTTTCTTTTCTATCTTCTTAGTGAATATTTTCATGCAGACAATGTAATATGCTTTTATCTGTCTAAATTTTAACTTCATCTCTCCTGATTCAATGCCATTTAATTCCAAAATTAACTACTTAAGTGGCTATCTATGGTTGGGTACTTTAGAATATTTTGAGAGTTCCTATAAAGTCATTTTCTAAAACAAATGCCATCTCATCACTTCCTTTTCAATCATTTCTGCATGCGTAACAGCCTTTGCTTCCAATGTCATCATCCTACTGAATATAACTTGCCAGAATTTATTACATTAATATTCTAATTGGTCTCTGGGATTTCCCACTGTAATCTATTCAGCACTCTGTTGCCAGTTTAATCTTCTTAATATTATTTTCTGTAGCAGAATGCCTCCAATGACCTTCTACTCTAGCCAAAGTAATTTATCCCCATATCTTGATTATTGCCATGTATTTTGTCTGAATATGTGTCATGAGTTATATCTTCTTACTCTCCTGAAATGCCTTTTTTACTCTTTCCTCTTATCTTCCTATATTATGTTAAGCTTTTGGTCTATTATGGTTTCTCTTGCTATGATGAAACAACATGACCAAAAGCAAGTTGGGGAGAAAAGGGTTATTTGGCTTGGTTATTGTAGTCCATCTTTGAAGGAAGCTGGGACAGGAATTTAAACAGGGCAGGAACCTAGAGGCAGGTGCAAATACACAGATCATAGCGTGTCTGGTCCCCCCCCACTAACCACTAATTAAGTAAATGCCCCCACATCCAGATCTTGTGGAGCCATTTTCTCAATGGAAGTTCTCTCCTCTCAGATAACTCTATCCTGAATCAAGTTAACATAAAACTATCCAACAGAGACATCACTAAATTTGTTCTTCCTTAATATGTCCTTCATAATGTTCCTATGGAAATATTCCAGATACTTTGTACTGATATTGGCAGAAAGGATCAAGGACCTTTACATATACTAAGCATCTTTGTCAAATCTTAGTTTCACTATGCCACAACACACATTCCCTTATTATATTCAATGAAGTGATATGGTTCTGAAGTACATGTCACCATTTCCCACAGTTGGAATCATTGCTGCCCAAAAGTCATGTTGTAGTGCTAAATTCTAGGACCTCAGAATGAGATATATCATTGAGAAGAATAATGAAAGGAAAATGAGATCATGTGCTTTTTCTCTGAACCAGCATGTCTGGTATTGTTGTAAGACACAGCTATCAAACTAGTTTAAAGTGACTGTATAGAGACACAAAGAAAAGGGACTCTATCTGCAAGTCAAGGGGGAAGTTCTCAGAAAAACTACAAGTGTCAAATTTAGAATTGAGACTTAGAACCTTTAGAGTGGTGAATGATAAATTTTGCACATTATATCTACCTAGTTGATATTTGTTATAATAATCCTAACAAACATATTCAATTACAAAATTATATTTAAAAATATTTAATTTATCTTCTTATCTTACATACAACCACAGTTCCTCCTCCCATCCCTCCTTCTACTCTGGTACCTCTCCCCCC
Source organism: Cricetulus griseus (assembly GCF_003668045.3). Classification (NCBI taxonomy): domain Eukaryota; kingdom Metazoa; phylum Chordata; class Mammalia; order Rodentia; family Cricetidae; genus Cricetulus; species Cricetulus griseus. The sequence continues at coordinate 120,487,611 of NC_048597.1, forward strand.
CAACCCATCCTCCATTCACCACTCCAGAAAGGGAACAAAGTCCTCCCAAAAAGAGTCAAAAAGTCTGGGACATTAAAGTTAGGCAGTGCCAAGCTCCTCTCCCCTGCATTAAGGCTGAGCAAAGCATTCAACCATAGGGATTTAGCTCCAAAATCCAGCTCATGCCCAAGAGACAGATCCTGGTCTCACTGCTAGGGGCTTCCCCAACAGACCAAGCCACACAACTGTTGCCCACATGCAGAGAGCACAGCTCCATCCCATACAGGCTCCACAACTATAGGTCTAGAGTTCATGATTTCCCAGAGATTTGATCACCTGTCTCTATAGATTTCCTCATCATTGTCTTAAGCCCAGCCCCTTGCTCATATAATCTCTCTCCAACTGCACTCTTGGAGCTTGCCCTGTTGTTTGGCTGTTGATCTCTGCATATGCATCAATCAGTTACTGGGTGAAGGTTCTATGATGACAGTTATGGTATTCACCAATCTAATTACAGGGAAGGGTCAGCCCAGGCACCCTTTCCACTATTGCTAGGAATCTTAGCTGGGGTCATTTTTGTGGATTTCTGGGAATTTCCCTAGCACAAGTTTCTCCCTAGTCCTATACTGGCTCCCTATATCAAGATATTTCTTTCATTGCTCTCCGATTCCATTTCTCCCCCAACTAGATCACCCCATCCTCTCATGTGCAAAATTACTTAATACAGGTATTTATTTCTTTGAGAGTCTACAAACAAATTTCCATAAAAATACCAATGTTGTGACAACAACCTCAAGTTGAACCACATGTCTTTGAAGTTCATGCATTATGTTCTTTAAGGGATGCAGCAAAGGTAAACCTTACATCCATTTACAACCACAAAATTTAATGCCTGTAGTGAAATAGGAATATATTCACTACTCTGAAAGCACCTCATTAAATTTTGTGTACTCATATACTGTTAGTTTCTTTTAAAGCAATAGCCAAGATGCTAGAATATTTTACATTATTTTGAATTCAAGTTGACACTGATTTTTTTTAAGTGGGGAAATACCTTTTTCTTAGTTTTATTCAGAACTAAACTGAAACAAAATGAAATTGCTTAATAGATCATCCACTTTCTTCTTATAATAGTTATTTTCCTACTCACTTTGGAGATTAGAAATGGCATACATGTTTTTCTTTCTAATGTTTCAAATACTGTTTGATTAGCTGTATAAATACTCAACACGTCAAGACTGATAAAAGCAATTCTTTCTTTTTTCATTTTTATTATTTAATTACTACTCATATTTAAATATCCATCCCACATTCCCTTGTCCTCCCATCCTCCCATGTTCTCCACCAACCCCCACAACCCATTCCCCAACTCCTCCCCCAGGGATAGTGAGGCCCTCCACAGGGGACCTTCAAAGTCCATCATATCATTTAGGGGAGGGCCTAGGCCCTCCTTGCTGTATCTGGGCTGCAATAGTTTCCCTCCATAGGGAATGGGCTCCCAAAGTCCATTTATGCTCTAGGGATAAAGACTGGCTCCACTGTTAGAGGTCCCATAGACTGTCTTGGCCTTCTAGTTGGCACTACATTCAGAGGGCTTGGTTTGGTCCAATGCTATTTCCCCAGATTTATGACTAGGATCTCTCTGCTATCAGTCGGTCAGGTCCACCGTTTCTGTGGATTTCTCCAGCCCTGTCTTGGCTCCTTTGCTCATCCCTTCTCCCTCGCCACAACTGGATTCCAGGAGTATGGTTCAGTGCTTAGCTGTGGGGTGCCTGTTTCTGCTTCGAACAGCTACTGGATGAAGGCTCTAGGAATGGTAACCAAGGTAGACCTCAATCTCATTATAGGGGAAGGGCATCAATGGCATTTTCTCCAACACTGCTGGATTCTTAGTTGGGGTCATCCCTGTGAATCCCCTAATATTTTCCCTGTGCCAGACCTCTCTCCAAACGTATATTGTCTCCCTCTATCAAGGCATCTCCTTTCTTGACTTCCTCTATTTCTCCCGTTTCAGTCCTCTTGTTCTCCTCCCCCCTCCACTTCTTCCCTTCCCACATCCTTCCTCTCTTCCGAAGTGGGTATTTCTGTTGTTGACTTTCTCAGTGTAAGTAAAGTATGAGCTGGAGCTAGATATTTATAATATTTACAAAACCCTAAAATACATTGAATTTTTTTATTTCTACAATGGTTATTTTTTAAGAATGTAAATTTCATGCATTATTATATTGCATGTATAAAATTTAAATTATAACCCTAACATGGGTTTTGTTTTTGATGAGTGTATAAAACACAGTTAATGGAAGTTTACCACCACTTTGTTTTATCTGTGTTTTTTTTTTTTTTTTTTTTTTTTGAAGCAGGGTTTCTCTGTGCAGCTTTGGAGCCTATCCTGGCACTCGCTCTGGAGAGCTGGTTGGTCTCAAACTCACAGAGATCCGCCTGCCTCTGCCTCCCGAGGGCTGGGATTAAAGGTGTGAGCCACCAACGCCCAGCTTTTATCTGTGTTCTTATTCTTTTTTCTTAATCCATACAAAGATAAGACATAAGGAATCCTAAGTGTAAAAAGAAATAGTTACTGTAAAATAATCAAGTATGAAATGTGTATTTCAATAATCTAGGTCCAATGTTTTATAGTATACCTGAGGTAATTGATGTCTAGTGTGTATCTGGTACCATACCCGCATCTTTTTATATACCTATGAAATTCTTACCATTATATTGGGAGGAAACAGACACAAACAGGATGTGATGTGACTTGACAAAGTCAGTAGTTCCTTGTGGGAGACACCATTAGTGGTGTCTGCTTCAGCAGCCAATTTTTTCAACTTTACTATATAAATGCTATTCAGGCCTTGGCTTTCTGTTGTGGTTTTTAACCTACACATAGGGCATGGCACCCTGTAAAGCCCACCATGGATGAGAACACATGCCACACATTTCTTTTGGTTTGGGTTTTTCTTCTGTTTGGATTTTTATTTTCTTGTTTTAGTCTTCCCAAAATTTATGATATATAATGACTAAGAAGACATAATGGCATTCTGTATGAAGTCCTAATTGATACTGAATTTCAGATAAGAAACATTTTTTGCAAGTACAGATAACTTGCTAAAGAAAATTAATGCTGAATATTTGGTAGAAATAAAATTTTTACATACTAATACTAGAAGAAAAGAGGTGGGGTTGCATAAATAGAAAGTTGGAATTAGGGATGGTGTTTTATAGACTACTAAAATAAAAATATTTTCCTTTTACCTTGTACCAAGAAAAACTGCCAGTGAAAATCAGCATGCAACTGCTGAGAGGAGGGGACTTCTTTGGTAGATAAGGACTTTTGAGGATGTATTGTCAGGACCCATTAAAAGAAGTCCATTTCATGAGGGGTTAAAATTTCCTTATGTCCTTAAATCTATAGCTTGGTGGCTATAGGATGTCTTGGACTTGGCAGTGGTTGTCTCTTATCTAAATAACAATAGGTTTGTGTACAGGTGCAGACACCCACTCTCTCAACCCTGGAGGCTGGGTGACAGGTGTGGCTATCAAATTACCTGGAAGTAAGACTCTTTGCTCCTTATACATAATAATAAAAGTCTTCTGCCTTTTGTCATCACTATTGGTTGAAAGCATAAATTGTTGTATGAATAAACTAATGGCACATTCAGTAAGGACTGAATCTGCCCTCCAGACAGTTATCCTTTGTCTCTGTTCTTTATCCTTTTTCAGCTAGCCTTTCCCTCATCCATACTCCCCAACTCAGGTAGGAACCTGGGGCTGCTTGGCTGGCTCTAGTTGCAACCCTGCAAACACAGCCCCTGATAATGTATCCTTTATGAGTTGTCACATCTGCTGGACCGGCTTGTCAGTAATGCAGCTGATTTTGAGTCACTCATATTCCTATATGGAAATCAAAAGAATCCATGGATTTACTGTACTGGAACAGTCAATTGTTCTCCAACTGGTGTGAATAGACATTTGCTTATATTTCCCCAGGAAGAGATTGTAGTTGGAATTATTTCTTTGGGCTGCCAACCAATTCCTAAATATAGAAACGGAGGCTTCTTATTTGTTGTCAGTGTTCAGCCTTAGCTTAGACTTGCTTCTAGCTAGCTTTTTAAAACTTAAATTAGACATTTTCTATTAATCTGTGTGCTGTCCTGAAACCTGTACACCTCATCTACATACTGTCCTTCTGTGTCTCTCTGTCTGGCCCCTGGCTGACTAGCTACTGACTGGCTGGCTGTTGGCTGGCTGGCCCCTGCCTGGCTGGCTGGCTCCCCTTTTCTCTCTGCCTATCCATCCTCTGCCTAGCTATTGGCATTCAGCTTTTTATTAGGCAGGCAAGGTGAAACAGCAACACATGTTTACATAGTTAAACAAATGCAGCATAAACAGAAGCAACACACCTTTACACAGTTAAATGTCACATAAGCAAATGTAACACATCTATAAATAGTTAAACAAATATTGTGCAACAAAAGTCACTCCCTGTCTATCTATGCTGCTATGAACAGTGCTGCAATTGAAAGCAATATGCAAGTAGTTCTGTGAAATGTAGGTATACAGACCTTTGGGCAAATAGGCAGGCATGTTATCATATGGTAGATATGATATGTATCATATGTTAGGTACACCTTTGGCTTTGGCTAGTTTCTACAATAGTTGAACTATCAAAAGTGTATAGGTGTTCCTTTTACCCCATAGCCTCTGCAGTATTTGCTTTCTTAATCATTACCCATTTAAAGAGAAAGTTGGAATCTCAAGGTAGTTTTTAATTTGCACCTACCTGATAGCTAATGATACTAATATTTTAAACAATTACCTTGTAAAGGATGATTATTTTTTATGAACATGAGAATATTGAGGGGATGCATCTCTATTGGTCATCTACCATTGTGTTGTATCTCCACTGACCATCTACCATTGTGGAGTATGTCAACTGGTCACCTACCATTGTGGTGTATCTCCACTAGTCAACTACCATTGTAGAGTATATCCACTGGTCACCTACCATTGTGGAGTATCTCCACTGTCTACTGTTGTGTTATATCACTACTGATAATCTAATATTTTTCTTTTATTTTTGCAGACTAATCCCAGGACTTTGAGCATGCTGGCAAGCTCTGTACCACATAGTTATAGTTGTAGCATTTTTGTTTTGTTCATGTGAGCCAAGTTTTATTACTGAGCTACATCATCTAACATTGAACTCATTTTGTAGGATAATAAGATCTGGAACTTGTGATCATCTTCCCTCAACTTATTGTGTAGCTGGGATCACACAATTTTGCCTGTAGGCTCAGCAGTCAATTGTTTACTATTTGAGAGGCATCATATTTCATCCTGAGATATAGAAATAAAAACAAGTCTAATGACAACCATATAACAAATATGAGCAGAGTCTGAGACAAATGGTGTCATGAGTACATCATTAAAAATATAGGTCTCAGCTGGGCATTGGTGGCACATGCTTTTAATTCCAGCACTCTGGAGGCAGAGGCAGGCAGATCTCTGTGAGTTTGAGGCCAGCCTGATCTACAGAGCAAGTTCCAGGACAGGCTCTAAAACAATACAGAGAAACCCTATCTCGAAAAGCAAAAAATAAAAAAAATTTTAAAAAAAGTAAAAGAGAGAATACCCCATTGGAATCCCTGTAATTTAGATACAGCACCTAAGATGAAACAATAGACATCAACTGGATGATCATCTAGTCTTTCCATTTAAATCTAAACTATCATGTATTACAGTCTAAAAGTGTACAGTGTAAAAAGGATAGACAGGAGGCTGTTTGGGGCACAGATACACACACACACACACACACACACACACACACACACACACACACACACACACTCACTCACACACACAGAGAGAAACCCATGTAAGTAGTTTGCTAATGAGGCTTGTATTACTGATGTTTAGGACCTGTGACAGGTGTATTACTTATTTTTCCTATTGCTATGAAAAGGTATGTGACAAAGGCAACTTAAGAGGAGAAGGGTTGCTTATAGATCATAGTTCAAAGGGTGTATAGTCCATCATGCTGGGGTTGCATGGAGAAGGAGTTTATGTCATCTGGTCACACTGCCTTGGCAGTTAGCAAACAGAGAAGGAGAAATGCTAGGGTTCACCTGTCTTTCTGCTCTATTCAGTCTAGGACCTCAGCCCATGAGATGGTAGTAACCATATTCAAGGTAGGCTTTCCCATCACAATTAACCTGATTTAGGAACTCACCCTCACACATGCCTGAGTGTTGGTCTCTTAGGTGATTCAAGATATTGTCAAGTAGACAATCAACATTATGTGTGCAATATATCACAACTCTGATCACACACACATAGCTCACATGGGCTCTTATAGTGACAGCTTGAGTATGCTGGTGTTGATAGTCACATTTTACAACAATGGGCATTTATCTCACCTCTATTGACTGGATGTGCTTAATAGGGAGTCTGTAAGATCAACCCACATTGTGCTTGGTATTTCCAATCTTGACATTAATGGGTACGCCTTAGATGGGAGAAGTCAATCATTTTCTCTGGAGTTTTCATGATCCACCATTAATGAAGTAGTTGTCTTCCCTTTAGTACTAACAAAAATAGTCTGTATGAGCCTATTTTCATGTGTTTTATATAGTAAATTTCTATTTTACACATTACTACTCAAAATAGCTTTCCTACTGCCCCCTTTTGGGGGGGACCCAGGACATTAACAACAATCATGTTGAGTTATATTCTGTAGTTTTTCTAAAGAACATAGTTCCATTGAGTAGTGTCATTTTTTTCTCCCCCCCTTTTTTATTATTAATTCAAGTTAGGGAACAGGCTTGTTTCACATGTAAGTCCCCTCTCCCTCTCCCTCCCCTCACCCGAATCCCTCCTCCCCCACCTCCATCCACCCACCACTCCCCAGGCAGGGTAGGGCCCCCAACAGGGGCTCCACAAAGTCCACCAAATCTTCCTGTGCTGGGCCTAGGCACCTCCCCATGTGTCCAGAGACAGAGAGCATCACTTCACGTGGGATGGGCTCTCAAAGACCCCACACACACACACGCCAGGGGAAAATGCCAGTCCACCTCTGGAGGCTCCGAGGAGTACAGGGGCCTCCCCATTGGCATCCATGATCAGGGGTCTGGATCAGTCCTCACTAGCCTCCCAGACAGTGTCTGGGGTCGAAAAGCTTTCCCTTTTCCAGGCCAACTGTTTCTGTGGGTTTCTCCAACCTGGTACAGACCCCTTCGATCTTCATTCCTCCCTCTCTTCAACTAGGTTCCACATTTCAGCTCAGTGTACTTCTGTGGATGTCTGTCTCTGCTTCCATTAGCCAATGGATGAGGACTCTAGGATAGCACAGAGAGTAGTCATCAATCTCATGCTAGGGGAAGGGCTTCTAGGCTATCCTCTCCTCCACAGCCCGGACTGTCAGATCATGTCATCCTTGTAGTTCTCTGGAGATCACCCTAGTTCCAGATCTCTTCTCGGACCTATACTGGCTCCCTCTAATATGGTATCTCTCATCCTGCTTTCTTTCCTCTATTCTTCCCCCTACACAATATCTCTGCTCCTCCATTTCCTCTCCTCTACTCTTCTTCTTGTGCTCTTATTGTGGCAGCACCCTCTCCCCTACCCTCATGCTCTCAATTAGCTCGGGAGTTCATGCCACTTCCCATTCATGGGGTCTATTTATCCCTTAGAGTCCTTCATGATTCCTAGTTTCTTTGGTGAAGAGGATTATAGGCTGGTAAGCCTTTGTTCTATGTCTAAAAATCAGATATGAGTGAGTACATACCATGTTTGTCTTTTTGTGATTGGGTTCCCTCACTCAGGATGGTTTCTTCTAGTTCCATCCATTTGCCTGCGAATTTCAAGATTCCATTGCTTTTTCTTCTGAGTAGTACTCCATTATATAAATGTACCACATTTTCTCTTTCCATTCTTCAGTTGAGGGGCATCTAGGTTGCTTCCAGGTTCTGGAATGCTGCTATGAACATGGTTGAACATATGGCTTTATATTAACCTGCATTACTTGGGTATATGCCCAAGAGAGGAATGGCTGGATCTTGAGGTAGACTGATTCCCATTTTTCTGAGCAACCGCCATACTGATTTCCAGAATGATCTTAGAAGTTCACACTCCCACCAGCAACGGAGGAGTGTTCCTTCTTCTCCACATCCAGCATACGTTGTCATTGGTATTTTTGATTTTAGCCATTCTGACAGGTGTAAGGTGGTATCTCAGAGTTGTTTTGAGTTGCATTTCTCTGATGGCCAAGGATTTTGAGCACTTTCTTAAGTGTCTTTCAGCCATTTCAGATTCCTCTGTTGAAAAATCTCTGTTTAGTTCTGCACCCCATTTTTTAATTTCATTGTTTGGTGTTTTGGTGGCTAGCTTCTTGAGCTCCTTGTATATTTTAGAAATCAGTCCTCTGTCAGATGTGGGGTTGGTGAAGATCTTTTCCCATTTTGTGGGTGGTCATTTTTTCTTACTGACTGTGTCCTTTGCCTTACAGAAGCTTCTCAGTTTCAGGAGGTCCCATTTGTTGATTGCAGACCTCAGTGTCTGTGCTTCCGGTGTGATGTTCATGAATCGGTCTCCTGTGCCAATTTGTTCAAGGGTAATTCCCACTTTCTCTTCTAGAAGATTCAATGGATTTATGGAGAGATCTTTGATCCATTTGCACTTAAGTTTTGTGCATGGTGACAGGTATGGATCAATCTGCAATCTTCTGCATGTCCAAATCCAATTGTCCCAGCACCATTTGTTGAAGATGCTATCTTTTTTCCATTGTATAGATTTAGCACCTTTGTCAAAAAGAAAAGGTGTTCATAGGTGCGTGGGTTAATATCTGGGTCTTCAATTAGATTCCATTGGTCTATCTGTCTATTCTTGTGCCAATACCAAGCTGTTTTCAGAACTATGGCTCTATAGTAGAGCTTGAAGTCAGGGATGGTGATGCCTCCAGAAGATCTTTTATTGTAAAGAGTTGTTTTGGCTATACTGGGTTTTTTATTTTTCCATATAAAGTTTAGTATTGTTCTTTCAAGGTCTGTGAAAAACTGTGTTGGGGTTTTGATGGGGATTGCGTAGAATCTGTAGATTACTTTTGGTAGGATTGCCATTTTTACTATGTTGATTCTACCTATCCAAGAGCATGGGAGATCTTTCCATTTTCTGGTATCTTCTTTAATTTCTTTCTTTAAAGTCTCAAAGTTCTTATTGTACAGGTCTTTCACTTTTTTGGTTAGTGTTACCCCCAGATATTTTATGTTGCTTGTGGATATTGTGAAAGGTGATGTTTCCATGATTTCTTTCTCATTGAGTTTATCATCTGTATACAGTAGGGCTACAGATTTTTTTTTTGAGTTAATTTTGTATCCTCCTACCTTGCTGAAAGTGTTTATCAGCTGTAGGAATTTCCTGGTAGAGTTTTTCGGGTCACTAATGTAGACTATCATGTCATCTGCAAATAGTGAAAGTTTGACTTCGTCCTTGCCAATTTGTATCCTTTTGATCCCCTGTTCTTGTCTTATTGCTCTAGCTAGAACTTCAAGTACAATATTGAAGAGGTATGGAGTGAGTGGACAGCCTTGTCTTGTTCCTGATTTTAGAGGAAACGCTTCCAGTTTCTCTCCATTTATTATGATGTTGGCTATTGGTTTGGTGTATATTGCGTTTATCATGTTTACATATGTTCCTGTTATTCCTGTTCTCCCCAAGATCTTTATCATGAAGGGATGTTGGATTTTGTCAAAGGCTTTTTCAGCATCTAGTGAGATGATCATGTGGTTTTTCTTTTTCAGTTTGTTTATATGGTGGATTACATTGATGGTTTTTCGTATGTTGAACCATCCTTGCATCCCTGGGATGAAGCCTACTTGATCATGGTGGATGATTTTTCTGATATGTTCTTGGATTCCATTTACCAATATTTTATTGAGTATTTTAGCATCGATGTTCATGAGGGATATTGGTCTGTAGCTCTCTTTTTTAATTATATCTTTGTGAGGCTTGAGTATCAAAGTGATTATAGCCTCGTAGAAAGAGTTTGGCAATATCCCATCTGTTTCTTTGTGCAGAATAGTTTGAGGAGTACTGGTATCAGCTCTTGGTTGAATTTCTGGTAGAATTCTGCAGTGAAGCCATTCGGCCCTGTGTTTTTTTGTTTGGGAGGCTTTTGATGACTGCTTCTATTTCATTAGGGGTTATGGGTCGATTTAAACTGTTTATCTCATCTTGGTTTAATTTTCGTAAGTGATATTTATCCAGAAAACTGTCCATTTCCATTAGATTTTTGAATTTTGTGGAGTATAGGTTTTCAGAGTATGACCTGAAGATTCTCTGGATTTCCTCATTGTCTGTTGTTATATCCCCCCTTTTGTTTATGATTTTGTTAATTAGCATGCTCTCTCTCTGCCTTTTGGTTAGTTTGACTAGAGGTTTGTCTATCTTGTTGATCTTCTCAAAGAACCAAATCTTTGTTTCATTGATTCTTTGTAATGTTTTCCTAGTTTCTACTTTATTGATTTCAGCTCTCAGGTTGATTATTTCCTGGTGTCTACTCCTCTTTGGTGAATTTGCTTCTTTTTGCTCTAGTGCTTTCAGTTGTTCTGTCAATTCTCTAATGTGACATTTCTCCAGTTTCTTCATGTAGGCACTTAGTGCTATAAACTTCCGTCTTAGCACTGCTTTCAGAGTGTCCCATAAGTATGGGTATTTTGTGTATGCATTCTCATTAGATTCAAGGAAGTCTTTCATTTGTTTTTTATTTCTTCCTCAACCCAGGAATGGTGCAATTGGGTGTTATTCATTTTCCAAGAGTTTGCAGATTTTCTGCCATTTGTATTGTTGCTGAATTCTAGCTTTAATGCATGGTGGTCTGATAAGATACAGGGGGTTATTTCAATTCTTTTGTACCTATGGTGGTTTGCTTTGTTGCCTACTATGTGATTAATTTTAGAGAAGGTGCCATGTGGTGCTGAGAAGAAAGTATATTCTTTTGAGTTTGGATGGAATGCTTAATAAATATACATTAACCCCAGTAGGGCCATAACTTCTTTCAGATCCTTTGTTTCTTTGTTAAGTTTCTGTCTGGGGGTCCTGTTTAGTGGTGTAAGGGGGGTGTTGAAGTCTCCTACTATAAGTGTGTGTGGTTTTATGTGTGGTTTGAGCTTTAGTAATGTTTCTTTCACAAATGTGGGTGTCTTCGTATTTGGGGCATAGATGTTCAGGATTGAGATTTCATCTTGATGGACTTTTCCTGTGATGACTATGAAATGCTCTTCTTCATCTCTTTTGATTGATTTTATGTTAAAGTCCAATTTGCTAGATATTAGGATTGCTACACCAGCTTGTTTCTTGAGCCCATTTGATTAGAAAATATTTTCCCATCCTTTTACTCTGAGGTATCGCCTGTCTTTGAAGTTTAGGTGTGTTTCTTGTAAATAGCAGAAGGATGGATTCTGTGTTCATATCCACTCTGTTAGCCTATATCTTTTTATGGGTAAGTTAAGACCATTGACATTGAGGGATATTAATGTTCATTGTTTGTTGGTTCTTTTTTGTTTTGGATTTATTGTTTGTGGTGTCATTGTGTGTGGATTTCACCCTCCTGCTTCTTTTTGTGTTTGGTAAAATTAGATTATCTATTGCCTGTGTTTTTGTGCATGTAGTTATGTTCCTTGGGTTGGAGTTTTCCTTCCAGAACCTTCTGTAGTGCTGGATTTGTGGATATGTATTGTTTAAATCTGTTTTTGTCATGGAATATCTTGTTTTCTCCATCTATAGTGATTGAAAGTTTTGCTGGGTACAGTAGTCTGGGTTGACATCCATGCTCCCTTAGTGCTTGTAGGGTATCTATCCAAGACCTTCTGGCTTTCAGAGTTTCCATTGAGAAGTCGGGTGTGATTCTAATTGGTTTGCCTTTATATGTTACTTTGCCTTTTTCCTTTGCTGCTCTTAATATTTTCTCTTTATTCTGTAGATTTGGAGTTTTGCTTATTTTGTGTCGGGGGGAACTTCTTTTTGTGGTCCAGTCTGTTTGGTGTCCTGTAAGCTTCTTGTACTTTCATAGGCATATCCTTCTGTAGGTGGGGAAGTTTTCTTGTATGATTTTGTTGAATATGTTTTCTGTCCCTTTGAGCAGTGTTTCTTCACCTTCTTCTACACCTATTATTCTTAGGTTTGGTCTTTTAATGGTATCCCATATTTCCTGGATATTTTGTGTTAGGGATTTGTTGGACTTGAGGTTTTCTTTGGTTGATGAATGTATATCCTCTAGCGAGTCTTCAATAGCTGAGATTCTCTCTTCTGTCTCTTGGATTCTATTAGTTATACTCACGTCTTTAGTTCTTGATCATTTTTCCAGTCTTTCCATTTCCAGTATCGCCTCATTCTGTGTTTTCTTTATTGTGTCTAATTCAGCTTTCATGCTTTGAACTGTTTCAAGAGCTTCCTTCACTTGTTTGGTTGTTTTATCTTGGGTTTCTTTAGATTCTTTAAGAGATTTGTTTATTTCTTGAATTTTTTGGTTTGTCTTTTCCTCCATTTCGTGTAATTTTTGCTTGCTTTTTCTTCTATTTCTTTAAGGGATTTTCTTGTTTCCTCTTTGAAGGTCTCTATCACCTTGCTGAGATAATTTTTGTGGTCCATCTCTTCTTCATGCACTGTGTTGGGCTTTTCAGATCTTGCTGGAGTGGAGTCCCTAGATTCTGGTGGTGTCATATTGGTCTTTCTGTTGTTGAGCGAGTTCTTATTCTGTCTTCCTCCCATATCTTTTTCCAGTGGGTGCAGGTGGGGTCTCTCTATCTCCTCTTGTTAAGTAGTAGTGTGTGTGGGCCAGGAATTCAATGTCTGAAGCTCTGGATGGTCTTGTCTGTCCTGGTAGTCTCCTCACTCTGAAGGAGTTAGGCCTCCATAGGGATTGGGTGTTTGGGGGCGGGACAGGAAGTAAGGGTGGAGTGTTTCCAGGCTCTGGGGGTTCCTCACTGCCTGGGCAGGTCTGGCAAAGCAGGAGCAGGCCCAGGGAGTTCGGGGTGAATGGCGTTTTGGATAGGAGTTGGGTAAAAGCAGGGGGTCACTCACCTAGTTTCTGATGGGTCAGCAGAAAGGGAAGGAAGACTGACCTGTAACCGGATTCAGAGAGCTCCTCCCTGCCTGAGCATGTCTATTTCAAGCAGGGACATGCCTGGGGAGATCTGGGTGAATGGCACCTTGGACAGGAGTTGGGTAAAAGCAGGGGGTCACTCACCTAGTTGCTGATGGGTCGTCCAAAAGGGAAGGAAGACTGAATAAAGTCATTTTAAAATAAGTAAATTGATTTAATCACTAAAAGAAGAATATAGGTCTCAGGTGATCAGGAAAAACTCCTTGAAGGATGTAAAATATGAATCAATTTCTAAATAAACAGTAGTTGATAATCTGAAACAAAAAATGGACAAGAGTTGGGCAGATAACATAGAGCCAAGGGAAACATGGACAGCATATATAGAGTTTGTAGAACTGAATACATCTGGGGTGAATTAGTAAATTGTAAACAGTGGGTTGCAATTGCTAAGAACAGTCATGACAGAGTGGCAATGAAGCCCTCAAAAAAAAAAGGAGTATAATAGAGAGAGACAGAGAGATCTGAGTTAGTTCTGGTCTCCAGTTGTTCTCAAATATCTATCACTTAGTGTTTGTGAGAGTCCTCCTTTCCTATATTTATGAACTTCCTTTATGCATATACTATGGAAAAGCAGTTTGAATTTGCAACCATGAACTTAGTCTAATGCAAGCATTTTTGGCATTTGCATTTACTACAAAGGGCCTTTAGAGTTTTTTTGTCATATTTTTACATAGAGTTTTTGTGTTACATGAATATACCTCAAAGTATATAACATTTGCACACAGTACACAATCTCCTGAACACCTTGTTAAAGGAAATGGCCTGAGCAGTTATCATGAAAACTGAAGAAAAAAAAGGATTTGAAAGGGTAGAATTTAAGTAAAATATTTGTTTATTATGTAATCCTTTTCTTTAGGTAAAGTACCTTATTACTGTCATTTCTTGTTGATGTTCTTGTTCTCTGTAAGTATATAAATATCCTTCATATCAATTAGTTAATTGGCTTTACATCAGAAATTTATGATTCAAAGACCTTGAATAAAGCCAATGTCAGTTCTATTATGAAATGGTATAGAAGTGATGGTCTCCAGCTTCATTATAAAATATGCTGAATATTCCAAGTAGCTCAAAATTCAGTGCCAAATAGGTTAACATATTATAATCCTGAAATTTAAGTTTCCATTTGTTTAAGTAGAGTGTCTTTAAGTTTGCAAGTCTCCTGTGTACAGATGATCCTTTTTTGCAGAATATCAGAAGGAACAACAAAAGATAATCTGTGCTGAACAAAATATATCAGCCGGAGAAACAGAAGCCATCTCTAGCATGCAATCTTCTAGTCTAGCGGGTGGATTCTTTGTCATGGTACTGCAAAAGTTTCAACAGTCAAAATGCTAAAAGGTGTCTGAAAGGCTGTGGGAGGTTAATTTGCAGGCTCCCTGCCATAATGTGCAATGATTCAGTAACTTTCCTTTTCCAGGAGAGATGCTTGCCTAAAGGCATGAAGGTGATGTCAGCACACATTGCATCCTCTGTATTCTTACCTTATTAGCCATGTGGAAAGTATATTTTTCCTTGCAAGGGAAAACCATCATTTTGCATCAAAGTCGACAAAATGGTAATGGAATGGCAATCAAGAACTCATAATATTTATATGTTTATATAATTTAAAGAAAGATCATATGCTTCACATTGTTACCTCTGGTTGAAGTATGTAAGATAATGTGTGGAGCTATAGACTACTGTTATTAGCATATGTGCTGGTTTCCCTAACCATCAATGTAAATAGCCTAGAGCCACCTGAGAAGACAGTTTCCCTGAGGAATTTCCTAGGCTATGGTGGTCTGTGTGAATGGCTGTGGGGGACTGTCTTGATTGACAGTTGAAGTCGGATGACTCAGAGTGCCAATGGCACCACTTAAAGGGCTGTCCTTGAACTGTGTAAGAGCTGGCAAGAAGGTAAGCAGGCGTCATGGACCTTGTCCCCTGTGCCCCAAACTGTGCATGTAATGTGAACAGTGTCTAGGGCTGCTGCCTCTCTGACTTCTCTGCAATAGTGGACTGGAACTCATCACTGTAAGCTGAAATCAATTCTTCCTCACCAGCATTGTATTTGTTTGTAGTTTTATCACAGCAACTACAAAAAAAATGAAAACATCACATTGTATATTTCTGCAACATTATGAAATATCTAAGTACCGTTTGTTTGAATGGACTTATTTATTGTTCCTCTACCTTGAATACTTTGGTATGAAAGAAAGTAGCTCATTTCAACACTCTTGGTGGCACAGGGCTTCTTGTCTCAGCACTCAATACTTGAGGCATCAGGACAAATTTAAGACCAGCCTAAGCTACAAAGAGAATCTCTTTTGCAAAAACAAGGATATATCTCAATTAAAATAGACTCCCAGTGGCCCATTGCATGCAGTCTGTCCTGGATTTGTGTTTCTGATTGAGTGAGAGCATGAATGGATGAATAAATAAGCCCATGAGTTCAGACTTAGAATTACAGTCAAGGCCCCTCCCTCTCTCAAGGCAAGATAGTTGCTGCTCTGAGCTGGTGGTGCTCATTTAACTGAAGTAGTCATAATATATAAAATATAATGGGTACCTGAGAAGACCAATTCCATCTAAATAAAATATATGCTTTTATGGAGAATGCAAGATTTACTTAGGAGAACTGTAGGGTTAGCCACAATACAAGGAGTCCACAAAAAGGCTTGTTTCTTAGTACATTCCATACTAAGAAACAGTGTTTCCAAGTGCATCCTCCCCACTTTGAAAGATAAAAGTAGCTATTTTAAACAATGTACCATACTTAACAGTCAGCAAAGATTCCCTATTCTCCTATTTATTTTTCTGAGGCTTTTCTGACTTCATGTTTTATACCTGTATACTTTCCACATAAGGCTCTTGCTGCCATAGAGTCAATAAAGTATGGTCCTACAGTGCCCGGTGTTCAGTTGTATAGTTCCATGACATAATTTATCTTCCCCAAATATCCACAAACTATTTTAAGATTTTTATTAGACATCACCTTCTCTCTGATGTCTGAAACTATATGTAAAATTTCTCACATTTCTAATCTAATTGTAATGTTATAAGTTCATAATATGCAGCAATTTGTATTTCATACATTTTTTTAACTCTTTCAATTCTGTGTTCATGTGTGTTTCAAGGTGGGTGCACACATACCATGGCACACCTATACAGACCTCAAACAACCCTGGTCAGTCCCTACCTTCCAGCTACCTTGTAACAAGGTCTCACTTGTTTCTGCCTATTGCATGTTAGGTCAGCTGGTTAGTGAGCTTTTAGGGCTTCTACTGTCTGCATCTCCTATCTCACTATTGGAACACCAAGATTACAATAACATGCTGCCATGTCTTGCTGGCTTCCTGTGTTTCTTGAAGTTCAGATTCCAGTCTTTGTGTTTATAAGTCAACGGATATTACCCACTAAACCATTTCCCCAAACTTATAAAGTTTCAAATTATAATATGTTAAGGATATATATTTCTTGTGCAAATTAATAATATTTTAAGAGGATATATTTAATGTTAAACTATCATGTAATTAATTAATTCAATACTCAAAAAATTGAACAATCATATGGGGTTAATTTCTACCATTTGGACAAATTATTTTAGATGTGTTTGTCCTGTCATTTAGCTTTATCATGTGCATAATGAGATGTAAAACTACTTATTTTCGAAAATACTTATTTTTGATGTTAATTTAAGCGTTAGTTATAATAAGAATGTTAAATACTCCCATTATAATGGACATTCCATGAACATGTATACATGTGCTGCCGGGGTTGCAGTTATCCACGATTGTAAAAGCTTTATTCAGTTCCAGAAGCTCCTTTCCTCAACTTTTAGACAATGCAGAGTGGCCCCCTCTGTAAGGACACCAACCCCACACCTTGTAATATTACTCACTGTACCAATCAGTTCAGCTAACAGTTCAAACCGAACCTCTAGAGAAAATATACCATATTTCAAACATATATCTTATATTTGAAAAGGGTATGTCAATAAAAAGAAGTAAGTTAATTATCAGTAAGCTGATTTGAGTAATATTGGCTATTACAAACAATTTGGAGACAAATTTCAGGGTGCTGACTGACAACTCGTGGCTCTGTGGTCAACCAACACCAGCTTCCTTGGTCTACTACAAGTCTTCAATAGAAAGTAAGAGTCAGTTCCCCTTCTCTCCAAACTTATTATAAAAATAATCCACGTGCTTTATGAAAAAGCTCACTCACCTAGAAGTGCAAAGTTCTTCACTGGATAAGCATCCTCATCTGTGCTCTCCTCAAGGACTCCTGAACACTCTAACTAGTCTACATTTTTATCAAATACCTTTCCGTGTGTGGATGTGGATGTATATAATGTGTCTATGATGATATTGTACAATATTTTATAAAACATCTCCATATTTTTCCATTTCATGTCTCACAGATTTTGATGGAATATGATAATAAAAGCTGTTTTACAAGTACATTCATAACAGAAATGCCAATAAGTGAATAAATTTGACAGAAATATGAGGATATTTTGTCCTAAATATATTAGTAGGTTTTTGTCCTTTATAGTACATTCTTCATTTCTACTTGTTCACTTAATACACAAAAACATAGGAAAATTCACATTTTGTAATTTTTTTTAGATAGGTGGTTACTTTTGTTGAAAATGGAAACATTAATCAAATATTTAAGCGTGCGCGCGCATGCGCGCGCGCGCGCACACACACACACACACACACACACACACACACACACACACACACACACACAAATCCCTAAAATAATTTTATACCATACCATGTAAAATGTACAATACCATCATGTGTGTGGTATGTACTTGATATAAAATTGTTCAGTGGGTTAAGGAAATGACACAAACTCCTGACCATAGATGATAAGACCAATCAATCTACATGGGTAAGTTGAACCCTTCGATTTTAAAGAAGGAATATTTACTTGACTCATAAACACTCCAAACATCATTTGATTTCACTGAGTAGCCACTACGTACCATGTACAATGAAAACAAAGTTATCTTAAGTGCAAAGAATAAAAAGGAAAAACCATTTATGTTTCTTCACGTTGCATTGTGGTAGCTTATGGGAAACCTGTCTTGTCATTAAAGATACACATGACAAAAATGTGTCCTTTGATCTTTGACAATAAGGCTATTCCCTATGATGTCATACCTCTTTCTCTGGCCATTCACTGGTCCTCTGTGGAATTAATGTGTCCTTTCACCTCTGAAGTCTAAGACAGCTTAAAGGTATGATGCAGCCTGGACCTGTTTTAGTCACCCAATAAGCACAGTAAGTGCTGCCCTAATTGAATTCAAAGACTAAATTATACTTTTAACAAATTAAATGGCTTAATGAAATTTTCACATGGCAAAGCAGAGCCTGTTTACCAGCTCATCAACCCCCATTTTCTATCATTTAGCACTGCATAGCTGGACCATATTTACCCTTCTTCCTTAAATATACTTGCATAAATGGATTCCAGACCATAGGCTACAGGCAGAATTGTTGTGTCTCATATATAGAATGGATGGCTTAGGAAACAGTATCCTGGATGTTTGTTGATGCTTCTTTCCATTTGGGCTGACTGAGATGCAGGCAACTGGAAGATAAACAGACCAAAGTTGATATATTCACATGGTCCTAACATGCCAGAATATGGATTTCTCTCATCCTGTTTGAAGATCCTCTTTTGGTCAGAGAGTCTTACTTTGGACCTTTGGTTGATGAGAAACCAATGGCTATTTTATTGATCCATTGAAATTATGGAGTTTGTCCTTTCACTAGACTTGCCTTAGAATGTTCATGGAATATGAGAACAGGCTATAAATCCTTTTTGTGTGAATAAAAGTCAAAGTAATCATGCAGGAAAAAAATCCTGGCTGATGAAAATCCAGGTGCCTTGTTGCTTCATAGTCTAAAGAATACAGATGTTCTGGCATAAAAGTAGGCTCAGAAGACTGAGCCAATTAGCATCCACAAAGAGAAAACAGGAAGCAAGAGGATGCACCTGACACTGAAAAGCTGGAGGAATGCTCACTGCAGCTGCCATCGAACTGATTCTCTGAAGGCAAAGCAATGAAATTCTGTGCAAGCAATATATAATACTTAGAGAACTGCAATTAGAATCACGAGTCCTTGAATGAGTGAATGGGGCTGATGGTGTTTACTCAAGTTTAAATTGTCAGGGAAGTGATGGAAAAGAAGCCCTACAAAGCACATTGAATTTTCACTCTGCAAACATGAATGGCAGACTAGACCCAAGGATCAGGGTAAAGTATAGAAGAAGTGAGGAGGAAAAGTCTAACAGCCTGCATTGGTGGGGCTTCTCCCTTGAGTTTACCCCCATCGTCATCTGATTCTATAGTAATGTCAGCTTTACAGATGGCCCTCATTTACTGTCCAAATGCTGAATGAAATAATTTACTATACATATGGGGAGTACCTGGCTCACTAGAGTACTTCATGGTTACTCAGCAATTGTGGATCTTAACAGCACCAGTATACAGAGGGAAGTTACTGAGCATTTGTTGCTGCAAGAGGAAAACAGTCAAGAGATATGTTGCAGGAATTCAATTCTGTTACACTTCACTGCCCAAAGCACTTCCACATGAGAACTGGAGCCATTCAAGGTCATTTTGTAGAATTTATCAGCTGCTTTTAAAAAAAGTCTCCTCTGTTTACTTTGTTAACATAGAAATGTGGTGACAGCAAAAGCTACCCCTGTGCAGTTTAATTTATTTCTCCTCTATAAGCCAATCTTGAGTACATTTAATTTTGCTGTATGAAAATTATTTATAATAGCTAACATGAAATGCTTACTTCTTTTACAATTATTATGCAGCCAGGTCTCAGCAGTGCATTTTATTAAGCATGCCTAGCTCATTGAATGGCATATTTTATTAAAGCACAATAGTTACTTTGGATTATTACAATGATAGGTTTAATTATTTTGGTCCACACAATTGAACCTAGAAAACTTAGTGGGAATTCTTCTATCTCACCATGAAATGTACATGGGCAATTTTAAATAAGACTTTACTGAATATAATTAATTTAAATCTCATCAAATGTGAATGGATTTAGTCAGCTATGTAAATCTGCCCGTAAGATAGAGACAGCAGGTGGAAATATTGCACCTCAGGCTTCCAAAAGTGATCAATTCCAAAGAAACACAAGTCAGCGTCCTAGATAATAGGGTGTCAAGCTGTGTAATTAAGTAGCTTCTTTTAATGCAGCACTTTTTTAGTTTAGGCTGTAGCTGTCAGTGATATATGAGGAGTGGACTCATATAATCATACAGCTGGAAGCATGAAGGGATATTCTTAAGGAAAACGTCCACACTGACAAATTAAAGAAGGTCTTATAGAAATTGGGTATTGTCTCTGAAATATTTTCTGAGATAGTGGCATAAATCCTGACACACAAAGCAGGAGACTTTGAAAGGAAGAAGAGGGACAGTGTGGAAAAGGAAGGATGGTCTCAAAGATGAGAGAGGATTTCAGCTGCTGCAATTTGTAAGGACCCAATACATGATTTAAATCACAGTGCTCTGAATTCATTTCCTTTAATGGTCATTTCCTAAGTGTCTCCAAGGAAGGGAAAGTGGCATCTATCACACAAAATGATGACCTAACAGATAAAAAAGCTGAACTTTGTTCAGAAATCAAGTGAGCAACTTTGTTTTGTCTCAGAAATGGGACATAAAATAAATAAAAATATGGTATAAAATATAAACTTACTATAGGAAATTCATCCCAAATCAGGTCACACTATCTAATCATGAGAAAGGAAATGCCTGAAAAGCTCTAGAATGCTGGAGCACTGACAAGTCATTAAATCAGGACATAATGGCAGAAGTCTATAATCACAGTACTTGGGAGGCATGAAGGCAAAAGGTCAACTTTGGCTATCCAGTGAGTTTGAAACTGGCTGTAGTTACATGAGATCTTATATCCTGCAAAAAACAAAACAAAACAAAACCAAGATACCATGAAGAAAACATGCTGTGTGAAAGTAAGAGAATTACCCAAATCAAAACTACTGATTATTTCTCTAGAAACATCTCCAGTACTGCAATGAGCTCCCCTATTCCTCTGAGCACACTGGCACTCTCTTTCTTTCGAAAATTAAGCTTCAGGCTAATTAGACTACAATAGGACACTTCTTATGTCTTATAGTTTTTTCATAATATTTTTATTGATTGTCTTAGTTAGGGTTTTATTTCTGTGAAGAGACATTGTAACCACAGCTACTCTTATAAAAGACAGGATTTAACTGAGGTTGGACTACAGTTCAGAGGTTTACTCCATCATTGTCATGGTGAGAAGCATGGCAACATACAGACAAACATGGTACTTGAAAGGGAACTGAAAGTCCTACATCTTGATCTGCAGGCATCAAAGGACACTGCCATATTAGGCTTAGCTTGAAAATATGAAACCCCTAAGCATACCTCCATAGTGACACACTCCCTCCAACAAGGCCATACCTCCTAATGGTGTTACTCCTTATGTGCCAAGCATTCACACACATGAGTCTTGGGAGGCATTCCTATTCAAAGCACAACATTGTTTATTTGGGAATTTCACATCATGAACCCCAAGTATCCTCACTTCCCAGTCCTCCCAGGTCTGCCTCCTACCCTTGTGACCACCCTGTGCTCCCCTCCTCAGCCCCCACTCACACAAAGAAGAAAAAGATTTTTTAAAAAAGTCCAATTTGTATTGCCCATGTACTCACTGGAGTGTGGTCTAACTCACTATGGTCAGCCCCTCAAAAAAAAATGAGTTCTTTTCCACCATAACCTGTCAGAAGCCCTCAATTGTGGAGAACTATATTTGAGCATCATTAAGAGCTCTCTTTCTATCCAGGCTGTTGATTTTTGGTGGGTGAGATGGGGGTAGATGTTGTCATAGAAGCCTTCTGTGTTCCTTTTTTCTTAACTGTGAGTATGTGGTCAAAATACCAAGGCAAAAGTAGTTTTCTTACACTTTACATGCAGCAGAAGCACAGATCATGGACTAACACATAAATTCTGGTGAGAGGGAGAGCTACACCACCTGGTATCCAATGTCAGCCTGTGACAGAGACCTCAGCATGGTCTCTGGTGACAGTGCAGACCATGGACATCAACACAGCCCTCTATGGCTTCATAGGCCATGACAACTTCATAGCCCTTGGTGGCAGCACAGGCCAAGGACATCAACATGGTCTCAGGTGGCAACCCAGGCCACTCACATCAGCATGGCTATGAGCTGCAGCTCAGTCCCTTGACATCAACATGGGTTCAAGCTGCAGCACAAACCACAGACATCTGCATAGCCTTTGGTCTTAACATGGACCACTAATATCAACACAGACCCTGGTTACAGTAGAACCACAGATCCAGTCATGGTTGTCATGGCGACATTGACCCAAACACCACCACGGCCTCCAGTGGAAGCTCAGGCCACCTCCATCAATATGATGATCTCTAGCAGAAGCATGGCCCAAGGGCATCAACAAGGCTTCCTTCAGACTTTAGAACAAATCATGGACATCTCCATGACCTTTCATGGTAACACAGCCATGGATGTCACCAGAGATTCTGGCTGTAGTAGGACTATGGACCTCCAGACATGACCCTTCTTGGCAGCATGGACATGGACATCAACATGGCTTCAGGTAGCTGTACAGGCCACTCACATCAACATGGTCCCCAGTGGAAACATGGCCTATGGACATCAATATAGATTCAGGTATTTGCCCAGATCAAGAACATCCATATAGAGTTATTCGATAATTCAGACCAGGAACACCTTCATGGCACCTGACTGCTGTAGGACCATAGATATTCACACATGAACCATGGCATCAACACAGCTATAGCGGTTCCAGGGGCTGCATTGGACCATAAAGGTCTTTTGAGGCAGTCCAATCTAGAAAATGAACCATTCTTCATCTTAGACATCCTGTTGTTGCTCAGAACCAGGACAATTGTGCATGTGGGGCAGCTTGGTCTGGGGGCTCAGATGGATTGCAAGCTCCAGACTATTGCATACCACCCTGTTCGCCCTACTTGGCAATGACACAACTCCTGGCCCATTACAGGCTTCTCTCACACCTATCACCAGTTTTGTCTCCAGATCCACCAATCTCCATCACTATATCACTGCCCCGTTCCTCCATTTTCCCCACTTCTCCATCTAATAATTGTTCATCATAGTGGCATTGGAAACCAGAATGTGTCACATAGTAGATATTTTGTCCAAATAGCTTTACATTCAAATGTTCATTTCAATGAGTCATTGATCTGATTTAAGGATTCTGGTTTCTGACACACCATAACTACTGGACCATCTCTTAGACTTGTCTCAGATATCCTGCCATTACCCATAATCAGGGTTAACTTGTGTCTAGACAGGGATAGAAGGCAAGTTCTGGGCAAGCCCCAGGCTGATGCACACATCCCTGCCCTCTATGTCAGCCCAAGGCTCTCTGGGCTCAAACTTTCTGATTGTAGACTGCAGGGCAACACCACTGCACTGTGTTCTCTGTCTACCATCAAGGCAAGAAACTAGGGATGAAACTACAGTGGCTTCATACTAGGGTTGGTCAGTGGGCTCAAGAACATCTCTATTCCATAATGACATCTTATGCTTCAGGACTGGCTCCTCCACTCATTCTAGCCGCTTCTATATGGAGTAGACGTTATGGTTGACTGACTCAAAGTACTGGATCTAGGCATGCATGGCAGCTGAGTTGGTGAGAGCAGGCCTGTCTTCCTGGTGCCATGTATGGGTCTGCTTCAGGTCTTGCATTCTTAACTAACAGGCAGATATACCAATCTATAGTAAATTAGCCATGGAAGAAAACTCATAAACTCACAGAACAAAAAATTTGAAGATCTAAATTGACCCTCAAAATTCATGATGTGGATTATTTTTTGCTTTGTTATATGTTATGTTGTTTTTATACTTTTTTTCTGTAATGAGGCAGCAAGATAAGTTTTCAAATTGTCTTTGATTGATATCTAAAATAGAAGGAGTGTATATCTTAAATAGCTAACTGGTCATAGAAAATTCATTGTGTTGTCCAAAATATATACTGCAGTTTGATTAGGATAAGATTGCTTTTTTGGTACAAACAGAACTTGGAGACATGTTAATGAAAACTTTTAATGATAAAACTAACAAATTCATTCCTTCAGTAAGGTAAGGTCATGGAAGAGCTTCTAGTGAGTCTATGGTATGATTGAAAGTAAGGTTAGTGAAGATAATCATCAAGTTCTTTAGTTGGAATAAAATAATTTAGATGGTTAGATGTGTAGTTATAGTCTGCATCAGTGGCTTAGGTAGTGGGGTTTAGGGGATGATGTGTGAATTTTACAGGAAAATATAAAACACTGAGAAACCACAGTCCAAGTATAGCCCATGAATGAACTTAAAATTGTGCAACATACACTTTCTCAACAGCACCAGTCTGAAACAGGATTGATATATATATCTTGTGGGGATTTCAGCTAGATCTGAAGGTCTTGGTTCTATCATATTAAATCTGAGCAATTTGAAGAATGTATCAGTGTCACTGTAAAAATGGGAGTCAGAAAGAAGTGCCTGTTTAAGCAGAAGCGCATAAGGTGCTTTGGGGATTTACTGAAAGTTGGTTTGTGGTACTTCAATGATATGACAATGCAAATTCTAGATCTGAAAGCTCACTGAGCAAAGAAATTATTACCACTACTTGAAGGAACAGGAATGGTGAAAAGAGAAACAAGGTCTAAAGAAGAAAAGTCAATCAGTAGTGAGACTTGTGTTCAATCCTTAAATAACCTGTAAGAAGAAAGGGCTAGTGGATGAGTAGGTGCCAGAACACAGAACACAAAACACAGGGGATGGAGAGAGGGAAGTAAAGGATAGTGAATGAATAGGTGTAAGAACACAGAACAAATTCAAAAGAAGCAGAAAATGGAAGGAAGCAAGAGAAATTGATGAAGCCAAGTACTCTACAGAGAAGGGATAAGGAGGGGCTGGAGGTCAAACAAAGGGACTGGAATAAGTTAGAGGAGAATAGATGCCATCCATGACAGGAGCGAAAGAAATTAGAATAGCACACTGAAATAGCCTTTGAAAAATCCAACTTTCACTATTTGCAGATGATATGATAGTTTACGTAAGTGACCCCCAAAACTCTACCAAGGAACTCCTAAAGCTGATAAAAACCTTCAATAAAGTGGTAAGATACAAGATTAAGTAAAAAAAAAATCAGTAGCCCTACTATATAAAGACAAAATGGACTGAAAAAGAAATCAGAGAAACATCACCCTTTATAATTGTCACAAACAACATAAAATACCTTGTGGTAAAGCTAACCAAACAAGTGAAAGACTTGTATAGTAGGAACTTTGAGTCTTTAAGGAAAGAAATTATAGAAGAAACCAGAAAATGGAAAGATCTCCCATGCTCTTGGATAGGTGTGAACAATGTAGTAAAAATGTCAATTTTGCCAAAAGTAATCTACAGATTGAATGCAGTCCCCATCAAAATACTGGCACAATTCTTCACAGACTTTAAAAGAACAATTCTCACCTTTATATGGAAAAACAAAAGACCCAGGATAGCCAAAACAATCCTGTACAATAGGGGAACTTCTGGAGGCATCACCATCCCTGACTTCAAGCTCTACTATAGAGCTATAGTCCTGAAAACAGGTTGGTCTTGGCACAAAAATGGGCAGGTAGACAAATGGAATTGAACTGAAAACCCTGATACTAACTCACATATCTATGAACAACTGATTTTTGACAAAGAAGCTAAAGATATACAATGGAATAAGGAGAGCATCTTCAACAACTAGTGCTGGCATAACTGGATGCTGGCATGTAGAAGACTGCAGATAGATCCATATCTATTACCATGCACAAAACATGAGCCCAAATGGATCAAAGACCTAAACATAAATCCAGCCACACTGAACCTATTAAAACAGAAAGTATGTGTTATCCTCAAATGAATTGGTACAGAAGATCCATTCCTGAACATAAAACCAATAGCATAGACACTGAGATTGACAATTAATAAATGGAACATCCTGAAACTGAGAAATTTTGTAAGGCAAGGGACACAGTAAGCAAGACAAAATAGCAGCCCACAGAATGGGAAAAGATATTCACCAACTCCGCATCTGACAGAAGTCTGATTTCCAAAATTTACAAAGAATTTACAAAATTTACAAGAAGCTAGTCTTCAAAACACCAAATAATCCAATTTAAAATGGGGTACAGATCTAACAGAATTCTCAATGGAGGACTCTAAAATGGCTGAAAGACACATAAGAAAGTGGTCAACATCCTTAGCCATCACGGAAATGCAAATCAAAACAACTCTGAGATACCATCTTACTCCTGTCACAATGTATTAAATCAAAAACACCAGTGACAGTTTATGCTGGGCAAGGATGTGGAAAAAAAGGGAATACTCCTCTACTGCTGGTGGGAGTGTCAACTCATGCAGTCACTTTGGAAATCAGTATGGTGGTTCCTAAGGAAAAATGGGAATCAGCCTACCACAATATTCAGCAATTCCCCTCTTAGTCATATACCCAAAAGATGCACATTCATACAGCAAGGACATCTGTTCAACCATGTTCATAGCAGCATTATTTGTAATAGCCAGAACCTGGAAGCAACCTAGATGCCCCCCAACTGAAGAATGGATAGAGAAAATATAGTACATTTACACAATGGAGTACTACTCAGCAGAAAAGAACAACAGAAACTTGAAATGTACAAGCAAAGAGATGGAACTAGAAGAAAACATCCTGAGTGAGATAACCAAGTCACAAAAACCAAAAGTGGTATGTACTTACTCATATATGGATTTTAGACATAGAGCGAAGGATTACCAGCCTACAATCCACACTGCCAAAGAAGCTAGGAAACAAGGAGGACCCTAAGAGAGACTTACATGGTCACCTGGAAAAGGAGAAAGAGACAAAATCTCATGAGCTAATTGAGAGCATATGGGAGGGGAGAGGGAGCTAGAAGAAAGAGAAGGGGAGAAGAGGAGGAAATGAGAGAGCAGGAACATATAGTCAGGGGAAGAATAGAGGAGAGCAAGGAAAGAGATACTATAATGGAGCCATTATAGGTTTAAGGAGAATTCTGGCACTAGGGAAATATCCAGTGATCTACAAGTTTGACCCCAACTAACTATCTTTGCAATAGTGGAGAGGCTACCTTAAATGTCCTTCTCTGGTAATGAGATTGATAACTATCTTATTTGTCATCCTAGAGCCTTCATCCAGTAGCTGATGGAAGCAGAAACAGACACCCACAACTTAACACTGAGATGAACTCTGGAATCCAGTTGCAGCGAGGGAGGAGTGATGTGAAAATAGTTCAAGACTAGGCTGGAGAATCCTAAAGAAACAGCTGACCTGAACATGGGGTTGCTTATGGACCCCAGACTGATTGCTGGGAAACCAGCATAGGACTGATCCAGACCCCTGAAAGAGGACGTCAGTTTGGAGGTCTGGATAATCTACGGGGCCTCTGGTAGTGGATCAGTATTTATCCATAGTACATGAATGGACTTTGGGAGCCCACTTCACCCTAGAGGGTTACTCTCTCTTCCTAGACACACTGGGGAGGGTCTAGGCCCTGCTCCAAATGATATGACAGACTTTGAAGATCCCCATGGCAGGCCTCACCATCCCTGGGGAGCAGAAAGTGTTTGGGATAGGAGGGGCAGGGCAGTGAAGGAGAGGAGTGAGAGGAAACAGGGATTTACCTGTAAAAGAAGTTTGTTTCTAATTTAAAATTGGTTTAATTACAAATATAAAAATAAAAAGTAACACATTTAGAGATGCATAAACAAGTGCACAAAATGCAAGGTCTCAGGACATGCTTCAGGTGCCACTTGAACTTTTAAATGAAATACAAGAAGTCCTCTGCTGAAGCTGATGGACTTACAGCAATGGAAGAAGACAGGTGCTGAGCTTCTCTATCATAGTCTTCTGGTTATCACAAAGAAAGCTGAGGATGAGTCAACTTTTAAATGATTTCTCATTTGCTTCCAGGTGCTTGACACAAAGGGACTTGGACAATAATAATACATTCTGAAGTCCAGTTCTCTCTCTTTGCCTGAAAAGATCTTGTCTCAGCAAAGTGCCCATCTCTGTTGGTCTCCATCAATGTCTCCAACTCTGAAACCCACATGCAAGAATGGAATCCTTGTTTATGCATCTTACCTTGTAGCTAGATAATTTGTGCATAATAAAACAATATTTGCTTTATCTTCGTGCTTCTTCCAATAATGTCAGCAGTGACACAGCCAAGAATTTACTGTGTTGCAATTTTTTTTCAAAGCATGTGACTTCTAAAAAGCATATATAAGTGACCATTCTATGAAGCTGTTGCTCTGACGGCTGTCATTTCCCTGTTTACAGGCTGAAGCAGAGATTGCTTGCCTAAGACTTCAGAGAAATTATGGCAAAGCCAGGGTGTACAATCATATGAATGCTAACAAACCTATAATGGTGGTGGAAGAAATGTATAGGCTAAAGCTAAAGTGCAGGCAAAAGTGTCACAGTGAAGCAGGGGTACTGAGGCAGGAAGACTGAATCAGAATTGGTTAGTAAGAGGAGAAGGAAATGCAGAGCACAGAAGCAGCTAGGGTGGTGATCCTGCTGTCATTCTAGGGTTTCTGCTTCCTAGATCTTCCCACTTCTCCAAGCAGCTGGAGATGTGCACACAAATACAGCATCATAGGTATACGTCCAATGGCTGTAAATAATAGGAAGTTTTTTGGTTTTTTTTTTTTTTTTTTTTTTCTGTTAACAGCAATAAGCACATGCCAGACAACAGAACGTATTTCTTAAGCTACCTGCATGCTGGACCCAGTTCAGCGGCGGCAGCGGGTTCTGAGCACCGAACACCCAGAGGCAGCCTGGCCTCCACCCGCTGGCCCAAGTAGGCCAGGAACTGTTTCCAGTTCCGGTTGGTCATCGTCGCTGCTCAGAGTCATCTGAGGCAAGCGACCTACGTGCAGGACAGAGTTCGGCAGTGGGATCTGACACCCCGAGGCCTGGTGACAGCTCTGCCTCCAACTGCTGGCCGGCTGGAACCCTGTCGACAGCCCGGTAACAGTGACACCTCCATCCACGAGAAGAGGACTGACATCAGAGTATTGGATCTGTTTGCATCTACCGGAAGGGAACCGTCGTTCCACACACACCAGGAGAACAAGAAACACTTGCTATACTTACCAGAAGAAAGGATGAGAAGAGGACAAGGTAAAAGCATATCCAACAACAGAACTTACTCTTGTTGAAAATATTGTATTGACTGACTCATCAAATAGCTACCAAAAACATTCCTACAGATATTTAATGAACATTTAGGTAGGGCAAAGTCCTTGATTGAGTAAAAGGAAATCTTTTCTCATATTTTCCATGGAAAATCTTTAAAAGCACTTTAATGTGGGTGTCTCTGTAGCCCACACATGCATTGCAGAGATTCTATTTGCTGCACCTCATAGTGGCATAGGATCACTCCCATCCCCATTTTCACTTGAGGCATGACTGAAGGGTCTTACTATGATGTGGATTGGAGCAGAGTGGCAGCATTTTCTAATTCTGTTTCTCAGAGGTTATGTGGGTTTTTCTGGAATCACAACTGAAATGAAAAAATGTCCTTGAATATCAATGAGTACATCTGGAGGGAGGAAAGTGAAGGGAGAAATGCTGTAATTGAATGACAATCTCGAAAAGAAACCGACAAACAGCAATAAAAAGGATAATGTTGTGTGGTTTCTGAATCCTAAACACACTGTAGTAGGGTCCCATTCCTCAATGGCATTGATTCCTAGTGAAAGCACTCATGTTCCTTGTGTTCTGGGAGATAGAAAACTGACTCCTCTTCAGTAATGCCCTCCACAAAATTAGACAAAACTCTCAGAGTAGTAACTGTAAAACAGCTGCCCTTTTGGAGGCTAGAGTATTGCATTATTCCAAGATGAGAAGGGTGTTTTAGCCTTCATGTTATAAAAATTGAAGATCAGTAGGAACAGATATGGAAACCAAAATATGTGGTTGTGGCTGTTTCACTGGAAAAAAAAATGAAAGATTTTTTCTGGAATTCTTAAGTTGCTTGTAAATATCTTTGATTCCAGAGATAACTCTGTGCTGCTGTTAGTCTCTGTTTATGCAACAAAGCTTCTATTTCAACTTCATTTAAAGATACAATTTAACAAATAAAACAGAAAGACAATATTGAAATCAAAATGCCTCTGTTCATCACCTCAATGAAATATAGATTTAAAACAACAAATTTGGAAAAAATAGAATTTTACACAAGGTCAACACAACTTCAGCTGCAAAATAAACATGCTGATCACTTTCAACAATCCCATGGTCTGATCTCAGAATATAGTTCCTAAGAAGATTGTGAGAGGCAAGTGAACTTGCTCAGACATGTCTTCACTGATACATTCTCTCTCCACTGGATAGAAAACAGGCTGCTATGACAAGTCACATTTTCTTCAGGAATATGTATAGTGTTGGTGCAATTCAATTTTGCAGGAATATGAAAGGAATAAATTTAAAGCAGTTGTCAAGGGAACTTCAGTTATGTAAAATTGCACTTTTAAAACTGTTCTCTTGCAGAATAGCTAGACCATCCTCACAAATCTAATGCAGAAACTGACAGGGCTTTGTAGATTTCTAGTGAGTTGCATCCAAACCAGCATTTTAAAACACCAGTTTGAATTAGATTATAAGCCTCATTAAAGAGAAATTTAAAAGGTTGACCCAGTATGAGATATACATATATACAGTGTGAACATAAGCATTATGTGCATGGGCATAGTGTACATGTTATGGTGTGTGGGTTCTTCATCATTTTAAGATTTTAAGAAATATAGGAGCTAGGAAGATGGCTCAGTGGATACAGCACTTGCCGAGAAAGCAGGACTGGCATTCAGGTAAATTCCAGGTAAATGCCAGGTGGCTATGGCAGCCTCTTTGCAATTCCAGCCCTCTAACAGATGGAGACAAGGGGTCCCCAGAGCAGACATACAGCTAAACTAGCTCTATCAGAACTCCGGGTTCAACTGAGAAACACTACCTCAATGTGATGTAATGTGGATCAATGAAGATTCCCTACATTGATACTACTTCACGGGCACTTGAACACACCTACACTCACACACATGCAAGCATGTATGTACACAAATATACACATTTTTAAATTAAGAAATATTTTATTTAAAAAAATTAATAAAGAAAACTTCATAGACTCTGTTAAGCTTCCTTTCAAATAATCACTGTTGACTCAGTTTGTGCCCCTGTGATGTGAAATCCAAAGACCCATTTTATAATCTGAAGAACTTTAGACACTCAATAAAAGAAAACCATGCTTGTGTTGCTGTAAGGAAAATGTTCTTATATGTTTTGTTCCTTCATAAGTTGTTTAACTTAGTATCTTGTATCATAGAATTTTTTGCACAAAGGTCTTTCAAGATTATCTAGTCCGGTTCTCTTAAAATCCAGAACGTGGCTTCTACTAATTATACATAGTTATTAAGGATGATCACTGAGAATAGATTACCAGTGTCCTATCACTCCATGTAATGCTCCCTGTAAAAACAGGCATGCCACTTTTAAAATGTGTTGCTAGCTCTGAATCAGTAACAAATAAAGAAAAAGAAACTAAAGCAGATTTAAAATTGCAAATATTTCCACTGCTTTAAGAGCCATCCAGCTGAGTAATGGCAGTTCCCCTGGTGATTACATAAACACTAAGATAAATAAAAGGCACAGTTCTTGCTTTACTAGACAAATCCCATAGGGCTGAATTTGAGTGCAGGGCGCCCATTAACTTCAAAGGGACTTTATTTCTTGGTTCAGCTCTGCAGGAACACCAAGCAACACAAAATGCAGACCAAAAACATTGAGATAAAAACTAGAAACAAATTTCCACATGACAGCTGAATGCTAAGAAAAACATGCCACTTCCCTGTATAATATTACATTTCCTTACCAAATTCCCTTAACCTCAAGAAACTTGGGCCTTATTATTTTATGATATAATTTCTGCCTCAACAATGAAATTTAAGTTGTGTCATCTTGGAAAATCAGGGTCATATTTGTGAAGTGGTGATTGTGTTACCTGCATCACTGATTTGGCATTTACCCATGAAGGGTTCTGCTAGGGACATAATTTGCCTGATGTTAATCTTGTAAATATATTGCAGAAAAATGTTTTAATTTCTCCATTATGAAAGTAAACACCAATAGTTCTCAGAAAGTTTATTAGCCACATTCTCTTTTCCATGATCATAACTGAGGCAGCTTACTGTATAAAGAAAAAAAGGTTTATTCAGCTCCCAGTATGAAAGACAAGAAGACCAAACAGAACGTGGCTAGGTTCCAGGGAAGAATCAATGGCTAGATACCTGCTGGAAAAGAAAAGACCATGTCATCAAAGAAGAAACAGGGGGTTTCAGCGGTTAGCTACACTCCTACAACTTTTCTTTCAACAGAATTCAGTAGTGCCCTGAGAACCACTTTAATGCCTTCTGAGGACACTGGCCCCACCCCTGCAAGGCTGAATCACCTTTCACTTTTCCACATGAAGCAAATCTCCATCATGTGATCCTTTTTGGGCACATCCAACCCATATCTAAAACACAAGCAAAAGTTAGTTGTGTCTTTTTAAGTTTTAATGATTATTTAATATGTGTGTGGGGTGGGGAGGTTCCTGCCCTGCTCAGAAGATGACTCTGTATCCCCTGTAGCTGGAGTAAAAGATAGTTGTAAACCAATTTGTGGGTATTGGAAACCAAACACTGATCCTCTAAGAGAGTAGCAAGTGTTCTTGACTACTGCCCTATCTCTTTAGCCCTCAAATGTGAACTTCCTTCAAACAACTACAAAACTACCTAGATATTGCATAAAATATTAATTTTAAAAACAGGTAATTTTCATTAAAAATGGTAGACCAAAGGCCTAATAATGACTAAATTTTCTCCACTCCCTTTCGTTCATGTAATCAAATTGGATCAGATAACAAATTGAGAAAAATCTTTGGATATCATCCAAAATTTTACAAGTTGAAAAATCTTAATATTGTCATTTAATTTTTTTCACGAGTGATTAAAAAGGAATCTTATTGAAGACCAGAGTCTAGTCAACCCAGAAGTAAGCCTTGCAAATTCACTTTTGTCACAAGCTTCTAGATGTAGCTAATGTGAAATTGAGCAGTAGAGTTTGGGATACTTGTAGGCTAAAACTATAGAGAGGATAGTTTGTAAAAATATTCAAGTTTATGAAGCTACTGATATGACAGACACTCATTACAACAAAATCAAAACCTAAAAAAAGGGAAAATGTAATGGTTCTCAATTTATAGTTAGTGAGAATTGAGGCTCACAAGCAAAATATAGAGCATAAAGAAGGTAAAAGTTACAGATGGATAGACAGTGTCTACATTGAGATTTTTATAATTCCAAAACTTGTCATCAACATACTGAATAAACCAGTTATGGACAGAATGTTTTCCCCTGAATAACACTGTTCTAAGCATTCAAGAAATAGAGTAAGATACAAGACTAAGGTCTACAATTCATGAAGCTCAAGTTTGTGCAAGAAAAAACAAATTAAGTCATTAATTATTGCAACTAATTTCTTAATTATCTTTCTCTACTTTCTAAGACTATTACTTAGGTCAGTGTGTTCTAAAATAGCATAAGAAGTGGAAATATTAGAGCAATCCTTGGAGAGAAAAGAGAAGAAAACAGCTGGGAGTAGAGGAAGGAAATGAAAAATGGAAGGACAAAAGAAGAGGGTCTTCTCCAACATTTAGCAGAATTCAGAATAATCAGCAAGAATTAAGCACTTGATTATTGCTATTGTTTTTCTTGCCCTGCCACGTCCCACCACCCTTGTGCCCCAAATGAACACAAGGAGATGCTATATTATTTATGAAACTGTCAGCTGATGGCTAGGGCTTCTTTTTGCTAGCTCTCTCTTAATTATTAACCCATTTCCCTTAATCTATGTATTGTCATGAGGCTGTGCCTTACCTGTAATCCAGAATGTTACTCCTTGGGTTCCATGGTGACCTGTTACTCCTTTTAACAACTACAAGGTGTCTTTTTGCAGCCACCCCTCTGGCTACCTCTCCCAGAATTTTCCTCATCTCCTAGTCCTGCCTATATTCCTGCATCTATTGACCAAACAGTGTTTCATTCATCAATCAATAAGAGAAACACATATACAGAAAGACATCAGGCTAATAGACCCATCTAGATAGATGCATAAATTAGATGTAGAGCAAAGAAAAGGGAGGGAGCCTCTGCAATTATATATAAGGGGTTAAAGTGGGGCTATCAAGAAATACTGACCAGGTCATACAAACTTATAAAGACAACATGAATAGATATTCTAATATGGGTTGTCCTATGAGGGTTTAAATAGGAATGAAGCAAAATGAAGTTCATATTTTCTAAAGAATGCTTTGTCACCAGAATAGAGAAGAGGAAAACAAGATAATGTTCATGAAGACCCATTAGGATCTATCTGAAGCAGATGGTAGAAATGATTTTTGAGATTAAATAATAACATCTATTGATTTAGTGATGGACCAGATAGTCCCACATTGCTTTTTATAATTATATCTAACAACAACTGGAATCATATCATAATTTAAAATGGGAAAGGACACTTTGGCATTTGTTGTATATTTTGGATGTTACTATAATTTTCTTTTTAAGGCAATATAACTTGATTTTGACATTGCTTTATCATTATGATTACAAATATTCAAGATGTCATTGTTTTTTACAACTGAGTAGCACACCACCATGTAAATATATCACATTTTATTTATTCATTCTTCAGTTTAGTGGCATCTAGGTTGCTTCCAGACTGTGGCTGTTACAAATAATGCTGCTATGAACATAGTTGAACAGATGTCCTTGTGGTTTAAGTGTGAATCCTTTAGGTATAAGACTAAGAATGGAATTGCTGGGTCTTGAAGTATATTGATTCCCAGTTTTCCTGAGAAACTGTCATAATGATTTCCAAACTGGCTGTAAAAGTTTGCACTCCCACCAGCAATTGAGGAGTGTTGCCCTTTCTCCAAATCCTCTCTAACATAAGCTATCATTAGTGGTTTTGATTTTAGCCATTCTGACAGGCTTAAGATGTTATCTCAGAGTTGTTTTGATTTGCATTTCCCTGTTGGTTAAGGATAATGAGAAATTCCTAAAGTGCGTTTTGGCCACCTGAGATTCCTTTGTTGAGAATTCTCTATTTAGATCTGTACCCCATTTTTTTAATTGGATTGTTTGGTGGTTTGGTGTCTACTTTCTTGAGTTCTTTCTATATTTTGGAAATCAGCCCTCTGTCAGATGGAGGGTTGGTGAAGATGTTTTTGCATACTGTACGTTCTTGTTTTGTCTTGTTGACTGTGTCCTTTGCCTTAGAAGCTTCTCAGTTTCAGGAGGTTCCATTTATCATTTGTTGATCTCAGTGTCCATGCTGCTGGTGGTATGTTCAGGAAGTAACCAATGCAATCAAGGCTACTTCCTACTTTCTCTTCTAAGACGGTCAATGAGCCTTGATTTATGCTGAGGTCTTTGATCCATTTGGACTTATGATTTGTGCATGATGATAAATATGGTTCTAACTACAGTCTTCTACGTGTCAGCATCCAGTTATGCCAGTTATGTTGAAGAGGCTTTCCTTTTTTTCATTGTACAATTTTAGCTTCTTTGGCAAAAATCAGGTGTGCATATGTATATTGATTAATATCAGGATCTTCAATTCGATTCTATTGGGCTATCTGTCTGTTTTTATGCCAATACCAAGCTGTTTTCATTACTATAGCTCTACAGTAAAGCTTGGAGTCAGATATGTCCATGCTTCCAGAAGTTCCTTTATTGTACAGGGTTGTTTTGGCTATCCTGGGTTTTTTGTTTTTCCATATAAAGTTGAGTGTTGTTCCTTCAAGGCCTGTGAAGAATTGTTCTGGGACTTTGATGGGGGTTGCATTGAATCTGCAGATTGCTTTTGGTAAGATTGCCATTTGACTATGTAGATACTACCTATCCAAGAGCATTAGAGATCTTTCCATTTTCTGATATATTCTTTAATTTCTTCTTTAGAGACTTAAAGTACTTGTCATATTGGTGTTTCACTTCTTTGGTTAAAGTTACTTCAAGGTATTTTATGTTGTTTCTGGCTATTGTGAAGTTTTGTCTGATTTCTTTCTCAGCCCATTACTGTCTATATATAGGAGTTTTCAGTTAATCTTGTATTCTGTCATGATACTGAAGGTGTTCATCATCTGTAGGAGTTCTCTGGTAGAATTTTTTGGGTCAGTTATGTCAAGTATCATGTCATCTTCAAATAGTGAAAGTTTGACTTCTTCCTTTCCAATTTATAACTCCTGATCCCCTTTTATTTTCTTATTGCCCTATCTAGAACATCAAGCACAATACTGAATACATATAGAGAGAGTGTACAGCCTTGTCTTATTCCTGATTTTAGTGGAATCTCATTGAGTTTCTCTCCATTAAGTTTGATGCTGGATGTTGGCTGGCTGGATGTTGCCTTTATTATGTTTAGGTATGTTCCTGTGATCCCTGATCTCTCCAAGAACTTTATCATGAAAGGATGTTATATATTTCTCAAAGCTTTTTTCGTCATCTAATGAAATAATTTTATTTTCATTTTTGTATATGGTTGATTACACTGATAGATTTTCATATTTTGAACAATCCCTGCATCTCTGAGATGAATCCTACATAGTGATAGTGGGTTATTTTTCTGACGTGTTCTTAGATTCAGTTTGCCAGTATTTTATTGAATATTTTGACATCAATATTAATAAGGGAGATAAGTCTGTAATTCTCTTTCTTAGCTGTGTTTTGGTGTGGTTTTTATACAAAGTTAATTGTAGCCTTCAAAAAAGAGCTTAGCAATGACCTTCGGTTTCCATTGTGTGGAACAATTTGAGGAGTTTGGTGTTAGCTCGTTGAATTTCTGGTAGGAATTCTGTACTGAAACCATATGGCCCTGACCATTTTGTTCTTGTTGTTGTTGGGAGACTTTTGATGACTTCTTCTATTTCACTAAGGGTTTAGGTCTGTTATTACTTATCTGTTCTTGATTTAATTGTGGTATGTGATTACCTATCCAGAAAGTTGTCCATTTACTTTAACTTTTCCAATTTTATGAAGTACAGGGTTAGAAAGTATGACCTGATGAATTTCTGGATTTTGTCAGTGTCTGTTGTTATACCCCTCTTTTCATTTCTGACTTTTTTAATTTGGATATTCCCTCTGTGTCTTTTGGATAGTTTGGATAAAGGTTTGTCTATCTTGTTGATTTTCTCGAAAAACCAACTATTTGTTTCATTGATTATTTGTATTGTTTTCTTTGTTCCTACTTTATTGATTTCATCTCTCAATTTGATCATCACCTAGTGTCTGCTCTTCCTGCATGTATTTGTTTCTTTTGTTCTAGAGCTATCAGTTGTGCTGTTAATTCTCTAGTGTGATGATTCTCCAGTTTCTTTATGTAGGCCCTTAGTGCTATGAACTTTCCTCGTATCACTACTTTCAAAGTGTCCCTTAAGTTTGGGTATGTTGCTCATTTTCACTGAATTCTAGGAAGTCTTTAATTTCTTTCTTTATTGTTCTATTTCCAAGAGTTTGTGGGTTTTCTACAATTTGTATTCTTGTTGAATTATAACATTAAACCATGTTTATCTGATAATTGTATTTCCTAAGATTTGATTTGTTGCCTAATATGTGGTTGATTTTAGAGGAGGTTTCATGTGGTGCTCAGAAGAAAGTATATTCCCTTGTGTTTGTATGGAATATTCTATAGGTGCCTGTTAAAACCAATTGAGTCATAACTTCTGCTAGTTCCTTTATTTCTCTTTTAAGTTTCTGTCTAGTATTCCTGTCCAGTGATGACAGTGGGGTGTTGAAGTCTCTCACTAAAAGTGTATGGGTTTTCTGTGTGATTTAAATTTTAGTATTGTTTCTTTGAGAATGGTGGGTGCCTTTGTATTTGGGCATAGATGTTCAGAATTGAAAGTCCATCTTGATGGATTGTTCCTGTGATGAATATGAAATGTTCATATTCATCTCTTTTGATTAATCTTATTTTTAAGACTAATTTGTTAGATATTAGGATAGCTACACCAGCTTGTTTCTTAGATCCATTTGATTAGAAAATCTTTTTCCAACTCTTTAGTATGAGGTAATGTCTGTCTTTAAAGTTGAGTTGTGTTAATGTATGCAGTAGAAGGATGGATTTTGTCTTCATATCCATTCTGTTAATGTATCTTTTTATAAGTGAATTGAGACCATTGATATTGAGATAGTAATGACTATTGATCTTTGATTTCTGTTATTTTTTGATTTGTTGTTGTTGTGATATTGTGTGTGTTTCCCTTTTGCCGGGGGGGGGGGGATTGGTAACATGACATTATCTATTGCCTATGTTTTTGTGAGTGTAGCTAACTTCTTTGGGTTGAAGTTTCCCTTCCAGTACTTTCTGTAGGGCTTTGTTTGTGGATATGCATTGTTTAAATCTGGTTTTGTCATTGAATATCTTGTTTTCTCCATTGAAATTGATTGGGTCTCTGCTGGGTTTAGTAGTCTGACTTGCCATCTGTGGTTTCTTAGTGTCTGCAGAATATCTGTCCAGGTCCTTCTGGCTTTCAGAGTTTCCACTGAGAAATCAGGTATAATCTGATAGTTCTACCTTTATATGTTACTTGGCCTTTTTTCCTTTGCAGCTCTTAATATTTTTTCTCTATTCTGTATGTTGTTTTTTCTTGACTTTCCTTGCTTTTTTAAATAGATTTGTTGATTTCTTGCATTTTATGGTTTGTCTTTTCCTCTACTTCTTCCTTTTTTGTTTGTCTTTTTTTCCATTTCTTTCTTTTTTTTTCTTGTTTTTTTTTTTTGTTGTTGTTGTTGTTTTGTTTTTTTGAGACAGGATTTCTCTGTGTAGCTTTGGAGCCTATCCTGGCACTCACTTTGGACATCAGGCTGGCCTCAAACTCATAGAGATCAGCCTGCCTCTGCCTCCCAAGTGCTGGAATTAAATGCGTGTGCCACCAATGCCCAGCTTCTTCCATTTACTTAAGGGAGTTTCTCATTTCCTCTTAAAGGGCCTCTATCATCTTCATAAAGTTATTTTTCAGGTCATTATCTTCTGTTTCATCCGCATTGGAATGTTCATGTGTTGGTGGTGTAGAACCCTTTATTCTCTGGTGGTGTCATATTACTCCTCTTTATGTTCTTGAATGTGTTCGTATAGTGTCATCTTCCCATCTCTTCCTCCAGTGGGTGCAGGTGGGGCCTGTGATTCAGGGCATCTCTTTTCCTCCAATTGGTGTAGATGGGGCCTGTTGCTTAGGTAGTTGTTCTTCCTCTCCCAATGGGGACAGGGACAAGTCTCCAATGGTAGCAGATATGGTGCTGGATTGTTTGTTGTATGTTGCTGGAGGGTGCCCCAGGTCTCTGGGGTTTAGGTGAGTGTCAATATAGACATTTCTGATTGACCATTCTCCATCCCTCTCTTATAGTGGTATTGCTAGTTTAAATGATAGTTTAAAACACATCATCCAAAGAAAAATATCTCAAAACCTTTAGTGCAACAACAACTACAAAGGCAATTTTGCACTTCAATGTAATACATTTCCAGATGATGCCAAGGATGAGTATTTGCTCCTGTCAGTGGGAAGAGAAATGTCCCTTTACTTGAATATGTATTGAATTATCTTGGTCTTTGAAATTTTAAGCATCATGAAAATGCCTTTTCTGAGCTCTATATTCTAGCTCACAACACAGGCTGCTTTATTGGAGGCCAGGATGGTCCTTAGTAAGATATAATCCACTGCAGCTAACACTCATTAAAGCCCATCCAACAACCCCAAACTAAACCCTTTTACCTGGGTTCCTTTTTCTAGCCTATAATGTTGGCAGAAGACTTGCTTTCCCTGAGGCTATGTCTATTTTAGAGACACAAAATAAAACACTGTCCACAGCTAGCTAACTCCCCCTAAAGCTGGCCCCAAGTGGCCCAAATTCATACCTTCTCCTGACCTCCATATCACAGCCCACAACCACAAGAGAAAACTTCTGCTGTATCTGAGATCATGTGACACTAGGAATCTCAGTGACCAAGTAGGTACCCAGAATCCCAGCGGCTACACTGATATTTGGATCCAGAGAGGCAACATCAATACCCAAAAGCTCAGAAGCTTTTCAAGCCACAAAATTCATAGCAGAGACACCCTACTGGATCCAAGAACTAGTCACCAGAACCCTAGGCCACTTAAGCCAGAAAAAACAAAGAGGAATGAGAAAACAAGAAACAAAATGGCCATCCAACAAAGACAAATTCAGGAATCAACACCTCAACCTATAATCATCCCAAACCCAGTTGCCTAAAGGCCAGTGTAAGAACAAAATCAACAACAGAAACAGCAATAGGGCACCAAGAGATCCCAGCTGTCCTACAACAATAAGAGCTTAGCATTCCAATGCAGCTGAAGCACAGGAAAACCACATTAAAATCAACTTTATGAACATGGTAGAATCCTTAAAAGGAAAATGAAAAATAAGAAATTGAGGAAAAGACAAAAAAATGGAGGAAATAAATTTTTTAAAAATTCTTTTAAAAATGTCAAGAAACAAAACCCCCAAAACGAAGAAACATTTAAAGGTAACAGTCCAAGACCTGAAAAATGGAAACAGAGCTAATAAAGAATACATAAACTTGTGGAATTCTGGTTATTGAAAATCTCAGTAAGTGAACAGGATCTACAGATGCAAACACCACAAAAAGAATGCAAGAGATGCAAGGGAAACCTCAGGCTCTGAAGATACAATAGGAGAAATATATTCATTAGTAAAAAAAAATATTAATTCTAAAATATTCATAACACAAAACATGCAGGAAATCTGGGACACTATGAAAAGACCAAAACTAAGAATAATAGAAATAGGATAAACAGCAAAGTATCAAAGGCCCAGAAAATATATTCAACACAATCATAGAAAACATTCTAACCTAAAGGGCATATTTATAAAGGTACAAGAAGCTTACAGAACACCAAATATATTGGACCAGAAAAAAGAAGTCTCCATACCACATAAAGACTGAAAGCCAGAAGGGCCTGGGCAGATGTCTTGAAGACTGTAAAAGCCCACAGATGCCAGTACAGACAACTACACACCAGAAAAACTTTTTAATCACCATAGATAGAGAAAACAATTTATCTCCTGACAAAGTCAAATTTAAACAATATCTATCCACAAATCCACCCCTATAGAAGCTAGGCTAATATCTAACAAAATAGACTGCCAACAGAGTTTATGACTCAAATGGACCTAATAAATAGTTACAGAATATTTCAACAAAACACACACACACACACACACACACACACACACACACACACACACAATACCATTTCAGCACCTCATAGAACCTTCTAAAAAATTGGCCACGTACTTGGTCACACAGAAAGAATCAAAAGACACAAGAAAATTGAAATAACCCCACTGCCTTATCAGACCACCATGGATTAAAACTGAATTTCAACAGCAACAGAAACAACAGAAAGCTTACAAACTCATGGATATTGAACATGTTTCAATTGAATTACCACTGGGAAAAGGAAGAAATTAAAGACTTCCTAAAATTCAATGAAAATGAATGCACAACATACCCAAAATTATGGGGCCCAATGAAAGCACTGCTAAAAGTAAAGTTCATAGAACAAAGTTCCCTCATACATAATTTAAAGAGGTCTTATACTAGTGGCCTAACCACTTAGGTGAAAGCTCTAGAACAAAAAGAAGGTAAAACCCTCAAGATGAGTATGAAGAGAGCAGCTCCCCATTTTGGCAGCCATAACAGCCGAACACCTGCTTGTCTGACCTTGTCTTAGTCACTAGGAAGTCAGATGCCTGCCTTGTGGCAAGGAACCAACCAGAAGTTAACTGGTGGTGCTATACTTTATGGCTCTGGGTGTGCTTTACCGACAAGCACACAGCAATGATGCACAGAACATAGCAACCACCCTGGGAGGTCCTATAGGCCATATCAACCAGTTGACCAATCAACACAGAGCAAACCCTCCATGCCTGGAGGCATACCAAACCTGAGCCTGTGTGTACCCCTAGACACTGCCCTTATGATGCCCTACAAGATCTCTATGCAGATGGTTCGAGCTGTTTTTTCTAGCCATCCGCCATGGCTGGTGGATGAAAGACCCAAGCTAACATGGGGTTTGCTCATTAAACAACTATAATAAAGCCTCATGCAGTTTGCATCAAGTTTCCACCTCTACATGGTGATTGGGGTGGCCGAGGTCCTGGACTGAGATCCTGGAGGCCTGAGCTTCTGGGGGTCTACAAGTAGAAGGCAGGAAATAATCAAACTTGGGGCTGAAATCAATGAAACATAAAAAATAGAGCAATACAAAGAATCAGTAAAACAATGGGTAGGCTCTTTGCAAAAATCAACAAAATACATAAACCCTTATACAAACTAACTAAAAGGCAGAAAGAGAATATCCAAACCAGTAAACTAAGAAATGAAATAGGGACTTAACAGAAGATACCGAGGAAATAGAGACAATCAATAGGTCATATTTCAAAAACCTGTACTTCAGAAAATTGAAAAATCTAAGAGAAATGAGCATATTTCACGATAGATACCACATACCAAAATTAAATAAATATCAGACAATTTTAATAGACCTCTTATCCATAAGGAAAGAGAAACAACCCTTAAAAGAACCCCTTCAAAAGAAACAAGTCCAAATAGTTTAAGCAAAGAATGTTCCCTGAATTACAAGGAAAAATTAATACCAGTACTCCTCAAATTATTCCACAAAAATAGAAAGAGAAGTACCATTGCCAAATTCTTTTTATGAGGTCACAGTTACCCTGATACCCAAATCACACAAGAGTCAACAAAGAAGCAAATTATAGATCAATTTATCTTATTAACATTAATGAAAAATGACTCAATAAAATGCTAGCAAACTGAATCCAAGAACACATCAATAAAAAAAAAAAATCATGCACCATGATCAAGTATTCTTCATCCCAGAGATGCAGCTCCCCATTTAGGCAGCCATGTTTAAGACATGTTTAAACTAGGAACAGAGGTTAAAACTTATTTACTGAAGCCCACAGTGCAGAAAAGGCAGATATCTGGATATCTTTTTTAAACAGCAGGAACATATTTATAACTTTGAGTCCTAACAAAAACTACAGATTTGGGCTATAAGCATGTACATTTTTCTTCTGTCCAGAGAGCCAGGTGTGGATTGGACAGAGGTGCCTTTGGCCTGATGAAAAGCCCTTTAAGTTTGTACTTAGATGACAAGCAAAATAAACTTAAAAACCTTGAGCTTGTGCCTGAACAGTAGATAGTCATTATTTTATCAGCTAACATACTGACTAGTCTATAATGGATCTGACTGCCTGATGCTGTCAAGCTGAAAACCAGTAATATTTCAGAGATCTGAGAAGGGTATATTTTATCTGAATCTACTAAATAGTGACAGAAGACAGTCCATATATAGTTAGCCACTCCCAAGTTTCTCCATTACCGCTAGAGGCTGGTGTCTCAAAGACCAGCAATCTTTGCCAGGCCTATAAGGTGAGAGTTTTTTTTTTTTTTTTCTCTGTGGAAGAGGGACATGGAAAAGACTGACCTTTTTGTGTAGGCAAAGAGGGTGCAATCAATTTTCCAGTGTCCAGCAGCTTTGTCCACAGTCTTGGCTAGGTCCTGGCAGGCGGCAGGTATCACATCTGAGCATCTCGCTCACTGGTCCATGTTCAGGAACTAAGGAGACTTTGGGTCACTGTTAGGATCTAGCAGTCTGTCTGATATTATAAACTTATAACAATTTAAATGCCATATTCTGAAGATCTCTGAAGCATTGGAGGTCTGTTTGTCTGTTTTAGTTACTTGCCTTAAGCACACAAGAAGCATATAGGTGGCTAGGTAAGGTCTTATTTCTGTAATTAATTTTCATCCTGACCGTAACTGGTTTTAACTTAGTAAAATATTTGAAACTTAGCACAGCTGAATTTAAGACTGCATCAGGTTACCTTATAGTCCTTAAACAGTAGCTATATGTACACAATTTAGCTGCTTGCTCAAATGAGACAGGGTTTTTCTGTGGCTTTGGACCCTGTCCTGGAATTCGATCTGCCGGACCAGGCAGGCCTTGAACTCACAAAGATCCATCCGCCTCTGCCTCCCGAGTGGTGGGATTAAAGGCGTGTGCCACCAATGCTCTAAACTTAAAGGTGTGTGCCACCAACGCCCTAAACTTAACTTCTGAAAACATAAACTGTAACATCTTATAATAGATTAGCAGCCTTTATAAAACAAGAACTTTACATTGTCAGGCTTTGCTTAAAAGTAATTCTAATGAAGCTCTCTTTAAGTACAAACATTAATAAAAACAAACATTTAAAAAACTGGTGTTAAAAAGAAATTTAAATTCCCTTAATGTCTTCTGTAATATATAGAAGCATTAACATTTTAAATCTTAACTGAAATACTTGTTTCTAAGATTGTACCTCTAATTTCCATGCAGTCATCTTTAGTCAAGATGGCGGTTTAAGTATCCTTTTTTAACTTCAGCAAAATGGCTACCAGTCAGCCATGTGACCAGTTTGCCTTGTGGCTGGCTAACAGGAAACAGAACATTTTAAAACAAGTATACATAAATTACTTGAGAAATAAACAGGACTTTTTAAACAGAATTAGCTTAATATGGTTAAAG
Organism: Cricetulus griseus; assembly: GCF_003668045.3. Taxonomy (NCBI): domain Eukaryota; kingdom Metazoa; phylum Chordata; class Mammalia; order Rodentia; family Cricetidae; genus Cricetulus; species Cricetulus griseus. Next base: position 120,532,558 of record NC_048597.1, read on the forward strand.
TTTTAACTTATATTACCATTTTTAAAATTTACTATTTGTAGACATGAAAAACCATAAACAGTTTACAGTTTACATTTTTCTCTGACTTGTAACAACCTTTTCTCTGACCTTCTATGACTTGCTTTAACTCTCTATAACCTTTTTATATACTTTTAGTTCACTCCTCTGACTTTTTTAGACATTCTTAGACAAATTTCCTTTTTTTCTTTCCCTCTTTATTACTTAAGTATCCTACATTTTTTTCTCATTTCTCAGTCAACATAAAAATTTTTATCAAAATCCCTTTTATAGTTCTTAATATCTTTAAGGCCATTTTTGTTGTTGTTGTTGTTGTTTTAGAAGTCCGGATCAGGCCAGATAAGTTCATACACCCCAGCTCCATGTGCTCAAGGCAGAGATACCTGGGGTGCGGGTGCTGCTGGTAACCCCAGACCCTCGGCCAATGCAGGGGTGGGAAAAAGACCCCCGCGGCCCCACTGTATACCATGTGTGTGGAGCACAGAGAGACGGGCAGCCAGGCAGATGGGGGCCTTGCAGCCATGTTCCCTCAGAGCAGGGAAACTCCTGCGGCAGGCAGGATGGCAGCTGGGGCAGAAACAGCCCCATTTGGCATGCTTCACAGACCCGCAGGTGGGGATAGAAAGGGGGTGGCATGGTGGATCCTGAATTGAAAACCAATGATAACACAGAATAGACAGGAAAGAACAGACGCCAAGCCAATCCGCCTGTACCACTTATAAGGCAATGGCGCCGGGAAAATGGGTGGCAGAACCCGGCGGCTACAATCATGCTAACTGAAGAGGATCCAAGTCCTTGGCCTCCATTCGTACCTCCTGGGTGTCCTCAGAGCAGCAGTCTGTCCTCCGGGCCCATCTGCCCATAACAGTTGAGGTGGCGCCACATGCTCAGAGCATCAAGAAAAGACCCCTGACCCATACATGCCATGTACGTGGGCAGTAGGGACAGAAAGAGATGTTTAACACTGACTAGGGTCCTATTCAGAATTTCAGATGGCTAGCCCCATAGAGATCAACTTGGTTCGAAACCAAGTCTCCCCTATAGATTTAGGAAGGCTGCCACCCAAACCTCTGCCCTAAACAATTCTTGTAGGCCTACTCACAGATGTCGCCAGATACCCCAACATAGGACCTCCATATTCACAAAATTAACAGAAATAGTAAAATGACACACAAGCAGGCAGTTAGGGCGTGGGCTGCAACAGATCAGATAACAGATAACAAACCTGTTGCTCAACTTCAGTCACCCAGCCCATTCCAATCCTCTAGGCTTAACACACACCACAGCAAAACAGGACATCAGACAGGACAAACCGCTGCATGGCAAAGATACGGTACCCCAAACCAAAATTACAAACAACCCTGGGACTTTCGTCCAGGGCAGAACCAAGGGTTCCAGAAATACGTCTATTTCTGTGCATGTCTGCTTACCCTATGGTTCAATTCAAATAACCCTCGGACTTTAGTCCGGGGCAGGACTTCAGGGTCTCGAAATACGTCTATTTCCCCCTGAAGTCGAAATTACAAATCACGAGTCCTGAGCAGGCTCAGATCAACAAAACAGCAAATTCAAGTGGCACCAAACCAACAAAAACAAGCAAACATATAACACTGAACATATAAGTTTCGAGCTTGAATCATCTTACCTCCAAGATCGAATCCACTCAGGTGAGGGGTGGTCGCAAATCCCAGATGAGCCCCCAAATGTTGACCCCCGGAAAACTCAGGTATCCGGGGTTCCAGGCCACGTTCACGGTCACCCCAATCACCAGGCAGATTCGAGAGCTTGATGCAAACTGCATGAGGCTTTGTTGTAATTTAATGAGCTAACCCCATGTTAGCTCGGGTCTTTCACCCACCCACCATGGCGGATGGCTAGAAAAGACAGTTCCTAGGGCCTCCCAAGAGATCTTATAGGATAGCGTAATGGGAGTGTCTAGGGGTACGCACAGGCTCACGATTGGTGTTCCTCCAGGCTTGGAGGGCTTGCCCTGTGTTGATTGGTCAACTGGTTGATATGGCCTATAGGCCCTCCCAGGGTGGTTGCTATGCTTCGTGCATCATTGCTGTACGGTTGTCCATAAAGCACACCCAGGGTCATAAAGCATAGCACCACCAGCTAACTTCTGATTGGTTCCTTGTCACGAGGCAGGCATCTGACCTCTAAGTGACCAAGGCAAGTTATGGCAAGCTCGTGCTCAGCTGTTATGGCTGCCGAAAGGGAAGCTGGTCCCTTCAAGATCAGTATATGAATGCCTGTCCAATGGGTCTCCTTGAGACAAACCCCATAGAGATGGTCACTCTCAGCAAGACCAGTAGACTTCAAGACAGAGAACAATACTGATGGGACAGTATGGCCTGAATGCTCTTTTCTAACAATATTGTGATTCTTTTAGACATTCTTAGTTTCACTTTGTCAGTCACACATAGGAGAGATGTTACCACTCTTGGGAAACCCCATTTTTTTCTCCAATATTTTTCCCTAAAATTCTTTGGTGCTGATTTTTCTCTTTTTTTTTTTTATCTAACAGAGAGCCTTAATAAAGTTCTCCTTTTACAGGAAGACTTAGACATATAAGACTCTTTTATAGAACAAGAGAAGAGTTAGAGAAATGCAAACTAGCTGTATGCAGGCAGTTTATGGAAAATCATTGTCTATTTCTGTAAGTTTGCTGTAAGTTTTGAACTGTATTGTTGTTCTTAAGAATCCATACTTATGTAAGGACTGGATTGCCTCACTAGATATTCAGGCAAGCTAACAAAATATTGAGCAACATTTTTGGTTTGAAAGTTGTTTTGATATGAAATTTAGGGAAAAATTGTTTTTGACAGAGGTTAATGCTGGAGGGATAGGAAAAAGAAACGTTTGTTTTTGAAGTATAAATAAAGGTGGCTCAAGCTAACCAGGGCTGGCTATTTGTGTGAAACTCATCTGGTCGTTGGACTCTTCCTTTTCATGCTGATGCCCCTCCCTGTCTCAGAACTTGAACCCTGCTGCAGTTGGACTACAGCACTAGTTGAAGAATGAATAAAGAAAATGTAGTACAATTAAAGAATGAAGAACAACTCAGCTTTTAAAAAATGACATCCTCACATTTACAGACAAGTGGATAGAACTAGAAAAACAAATCATCCTGAGTGATGTAATCCAGGCCTAGAAAGATAAATATGGCATGCATTCACCTATGTGTGGATTTTCATTGTTAAATAAATGATAACCAAGAATCCACAGACCAAAAGACATTAGGTAAAGAGGAAAGGTCTAGGGGTTACATATGGCTTTACCTCGGAGGGAAAAATAGAATAGATTTCAGGTGAAGACTGGGGACAAGTGGGAACAGGAGCAGTGGGAACAAGTTAGAGGAAAGATGCAGTTGAGGAAGAGAGTGCAGGGAGAGAATTCTGGAATTGGAGGCATTCAGGGACTTGTGTGGAAACCTAGTGTGGTGACTTCCTGTACTGTATGAAGGTGTTCCTAATGCGGATACCTGGTATTGGAGGATACAAATTTTTGACTGGCCATTTCTTGTTGCCAAGAGGGTCTGCCTTGCATTCAACCAAGTTGTTGGCCAAGGGGATCTCAGAGAAATCTTGAAACAACCCGGGCTGTTGATAAGAAAAAGGGTTTCTCTGGCAGCAAATGGAAACAGATTCTGAAATCAACATTCAGACATATGTGGATCAAATCCTTCCCCAAGGACACCAGGAGAATAAGACATCCTGAATCAACCAGGCAAGGTGCATATGAGCATACAGAAACTTAAGCAGCAAGGACAGGGTTTACATGGGTCTACACCAGGTACTCTGAGTATATATTATAGCTATTAGCTTAGAGTTTTTATGGGATTCCTGCCTGTGAGAACAAGTGGGTCTGTGACTCTTGTGCCTGAATCTGTGATTCTTTTGTCCTGTTGGTTTACAGTCCAAATTTAATAGAATAGTTTTTGCTTCATTAAATTGTTTTTTATTTTGTTAGTTTGATTGTTATCTCTTAGAAACTTGAACTTTTCTAATGAGAGACAGAAAGGGAGTAGGTGTAGAGGGAAAAGAATAAGAGGAGGAACTGGGAGGAGTAGAGGGATGGAGAACAATAATCAGGATATTTTGTGTGAGAAAAGAATCTGTTTTCAATAAAGGGAAAAAATTAAAAAATAATACCAACAACATATGATATTGTTTTACTTGAATTTATATCTCTAATTTGCTTCTAATTTTTAACTTCTCTATCTGCTTTAAGTATTTTTTTCTTTTTTGATATTTTTGGTTATCAAATACAATGTTATTACTGCTGTGATCTGTACCACTATTCAACATTTAATTATACATCTATTACTATTAGCACAACTAACTTTTAAACAATATTTCAGCACTTTTCAACATGTCCTCTTGACTTATTAGCACTATCTGAATTAGGATGCCTCACACTCCAGAACTGTAATGACCTCAGGATTGTCTCCTCTCTTTTAACTACCTCATTTCTTTTGTACTAATATATTCATATACTTTAATTACAGAAAAATTAAATCAGTAAAATGTACTTAGTTTGTTCAACAAGAATCATAAATTGGATGGTTTATAATTATGAGTTTATATTTCTAAAGGCTAATAACTGCACAGAATAACTATGGATGTTTGGAGCAGTGCCCACATGCTCTCTAGTAGAGGATGCTGCCCTCTTATTGTGTTCTTACAGGATAGAAAGGGCCAACGTGCTCTGTGACATTTTTAGGAGTACTCATCCCAGCCAAAAAGGCTTTGCTCTCATCACACTATGACCCTCTCACCTCTCTATCACTCAGGTTTAAAGAGACTTTATTCAGAAATGGGAAGATTTCACCTCAGTGTGTTTTCTATCATTTCTGAAATAATCCACACAATTTTTAAAATTGTTTCTTTGAAAGTAATATTCCACTCTTCCATTTCATGAGTTGCTTTATATTCTTCTGACTGTGGCTTTTGAAACATTGATTTTATGTCTCTTTACATTTATCCTGTTTAGTGTTCATATTTAATCTCTTGTTCAATGTGTCTAAAGACTGTAAATTTCCAAACACTGGATCACAGGACATGCAGCCACCCTGAGTTTAGAATTTTTTCTCCATTTTTTATTTGAATTAGAAGAAGATTGTTTTACAAGTCAATCCCAGTTCCCTCACCCTTCCTCCTCTGCTGACCCCTCCAACTAACACCCAAACTATGCCATACCCTTTCTGCTCCCCAGGCATGATGAAGCCTTCCATATGGGGTCTTCAAAGTCTGTCATATCCTCCATGTGTCTAGGCTCAGGGAGTATCCCTGTATGTGGAATGGGTTCCCAAAATCCATTCCTATGCTAGGGATAAGTACTGATCTCCTACAAGAAGACCCATAAATTTCTGAGGTCTCCTCACTGAAACCCACATTCCTGGGGTCTGGATCAGTCCCATGCTGGTTTCCCAGATATCAGTCTACGGACCAAGATATCTCCATTGTTCAGGTCAGCTGTTTCTGTGGGTTTCACCAGCCTGGTCTGGACCGCTTTGCTCATCACTCCTCCTTCTCTGCAACTGGATTCCAGTTGAGTTCAGTGTTTACCTGCGGGTGTCTGTTTCTACTTCCACCAGCTGCTGGATGAAGGCTATAGGATGGCATATAAGGTAGTCATCAATCTCATTATCATGGGAGGGCATTTAAGGTAGCCTCTCCTCTGTTACTGAGATTGTTAGTTGCTGTCATCTTTGTAGATCTCCAGACATTTCCCTAGTGCCTGATTTCTCTTTAAACCTATAATGTCTCCCTCTATTTTGCTATCTCTTATCTTGCTCTCCTCTATTCTTCCCCGTAGTCAACCTTCCTGCTCTGTCATGCCCTCCTCATGCCTCCTCTTCTCCTCTATCTTCTTCTCCCCCCATGCTCCCAATTTGTTCAGGATGTCTTGTCCCTTTACCCTTCTCCCAGATACCATGTATGTCTCTCTTAGAATCCTCCTTGTTTCCTTGCTTCTCTGGTAGTGTGGATTGTAGGCTTGTTTTTACTCTCTTATAGGCAGTTTGTGAATCCAGCTCACAAAACCGCCTCCAGGGTTCAGCTCAGAAGCTACAGGAAATTCCCAATCTGACAGGTTATGGAATAACTCACAAATGTGCTTTTGAGTCATGTTCATTCTGCTTCTGTTGGCTATAATTCTACTTCTGTAGCTTCTATTTGTCCTTTATTTCAATTCTCTGTTCCAATTCTCCCTACTTCCATGTTCCTCTAGCCCAAATACACTTTTTTCTAGGAGGTTTGAAGCAATAATAATATAAATTACAAGAGTTACATCTCATGACAGATTATGAAGATCGCCCATGGAAGGCCTCACCCTCCCTGGGGAGCAGAAAGGGTATGGGATAGGTAGAATGTTAGTGGGACGTAGGGGAGAGAGAGGGGACTGGGATTGACATGTAAAACAATCTTGTTTCTAATTTAAATTTTAAAAAAATGGAAAAAAGAGTTACATCTCATTGTTCAAAAGCACATTCATTTCTGTAAGCAATAAAGGCAGAACCCTTTATCATGGCAACTCAAAGTTTCAAGGTTTCTGGAATAAGATTTTGACCAGAGGGTCCAGGTGGAGTGCCCACTGAGGCAAGCTTTGAGACATAGATCTTTTATCAGCCAGACTTGGGAAGCAAAGAATTGGCATGATATTTTAGGCTGCTTTGTGTTGATAACCTTGGTTAGACACCTGCTACCTTGTGCATAATTGCAAAGTTATAAACTTATAATCCATTTACAAAAATCTTTTGTCAAGTTTGAACTTGCTCTGAGATAAAAATGAGCTAATTGTTCGTAGTTTGTCTTAGACTGACCAGAAATAATTATTTTGTTGTGTTAGTCTGAATAAAAGGAACAGAGCAGGATTTGAGTGTCTTACCACCCTCATGGGATAATAGATCTAGTTATGAAGAATATCCTTCTTTATTTTTTATTTATCAAAATCATATATTTAGTGAGAAGTCATCTTTCTGACCATAATCAGATATATGTGCCCATAAGATTCAGATGCAATCATAAGACTACATATACATATCATATGGAATTACACACTGCAGTGTAGGCATTGTAGAGACATCAAAACTGATTTTGCACAAGTAAAATTACAGACAGGAGCAATAACTTTCAGAGACAATGGTGCCACAGGCCATACTTGTGTGGGGATTCTCCTCCAACACAGAATCATTCCATTGGAGGGTTGACATCTGAACACTAGTTATCACCTGCTATATTAGCCCTCAACACTATTTGATTGCAATTATTTATTTTCCAGAGAATGGTGAGTATGTGAAGGTCAGAGGACAGTTTTCTTGAATTGTTCTCAATTCCTCATGCTTGGTGTCAAGTACTTTCACACTTTAAACCAGCTAATCTTACCAGCTCCCAGACTACTATAGAAAAACAATTTACAAGACTAATTATGAGTAATGCCTTGGGTTATTTTATATAAGAGATTTATAAACTTATAAGAAAATAGTGAACACTGCCAAAGAAAATCATATCACTATAAAAATAAAATTACTTGTCTAAATATTAGAAATGTCAAATGATCCAAGGCAAACGGGTTTATAATTACTTGTAGGTATTGTTTGTTTTGTATTAACATGTTGTTTTGCACATTATTTCTTTACTTAGGTATGTTCATTGGTAAATTTTATATTTCTATTCCATATGAATTTTTATTTTTTCAATTAATGATTAAGAGTAGACTTTTAACTATCAAGTCCCTGCAAGCTGACACATTGAAACAAAATTGCACACAATGCATTTCTCAACTCTTCAGTAGCATTTTCAAATGATTTATGTCTGGCAGTTAGCATTTTATATTCTCTTTGATAAGTGAAATGGAGGGAAAATGAATAGGCAAATAGACATATCAGTTTAACCTACTACTTATTCAGTGTTTTTTCCTCTTTTAACCCAGAGAATGTGCTGTACCATTTAAATAAAAGTTAAAACTTTATGGCATCATTCTTATAAAGACTCAGAGTATAGTTATGTGATGAATGGTAGTGTCTGACACTTTTCACCAAAACATACAGAATTAATTCTCATAGAATTACGAAAAATGAATTTGTAAGACCTTTAGTGGACTTTATTTTTTTCACTTAGGAAATAATTTCATTTTAAATACCAGATACTGGCAGGCCACTGCCCTCATGGAAACACACTAAAAAGGGATGCAGGAAGGTTCAAGATACAAAATTCCACACAAAAAACTGAGAAAGAAAAAAGAAAAATCACATCTCACTAGATACTGAAAAATCCTTTGACAAAATCCAACACCCCTTCATGATAAAGGGCTTGGAAAGATCAGGAATAACAGGAACATAGCTAAATATAATAAAAGCAATATACAATAAACCATCGGTCAACAACAAACTAAATGGACAGAAATTCAATGCAATTTCTCTAAAATCAGGAACAACAAAAGGGGATACAAATTGCAAAGCAGGAAGTGAAATATTTGTTATTTGCAATGATATGATAGTTTACATAACTGACCCCAGAAACTCTAGCAGGGAATCCTACAGGTGATAAACACCTTCATCAAAGTGGCAGGATACAAGGTTAACTCAAAAAAAAAAAATCAATAGCCCTATTATATACAGATGATAAAATAGATGAGAAAGAAATCAGAGAAATATTGCCATTTACAATTGCCACAAACAACATAAAATACCTTGGGGTAACACTAACCAAATAAATGAAAGACCTGTATCATAAGAACTTTGAGTCTTAAAGAAAGAAATCAAAGAAGATTCCAAAAAATGGAAAGATCTCCCATGCTCTTGGATAGGTAGGATCAACACAGTAAAAATGGCAATCTTTCCAAAGGCAATATACAGATTCAATGCAATCCCCATCAAAATCCCAACACAATTCTTCACAGGCCTTGAAAGAAAATTCTCAACATTATATGGAAAAACAAAATGCCCAGGATAGCCAAAACAACCCTCTACAATAAAGAAACGGACAGAGGCATCACCATCCCTGACTTTGAGCTATATTATAGAGCTATAGTCCTGAAAACAGCTTGGTATTGGCACAAAAATCGACAGGTAGAACAATGGAATTGATTGAAAACACTGATATTAACCCACACACTTATTAACACCTGACAAAGGTGCTAAAATTATACAATGGAAAAAGAAAGCATCTTCAAAAAATGGTGCTGGCATAACTGGATTCTGGAATGTAGAAGATTGCAGATAGATCCAAATCTATCACCATGCACAAAACTTAAGTCCAAATAAATCAAAACCTCAACATAAATTCTGCCACACTGAACCTATTAGAAGAGAAAGTAGGTGGTACCCTTGAATGAATTGGTTCAGGAAGGAGACCACTTCCTGAATATAACACCAGTAGCACAGACACTGAGGTTGACAATTAATAAATGGGACCTCCTGAAACTGAGAAGATTTTGTAAGGCAAAGTACACAGTCAACAAGACAAAAAGGGCAGCCCACCAAATGGGAAAAGATATTCACCAACCATCTCTCTGACAGAGATCTGATTTCCAAAATATACAAGAACTCAAGAAGCTAGTCACCAAAACACCAAATAATCCAATTATAAAGTGGGGTACAGAACTAAATAGAGAATTCTCAGTGGAGGAATCTAAAATGGCTAAAAGACACATAAGAAAGTGATCAACATCCTTAGCCATCAAGGAAATGCAACTCAAAACAACTCTGAGACCATCTTACTCCAGTCAGAATGGCTAAAATCAAAAACACCAGTGACAGCTTATGCTGGAGAGGATGCAGAGAAAGGGGAACACTCCTCCACTGCAGGGGGGAATGCAAACTTGTACAGACACTTTGGAAATCAGTATGGTGGTTCTGCAGGAAAAATGGGAATCAGTCTACCTCAAGATTCAGCAATTCCACTTTTAGGCATATACCCCCCAAAAAATGCACATTCATACAACAAGGGCATCTGTTCACCCATGTTCATAGCAGCATTATTTGTAATAACAAGAATCTGGAAGCAGCCTAGATGCCCCTCAACTGAAGAATGGATGGAGAAAATGTGGTACATTTACACAATGGAGTATTACTCAGCAGCCTTCAACCTGCAGCTGGTAGAAGTAGAAGCAGACACCCACAGCCAATCACTGAACTGAACTGGAATCCAGTTGCAGAGAAGGATGAATGATGAGCAAAGTGGTCCAGACCAGGCTGGTGAAAACCACAGAAACTGTTGATGTGAACAATGAGGATCTCTTGATCCCCAGACTGATAGCTGGGATACCAGCATGGGACTGATCCAGACCCCAGGAATGTGGTTTTCAGTGAGGAAACCTCAAAAATCCATGGGACCTCCTATAGTAGTTCAGTACTTATCCCTAGCATAGGTGTGGACTTTGGGAGACCATTCCACATAGAGGGATACTCCCTGAGCTAAGACACACGGGGGTGGGCCTAGGCCCTGTCCCAAAAGGATAGGATAGACTCTGATGACACCCTATGGTGTCATAGGAAGGCCTCACCCTGATGGGCATGCAGAAATGATATGTGATATGTAGGGTTTTAGATAGGGTGGGATGGTAGGGGAGGAGAGGAGGGAGAAGGAACTGGGATTGACATGTAAAACAATCTTATTTCTAATTCAAATAAAAAAATCTGAACAAAAAACAATGGAATCTCGAAAATTGCAGGCAAATGCATGGAACCAGAAGAAGCCATCCTGAGTAATGTAATCCAGTCACAAAGAGACAAAAATGTTACTTACTCACTCATATATGGATTTTAGACATAGAGCAATGGATTACTAGCCTACAATCCACACTTCCATAGAAGCTAGGAAACAAGAAAGAGACTAAGTGAGACATACATGGTCCCCTGGAGAAGGGGAAAGGGACAAGATCTCCTGAGTGAATTGGGAGGGGAGGGGTGGGGAGAGGAGGACAAGAGGAAAGAGGAAGATCTATTCAGGGGAAGAATAAAGGAGAGCAAGAAAAGAGATACCATAATAGAGGGAGCCATTATGGTTTAAAGAGAATTCTGGTACTAGGGAAATGTCCAGAGATCTAAAAGTTTGACTAACAACCTAAGCAATAGTTGAGAGGCTACCTTAAATGCCCTTCCCCAGTAATGAGAATGATGACTACCTAATATGCTATCCTAGAGCCTTCATCCAGTAGCTGATGGAAGCAGAAGCTGACACCCACAGCTAAACACTGAGCTGAACTCTGGAATCCAGTTGCAGAGATGGAGCTGTGATAAGCAAAGGGGTCAATACCAGATTGGAGAAACCCACAGAAACAGCTGATAAGAACAAGGGGTTGCTCATGGACCCCAGACTGATTGCTGGGAAACCAGCATAGGCCTGGTCCACACCCCCTGAATGAGGATGTCAGTTTGGAGGTCTGGACAATCTATGGGGCCTCTGGTAGTAGATCAGTATTTATCCCTAGTACACAAATGGACTTCAGGAGCATACTCCACATAGAGGGATACTCTCTCAGCCTAGACACATAGGGGAGGGTCTAGGTCCTGGTCCAAGTGATATGACAGACTGAAGATTCCCCCATGGACGGCCCCACCATTTCTGGGGATAAGAAAGGCATTAGGATAGGGAGTAGGGGACAGGGGAGGAGGGGAGGGAGAGGGAACTAGGATTGGCATATAAAAGAAGCTTGTTTTAAATTTAAAATTGGTCTCATTACAATTATAAAACATAAGAAAAACACAGATGTAAATAAACCAAAATAAGCATGAATAAACATTCAGTAAAAAACAACAGAAAAGCCTCACTTAGGTGCAGGTATCAGTGTGTCTGTGTGGTGGGGGAAGGGTTAGAGTCACTCAAGAACAGAGAAAGTCCCATGAAGATCAGAGCAGTTTCTATGACATATAGTCCAAGCCAGCCATCCCTTTAAACACATTGAGAAGCAATTCTGTTGTTTTCATCCAAAACTTAACAATTCCTTGATAGCACTTTCCTTGAACTTGGATTCTGGGCAAAGAAATACTTGTTGATTTCCATTTATGTTTTTTTTTTTTAATACAGCCCAAAATTGGCTGAGAAATGTGAGCCTAATACTAGCAAAGTATCTGGTAGACTTTGTACCTGGTGGACTTTGCACATTTCTTTTAATGCATGCAGGAAAAAGTCCTGAGGCAGAATGCAGGAAGCAGATGGTTTTCAAAGTGGAGACTTTGACAAGAGCCTTACTTGGAAATTTGTTGGAGATGCAAATTCCCTAAGTCAGTCCTGGGACAGCTGAGTCAAACTGGAGCAGACGCCAGCAATCCCTGCTTGACTCTGGTGCACGGCAATGTTTGAGATTTGCCCAATGGTCAAAGTCAGAAAAGAAAAGTGAAGGAAAGACGGAGGTAAATTTAAGTACCATGTTGTTTGGGTGTGAATATCCTTACAGGTTCATGTGATTTAACAAGGTCCACAGTGTGTGAACTGGTGGAAGGTTATGGAGCCTGCAGGAGGTGGATCCATGCTGGAGCGGTGGCTTTGTAGTTTTAAAGCCTGATTTCCTCTTCCTGTTTTCTCTCTGCCTCCTGGCTGCAGATGAAATTTGACAAGCCAGCTTCTGCTCCTATCTCCATGCCTGTCTCACTGTGATGGACTGTGTACCTCTGGAACCATAGTAAGAACAAACCCTTTCTCCTTTAGGTGGCTTTTGCCAGGGTATTTTTTTCCAGAACAAAGAAAGGAGACTACTGAGCTTACAAATCATATATTTTAATATCTTATTTATAGGCAATATAAATAATACAGCCTATTTACATGAAAATGATCAGTTAGCCTAAAGTTCAAATACATCTGTGTATTCTACACATTATCTAGCAATCCTTAGTGTCCATTCTTTAGAGCAGAGTCATGAATTATTAGCAAGGTACTTAAACTTCCTATGTCGTTTGTTTTACTGTTGACAAATACTCATGAATGAACACTATGAAAGCATAGAAGTAGAGAAAAAGTAGAAATTACATGAATGTATATGTAAATATAAACAAAAGACTAATACATAATATTTGATATATTGTTATTTCTAAAAATTCATTTTATTTTTAGTTTATATCGTTGATAATGGCTCTAATCTTGTGATAAATAATGATTAGGAATCCTGTGGATTTGGGGGGATAATTATTATTGTAGGAACAAATTAATATTCTAGTCACACAAGTAGGTAATTATAAAATGCAGTGATTTACTGAAGTAGAATTCCTTAATGTATAGAAGATTACTAAAACAAGAAAAGCAAGAATACAGACTTTGTAACTGCTACATATTTTTTTCTAAATATCCATTGTCATGTTCATTGCTAAATCTAGCCATTTGTTATGCAAAGGGACCAAAGATTTTACTTAACATTTCTGAAACTCCTTTGGAAATCAATGAATTTGAAAACTTACCCTCTGGGATAAAAAATACATACAAATCCCATTATTCATGGACAAAGATGAAGATCAAGTCTATAGAATTTACTTCCTTGGTTACATTTACTGTGAGAATTGAAATCAGTAGCTGAGTTTTTTGGTAATCATTTTTATAGCCATGGACTAAACTTAGCAATACATGGTGAATTTAATGTATTCCAAGTAGGAATTTTTTTCACTGTGACTCTTTCATGATTTCACTGTTTTGGAGCACTTTTAGTTAAAAGCAAAATACAGAAGAAAGCATAAATATTTCCTGCATATTCTGTGCTTTACAAGTCCGTGTCTGCCAAAGTTGTCTAGTTATCCATCACAGGGGCCCAATTGTTACTGTGGATAACTTCCATTCATACATGACAAGCACTTAAGTCAGGAGGTAGCATTACCTCTGTTCTGACAGACGTTGTGACATGGTCCTGTCATTTGCCATGCAGAGGTTTTCCTGAGTTGGATTTTGCATTCGGTCCTTGCTCTTCCTAGTCTCAGTATCTCTGACAGCAATCATTTTTCCTTTTTGTGCAGTTTTCCTTTACATGAACTTCATATAGCAGGAACACAAAATAAAGCCATGTTCAGTTGGCTTCTTTCACTAAATTTGCTTTGTGGTCATTTGTGGTTCTTTGGCCTGATCATTTATTTCCTCATATAATGATAATAGTATACTATGTAGCCACACAACAGATTACTCATGCTCTTACTGAAGGCTTTTACATTCCAACAATTACAAAGACATATGGTATAGGCATTGGTGTAGAGGTGTTTTCAAGGGCCTCTGTTTTCAATGTCCTTAAGTAAATATTAATAGGGATGGTGGCCATTGCATTAGGCAATATGTGTTTATTTTTATAAACTGGATAAAGATTTAACTGTTACAAAAAGATGTGGAGATGACCACTAAGTGCACGTTTCTCCACATCACTAGGAAAAAAATCCAACAATCAAAGAGAATAAGAGTATGTCATACATCTATTAGAATGCTCAGAACCTGAACACTCACTGCCTGCCAAAAATGCTAATACAAAACCCTAAACTTTACCATGTTCTGACATTGAGACTAAAGACTCTAATTCATTATTAATGGTAAGGGAAAACAGCACAGCTACTTTGAAAGAGTTTGACAACATCTTACAAAAGTGAGACTCTATGTTGACTATTTCTGGCATCAATAAACAGAAGAAAGACAGATACATTATTCAAAAGTATTAGATTTTTTAACACACTTTTGTGTTATTTGTTCAACAGTTTCAGATATACTTGAAGTGAAATGTCACCCCCCTTTTTCAACATATTGCAGAGAAGAAAGATGAAAATACCTATTTGTTGAAATTTTAAAATAATGGAATGTTCACAAGATTTACAGTTTGGCTATTTTTCTTAGAACTATATGAATATAAACCATAAAAACAGAAGCCAGGATATTCCAATGTCACTGTTCCATTAGGCAGTACATGTTTGGGGGGTTGTGAATTCCTACATAGAGTGTAAACTAGTAGACAATTATTAAAACATGTCCTGTCTTTAAAATATATTGGTATATTGGCAGACAACTATAAATTTTATATAAACAAAATATCAAAACCTTGAAAATTGCACTTTAATAAAAAATAAATCTTAGAATTTCTTATATCAGAAATTGTGTCTGACATTAACTTAACTTGATGAGTAACATTCAGAATTTAAAATTGAAAGTGCTTATTGGGAAAAAACATTTAATTGTGTGCATTACATTCATCCCTGCCCACATCCACCTCAAATTACCTAACTCTGATTCCTTCTTCGTCTTTCCTCCTCTATAAGTCTGGTTACTTCTCAGAAGGTGACTTACACTCTTTGATAGTATGTCTTCACAATTTTAGCTATTTATGATTGTTTCCTAGTACTAGAGAGTGCATGGTTCACTCATGAAATCTTTATTCAATTCCCACAAATGAAATGTGAGAGAAAATCTGTTGAATGTCTTCTGTTAAATGTTCCTTTGCTTTTATGTAGAAATCCAAACTAGATATGGCCCCTGATGCTCAAAGGTCTCTTTAATTTTATGAGTACATAGCACTTGTGGCAACATGGCAGCCATCCTAAAGTAATAAGGAAACTAGCTAAAGGGGAATGCTTATATACTAAGGATGACACAAGAGATGAAGAGTCTAGGTTCTTAGGGGATCCAAATATTTATTATTGATGCGAAATTAGATTCTAAACACTTCTTATGATGAGTTTGAAAATCCTCTCTAAACATCATATAACATAAAATATATTACAAATCACATCTCTGTGTACATAAGAATTAAAGGGCAGAAGACATCTTAAATGTGAAGAAGAACATGAAAGCCAAAGGGTGACAGATGTAAAGGAGGAGAAACAACCATAGATGAGCAGAGGACATAAGCAGAGAGCACGGGGTTGAGAGTGAATTAGAACAAAGTAAAACAACACAGAGATGATAAAATAATCAAGATACCTATAATTGTATGTGTTGTCTTTAGAAGAAAACATTAAAAGTTGATATTCAACAGTTGCTATACTGGCTATATCATGTCTTCTATGAATGCAAACAGTCTATTTACTGGGAAATGTTTGTATAGACAGAGGTTTCTGTCCTGCCTGGTCCTGCAGCCATTGAGTCCCAAATAAACACACATGGGCTTATATTAATTATAAAATGCTTGGCCAATGGTTCAGTCTTCTTATTGGCTAGCTCTCTCTTAATTTTTAAACCATTTCTATTAAACTATGTATTTCCACAAGGCTGTGGCTTACCTGTAATGCACCAGTGTGTAGCACTTTGGTGCTACATGGTGTCTCCCTGGTGGCTCCTCTCTGCCTTCCTCTTCCCAGCCTTCTCCTAGTCTGATAGCACTGTCTATACTTCTTGCCTGGTTACTGGCCAATGAGCATTTCTTCATCAACTAATAAGAGAAACATATATTCATAGCATATAGAAGGACGTCCCCCATCATTCATTGACTGAATTATTTTACTAATGACTCTTACAGACCTAAGGGTCTGTAAGCATTCTCCATGTTTCTGATTGCTTTTTAATATCAAATCCAGGAAAATTCCAAGGGCTGGCAGATTCTTCAATGCATCTAGCTTTTAGTCATTCCTGAACCAGCTATTCTAGAACATCAAACTTCACTGAACTCATAGGCCATTGCCCCACCCAGACACGAATTTCAGTTAACCACTTAAAGGTTAAAGGGTAGGGATTTTGATCTCTCTATGAGTTCAACACTTGTCTTCTTCTTCCTCTTCCTTTTCCCCTTCCTTTTCCTCCTCCTCCTCCTCCTCCTCCTCCTCCTTCTTCTTTTTGTACAGCCTGGATGTTTGGTGCCTGTTTGATATAGAACATAACATTCTTTTCCATAAACAGGAGTTAGTTTATTCTTCAGTTTTGATACTAGAAGAATGTTAATCTGGGTATTCCATTGCTGCAACATATCACGACTTCATAGACTTACTATTATATTAGCCACATATGACCTCAAACTTTCCCTTTGTCCTTCTGGCCCTATACACTCAACCCATATCATGCTTTGTTTTTCCTGAGAAAGTGTTCCAATCACTAAAATTGAATATATACCTCCGGAAGAGGTCAACTTTGATGCCAAGATTCTTGGATGTCAAGATCTGCACCTGTGTCCGATAATCCTTCTAGGATAACAGTATTTATTCATACTCTAAGTTTTGGTCTTGGGTCATTTATAGAAGTCTGCCAAAATACCCATTTTTCTGTTTCCTCCTTGAATTTTTGATTCAACCTCCAAAGCTATTCTACCATTCAGGCCACTATTATATTTTACAATAGGCACTGAATATCCTAATTGTTCTGGGAGCATTGTCCTCCACAGTGACTGAACCAATTTTTACATGGGGCCCTCTAAGAGCCCCCCCCAGGGGGGGGGAGTTAAGCTTGGCTCACTGACTAAGCATGCCTACTGCAGATGGTGGCTTTATCAAGACCAGAATGGAATTTCATGGGGTGATTTGCCCCTGTCCTGCTGTAAATGTTCTGACCACATGGGTGCCAAAATATAAATGGAGTTCTTAGTTGGTCTAAATAATACAAACCCAGAGTCAGATATAGAGGACAATGCTGAGAGATCAGAGAAAAGAAGGCACAAACCACCATCACACCTTTCCTCCTTAGCATCTCAGCAGACAAGAGTAAGTTTCTGTTTCTCCCTGCTTATAACCTTTTTTTTTCCCAGTTACATCACTTCTTGTCTGTCTGTACAGACCTGCAGACCTCTTTGGTTAGCTAGTGGCAAGCTCCATTCTTTGACCTTCAGACAGGCTTTATTTGTACAAGCAAGATATCATAACATATCCTCCTTTTTGGCCCAAAATTTCGAAAAGTTTATAACTATAATAAGAGAAGCTATATACCATAAGATAATAATTATATATAATATAAGCAGGCAATAAGCACATCAACAATGTCTAGTCCATTAGCATTTGACAAAATCAGAGAAAATATTCCTTTATCTAGTCTTTCTTGATGAATCCAAAGTTTTATACCTAATTTACTTTCTATTCTAATTTGCATTATCAAATTATCTTATAATGTCTTTCAAACCTATTACACTTAAAACATCTTTAGTGAGTTCCTCTTACTGAGTCTGGTAAACAGGGAAATCTGTAACTATATTACCTCCAGATACCCCAGAAAGAAATATTAACTGAGTAAACAGGAAGTGTGAGCAATGACAAAATGTGAGAAATGACAAAAATGTGAGAAATTACAGAAACAGTGCAGCTAGCTCAGTCAGTAGAGCATGAGACTCTTAATTTCATGTCGTGTGTTCCTACCTCACATTGGGCACCATATGTAGAGAGAAGCTTCCATCTTCAAATATATATGTAGATATAGTTGGCCCATATGGGGCCAACTATAGTTGGCCACAACTATGTAACTATATCTACATAATTCCTGACAGAACTTGGGAAGGGATTCTAAACACAAAAAAGGAGGCAAACACAGCTTCTTGGTAGCAGCATTTTCTCTAGTGGGCTCCATTTGCTAGTGGTTTGGCTCTTTCAAGAGAGGCTTCCTGACTCAGTGTTAGTGCCAAAAACCACATGGCTCTTTTAAGAGGCCCTACTAGCAAACAATTAAATGAGCAGTTGGCAGCATTTTCCTTGGTGGTGACATGGACCTCGAAACTCTGCAGAGTTTTGAAAATAAGCATGGCTCCCACCAGTAGCTCTGCTGTGAGGCTAGACTTTCAAAAAGCCAAGGAGTAGGGCAGGGTTAGCTGCCATTTTAATCTTAACCATTCTGTTTAGCAGATTAAAGACTCATGTGGTCAGAAAAAGATAGAGATATACAGTAAAAACTGATTCAGAGAAAGAAAAACCTCTAAACTGTGTATAGTATGTTTAAAAATATATGTAGGCTTGAGAGAAAAAAGAAAATTGATAGAGAAATTTCTCAAAAAAAAGAATAGAGTAGCTGGCTGTGAGAGCATATGCCTTTAATCCCAGCACTCCAGAGGCAGAGGCAGAGGAAGGCAGATCTCTGTGATTACAAGGCCAGCCTGGTTTACAGAGTGAATTCCAGAAAAGTCAAAAAATACAGAGAATTCTGTCTCAAAAATCCAAAAAAGGAAAAGAGAAAAGAAAAAGAACAGTAATTTTTTTAAAATGTCACATAAAAATGGAAAATATACAGAGTCTGGA
The DNA here is from genome assembly GCF_003668045.3 of Cricetulus griseus. Lineage (NCBI taxonomy): Eukaryota > Metazoa > Chordata > Mammalia > Rodentia > Cricetidae > Cricetulus > Cricetulus griseus. Next base: position 120,551,678 of record NC_048597.1, read on the forward strand.
TACTGTATGTTTTTTAGTTGTTTGACATCTGAGATAGGAGCATCAGCTGCTAAAAGACATTTGATCATTAATGCTGCTGTATTAATCCAATCTATATATTTTGTAAATGCCTTTACTTCAAAATTTAAGTCTAAGTTCATGTTACTTTTGTCTCCATGGAAGATGAAAAATTGTGGATTCCTTACAGACTAGTATGGTTTGATCAAGTCAGACCCCCTGAATTAGTGTTCCAGGTGATCTAAAATTCAAAACATCTGAGATAATGCAACCTCACAGATCACTACAGTCAATACTTGGTTAGGGTTCTGGGTTTTTTCAGGATCTCCATGGTATTGACATATCCCCCAAACATCAGGAAGCACCGTAACTGATTCTTTTCACTTAAACAGAGTTGGTTATAAGTGATTAATGATCATAGTCAATTTCTTTCTAAAGATAAAAAAATAGAATATGTTTTAGAAGTGTAAAATTTGCATTGGTATGGATTTAGGTTTATTGATACAAAATTAAGTTCAATTTTGCTATATGTACATTTCAGTCTTGTTTAGATATTGTGTTTATATAGCTCTTTTAAAGGTAATGTATAATTAAATACAGATTACATATAGTCACATATAATAGTCAAAATTTATGTTAGTTAGGTTTTCTAGATATACAGAGATATATTTCAAATGGATAAATATTCTTCAAAACCTTTCAAAGATCTACAGAATATGGCATTTAAATGGTTTGTTAGGGTTTTTCTTGACTATGAGACACAAGTGCTCCTGGTAACTTCTGTCAGAGAGGAAGATGAGTATCGAGGAAACTCTTTATGGAGTTTACCTTTTACATGGCAGGAATAGCCTTTTGGACAAGAAACTGCTCTTGCCAGGACTGTTTGACTCTATGCTGTCCAAACTGGACAAGAAGGTTACAAAGAAAAGTGACTGCAGAGCTTGCCAAGAGACAAAATGGTTAATCAGGGTTCCTACTTTACAGAAGAAAGAAACTGATGAACTTTACCAATATAAGACAAAACAGATCTTCACATTTAGTACTTAAAATCTTCCAGATGCCTTGGCCTATGTGCTGAAGATGGATGCCCCAACATAACAAAAAAACTGAGTGACTGTTCAGGCAGCGAGGTATCTCTGTCAAATCTAGATGTTATATATTATCCTTTTGGAGTCTTTGATGGAGTTGAAGTCAGATAGTTAGGGTCATGTTTTTTTCTTAGTTATGATAAATGATAACTTATAAAACTTTAGACTCACAAAGATAGGATAGATGATGGAACATCTTCTTTAAATTTTGCCTAATGTTAATGGACAAAATATTGTTAGCTATAGTTCTTGCTTGGTAACTGTTTTGTTATATATAATTTTACTATGTTAAAGTTAAAACCTTCCTTTTTTATTTAGATATAAAAGAGTAGATGATGGTACATGTCATTTTGCATGCTGTGAATATGTTTCTATTATTGGTTAAAGAATAATGGCTGATTGGCCAGTAGCAGGCAGGAAGTACCAGACTAGGAGTATGCTGGGAAGTGGAAAGTCAGTGAAGAGTCACCAGAGAGATGCCATGTAGTTACCAAGAAAGCAAGAGGCTCCAGCATTCTCTGGTAAGCCAAGACAACATGGAGATACACAGATTAATATAAAAGGGTTAACAATTAAGTGAGAGCTGCCAATGAGAAGCTTGAGCCATAGACCAAACAGTTTATAAGTAATATAAGCCTCTGTGTGTTTATTTAGGATTAAACCACTGCAGAACCAGTCAGGACCGAAAAATTCATCCATGTATTTGAAAGTTTTGTTTCTGTCTCATAAGCCAAAAACCTTGTAGTGACTCAGTGATCCATACCACTTTATACTGCTCCATTTATTTGCATAAATACAACTGTCAGCTATGCAGGAAGCAAAGAAAAATCCTAAGTATCCTCCTGCATGAGAGTTATAATGAACCTTTAATGAATAAAAAACTTCTCTAATATTCATGCTCATATACCCAATTGAGAGAAAGGAAATAACTTTAACAATATGTATAGAACTTGGTGTGATATATCAAAACAAGTCAATGTATGCTCGATGTAAAAGTTATTGAAACTTTAAATGTTTTATTTTCAGTGTCTTCAGTATATTTTCAGAACTTCTCACCTGTATAGCTACTCAAGAAGTATCAGTAATTCCCATGTTGTAAAATCTAACTTCATGATAATATGATAGGAAAATTATAAGTGAATGATGAATACAAGTTGTGATATATTAATAAATGAAATGATTTTATGATGTATATGAAACTAATCTTAATCTTGTGTGGCCTTATTGGTGGTTTGTAAGATGAAAATTTGATGGTCAGATAAGCAAAGCAGCTAGCCACTACTCTTACTTCTACTTCAGAATTTTCAGAGTCCGATGCTCTCTCCAGAAATCCTTAGAGACTACTGCTCTCCATATCTGGAAAGTAAATATCACCATGAGACCCTTTGCTTTTTCCTTTTATATTTCCCTACTACTGGGATTAAAGGCGTGTGATTCCAAATGCTGAGATCATCTTTTTTGTGAGATGTTTCTCTTTAGGACTGGATTAATTTTGTATAACTCAGTGTGGCCTTCCAGTAGCAGGGATCCATCTGCCTATCTTCTGAGTCCTAGGATTATAGGTGTATTCCACCACTGCCTAGCTCTATGGCTAACTAGAATGGTTACTAGGATTAAAAGTGTGTATCACCATTGCCTGACCTCTATGGCTCGTGGCTAGCTTTGCATTCTGAACCCTCAGTCAAGCTTTCTTTAATCATAAATAATACATCACCACAGACACCATTCAGTTAATAATTAGATACATAAAAGAAACTTGCACAGTTTTAACCATTTGAGAACATAGTTTCCATGTTATGTGAAATCTCACTGTATCTCCTGTATACCAGAGGCATGTATTCCTATGATAAATCTCATTTTCTTTCACACAGGCTAGAATTTAGTTGCCTTATGAAGACTATGAAGGAAACTCACAATTTTCATGATCTAGAGTCAGTTAATGTGCTTCTTCTCGGGATCTAGTAAGCTAACCATGGAGTTCTTTTGCCAACTCAAGCTATGTCTAATTTTTTGTGTCTAAAGTCATTCAAAGTTGCCAAATGAATGCTGAAATGTTGGTGCTTACCATGTATCAAATAGAAGTAACTCTGTGACTCATTCTGGCCTTCTTTTACTAATTGGCCCTCTTGGATTTTCTGCTGCCCCAGTACCAAGGAGTTAAAGCCTGAGTTCTTAACTAAACAGTGAAGTCTTCACCACAAGCCTATGTTTGAAATGTGAGTATCCTTAATTTACTTTTTTCCCTGTGAAGAATATTCAACAACCAGTAGAATCTAGTAATCAATTCAAAGTCACCAGACAGTTTTCTGTGCTTGAAATTAACTGTTTAGAAACTGGACTGCTAAAGACTTTCCAAAAAATTTAAGGATATGCAAGAATATTTTGGGGCTTTTTGTACATATTTCATCTTTCCTAAAAATTGTCTACAAGATGGAAATATTATGTTTAAAATTTTTTATGGGAGGAATGATAATAGGAAGCCAGGAATGCAGGAAGCGGAAGAAAGGAGAAGGTTGTAAGCTTTCATCACTCTGTCAGCATCTAGCAAATGCTTTCTCATTAATAGCCCTTATTGTTACTGAGAGAAAAATCTTTTACAGAATCATGCCCGAGTACTCCTGGACTCTGATTTTTTTTCTACTTGCACAGATGTGCAGCCAGAAATACTGTGGCAGGAAATGGAACAGCTAGAGGCAAAGAATAATACAAATTCTTTGGAAAAAGGATCACTGGGAAGTAAGATACTACTTCAAACTATTTTTCCTGACATACATGAGAAGAGTACCCTTAGACTAGAGTAGAAAAAAGGTTAGCATTGGTGGTAGCCTGTTTTGCTTCAGAGTACATGTGCTCTACAGAGGAATAACCTGACTATCCCATAGTGAGCCCTTTTAACCGGAGCAAGGCTGTCAGTGTGACATCATTACTGCCCAGGATGATGCTACATATTAACTTAAAATAAAACAAACTGTGTCAGATTCCACCACATTGAAAATGGCTGTTGGTATTTTCTGATCCTGAGTTGTGTGGCTTCTGCCTCACCTACCTTCTCCCCACATTTTATATTCTTGCTCTACAAGTAGGTTAATTGGCTTATGCTGCCAAGAATTTTTTTAACTTGACTAGAACAAGACTTTTACTCTAGAATAAGACCTGACGTTTCAAGAGACAGATTGGCTGTTTGATGGAGTTTGCTCATAAAACTAGGAAATACATCCTGAGTGTTATTCTTGACACTAGAGTCTTTTAGGCTATCACTTTATTTTTATAATATTTATCTTATATTCATTATTAGAATTAGATACAGTGTTAAACACTCTCAACTCCTCATTTCTTTTATAATCATTTGTGTTTTCATAGGCATATGGAATATACAAAAAAATCTTATGATCTTCATTTAAGTCAGGCTGTCACCTCAATCTGTTTATAGTGCTCAATGTATAAACTGATTAATTTGTAGAGAAAACATTTGATGATATCTTTTTTATACTCTAACTAATAAAATTTTCCTGAAGATCAGAGGACAGATCTAGCCAGTTGCCAGGTCCTGGCTTGTATCAGTCCCACACTACAGAGGCTATCTATTGACTGATGTCTCTGGGGCTGAAATCAAAGCCAGCCAAATGACCCCAGGTCCATCCCTGAGTTAGGGTTTGCTGGACCAGAAACTGCTAGCTACCCAATGGTGATAAAGACCACACACAGGCATCTGGTCATTTCAGGAGGGATCTCAGTCCATGCTGGAAACTGGAGTCTCTGGTTTATTCAAGCGTCCTCCTAAATAGCTTTCCAGCAGTGGGGGTGACTGCAGAAGGCATGTACTATCATGTATATAGCTGACATCAAGTAATCCTCTCAACCTTAACAGCACACCTGAATATCCACCCACCATGGCGGATGGCTAGAAAGACAGCTAGAAGGGTCTGCATAGAGATCTTACAGGGCAGCGTAAGGGGAGTGTCTAGGGGGTACACACAGGCTTAGGATTGGTGTGCCTCCAGGCTTGGAGGACTTGCCCTGTGTTGATTGGTCAATTGGTTATTATGGCCCATAGGCCCTCCCGGGGTGGTTGCTTTGCTCTGCACGTCATTGCTGTGCACTTGTCCATAAAGCAAACACAGAGCCACGAAGCATAGCATCACCAGCTAACTTCTGATTGGTTCCTTGCCACAAGGCAGGCATCTGACTTCCTAGTGACTAAGGCACGGTCAGGCAAGCATGTGTTCGGCTGTTATGGCTGCTGAAATGCGGAGCTGGTCCTTTCAACCCAAACTCCACAAGCACCTGAGGTCCAAACGTCACATGTCTTACCCACCATAACCTGACTCTCTCTCTCTCTCTCTCTCTCTCTCTCTCTCTCTCTCTCTCTCTCTTCTTTCTTTCTCTCCCACTCTCCCTCCACCTCCCTGTGGGTTGTGGGCTATTCATAGAGCCCATGTGTGGTAACATTTTGTTTATGATCTAACAAGTAAAGCTTGCTAGCAACACTAGTCAGCCATACAGGCAAGGCAGTGGGCCACACACATTTAACCTCAGCAGCCATGCTAGTTAACCATGGAGACCAGGGCAGGGGTGGTGCACTCCTTTAATACCAGCATTAGAGTGGAATATAAAATGGGAGGAGACAGAGTCAGTCTGCAGTCACACTGAGGAGAGGATTGCCCCTTTTAGTTTGAGCCTTGGAAGAGGTGAGAAATCTCAAGTTCTTGGCTACTTAGCTTATCTGACCTTCAGTCAGGCTTTATTTGTTAGATTGTAGAGAAAATATCACCACACCCCTCTCCTCAGGATGCCACTCTAGTTCACACAGCTACACGGTAGCAGCTGCAGCTGTCCTCAGCCAGGTTATATCCACCTGTGTTCTCTGATCAGCTTTGCTACGCATCTTTAAACGGCAACATCTTCCTTGGCAGATTTGGTGAGACAATTGGGAATTCTTAAAAGGGGGAATTAGTTAAAAAGAGAGAGAGTTTTTCCTACATTAAAAAATGGGAGCCAGGTGTTGGTGGTGCACACCTTTAATCCCAGCACTCAGGAGGCAGAGGCAGGCAGATCGCTGTGAGTTCAAGGCCAGCCTGGTCTCCAGAGCGAGTGCCAGGACAGGCTCCAAATTTACACAGAAAAACCCTGTCTTGAAAAAAACAAAAAAAAAATAATAATAAAAATAAATAAAAATAAAAAATGGGAAACACTATTACTGAAAGACCTCAGTAGCTCAGGCCCCCAGGATATAGGCCCAGGACCATGGTGACCCCAATCACCAGGTGGAGGTAAAAGCTTGATGCAAAAAGCAAGAGGTTTAATTGCAGGTGTTTATCGAGCTAACCCCATGTTAGCTCGGGCCTTTCATCCACCCACCATGGCGGATGGCTGGGGAAAGACTTTGAGAAGCCACGGGACTGAGATCTTATAGGACAGTGTAAGGGGAGTGTCTAGGGGTATGCAGAGGCTTAGGATTGGTGTTCCTCTAGGCTTGGAGGACTTGCCCTGTGTTAATTGGTCAACTGGTTGTTATGGCCCATAGGTCCTCCCAGGGTGGTTGCTATGCTCTGCACGTCATTGCTGTGCACTTGTCCATAAAGCACACCCAGATCCATAAAGCATAGCACCACCAGCTATCTTCTGATTGGATCCTTGCCACGAGGCAGGCATCTGACCTCCTAGTGACCAAGGCAAGGTCAGGCAAGCTCATGTTAGGCTGTTATGGCTGCTGACATGGGGAGCCGGTCCCTTCATTACAAAGGAGGGATTTTGGTCTCTGTATGATAACATGCTAGATATTTTGAAAATGCAACAATTAAATTAGAGGATAACTAATTTAGATGGGACTAAATAATGTCAGTTATAAATCTTATCATTTTGTTTTATCACTGAAAATGTTGGTTAATGTGAGTGCCATGGTTTTAGAAAACTTTAAAAAAACAGATCATAGAGATATTCAGACCCAGATAGAGGAATTTAATGGAGAACCACTTTCAAGGTTGCATTATAAAGTTAGCCTAAGGTTTTCAAGCAACCAACTTTAATTTATCCAGTCACTTCACAGCAACAACTACCAAATGATAGATATCCCCAAGGTTGTGCAAGAATTAAATGGACTCCTGTGGAAATGTTAGATTTAAGGTGACTCAAGGAAGTGATACTTTTCTATGGCATGCATTCACCTTTTGTGAAGCAGATATTTAACTCATTGTCAACTTGCAATAGAAAAATCCCAAGAGAATAAAGAGATTTGGTTATAGCCGTCTTGGGATCTGGTCCTCAATTATAATGGAAGACCTTGTAGAAAGATGATGCTAAGACCATTGAACAACCAAGTAACTCTAGAAGTATGGTAATCACCTAAAACCAACTTCTTGGAGAAGGAGATTATGCTGCTGTACAAAGCGTGTGTCATCTATAGGATGACCACACTCAGGATTTATGCTTCACAGCAGCTTTGTATGCTTGACAGAGAATTGGAGAAGTAGGAAAAACAAAAAAACAAAAAAACAAAAAAACAAAAAAACAAGTCATTTACTAAAGTTACACAGATCCCAAAAGGAAGCCTTTGTGGATTTCTTACACAGACTGATTTCAGCAGTTAGTAGAATGATGCCAGAGTCAAAAACTAGACAAATAATAATTTAATCTCTGCTAATAATAATTGAATCTCTGAAAATGCTAATGTATAATGTAAAAGAGTAATCAGGCCATTAAAAGCAAGAAAGCAAGATCAATATCCTTGGAGGAGTCAATATTGAATCTCATGACCATGGTGATGTGTGGATAGAAGAGGTGATTTCCAGATATTTGAGAAAAAACTTGAAAGTCAAGTGTTTCATTTGTGGCAAACAAAATCAGTTAAAAAAGGATTGTAGGCATGGCATTCCTAGAAACAATATTTTGGTTTCTTTTTCTATTTTTTTCATTTGTTTCCTTGTTTGTTTTTCGTAATCTCCATTCAGGATTATGCAGATTGTGTGGAAAAGGCCGCATTGGCCAAATAAATGTAGGTCAACAAGGAACAGTCAAGATAATACTTTGCCATAGGAAAATGCCTTGAGGGCCCACTCTCAGGACTCCATGACAAATTCAGTTCACTCATTTCCTGTAACTATGGAGGACACTCCTTCCCAGAGCAATTACAGAACCTAATGCCTATTGTAAGAACACATGCTGCTATGGATGATTTAAAAACAGTGATAGAGATGCAAGTTCCCCCTGTCAGTCCAGGGTCAGTGAGCTCCCACTAGCTCAGGTCAGCTGTTTCTATTGGTATCCCCCAAAATGGTCTTGACCCCTTTGCTCATGTTATCACTCTTCCATCTCTTTGACTGGACTCTGGGAGCTCTGCCCAGGGCCTAGCTGTGGATCTCCAAATCTGCTTCCATGCATTGCTGTAATGATAATTAAGGTAGTCATCAATCTGATTAGAGGGGAAGGCCAGTGCAGCGACCCTCTCCATTAATGCTCAGGGTCTTAGCTAGGGCCAGGTTTTTTACTAGCCCCATAATAGCTCCCTCAATTAAGATATCCCTTTTGACTTGGGCAGTCTGTGTGGCCACTGGTAGTGGGACCAGGATTTATCCCTAGTGCTTGAACTGGCTTTTTCGAGCCAATTCTCTTTGGAGGGATATCTTGTTCATATTAGATATGGGGGGGGGGGAGGTACTTGTCCTGCCTCAAAGTGATATGTCAGACTTTGTTGATTCCCCATGGGAAGCCTTACCCTCTCTGAGGAGTGGATGGTGGGTGGAGTTGGGGAAAGGTTGGGGGAGCAGGAGGAGGGGAGGGAGTGGGAACTGGAATTTGTATGTAAAATGAGAAAAATGTTTTGAAATAAAAATGATTAATAAATAAATAAATAAATAAATGATAGAGGAGATGGCAAAAAATTCAGGAGAAACCATAAAGCAAATTTTTTTTGTGAACTTCTATAAATGAACATAAATCAAAATTAAATAATATGAATAAATGACATTTTCATTGAAGGACCTGTAGACACAAGTGTAGCTGTCACAATAATTGAGCCAGAATCTTGGCATCCAAATTAGCTTCTTCAGGAGGCAAATGTTCATCTTTTAGGGATTGAAATGTTATCCCTGGTAAAACAGAGCACAAGATTGGTCAAATGTATAGGATCAGAAAGACAGAGAGGAAATTTAAATCTATATGTGGCTAACATCACAATGAAGTTATGGGGACTTGATTTGTTACAGCAATGAAATACTCAGGTTAACATTCCTCCAATCTTAGAAACAAACCATAAATTAATGTATGTTTCTGGCAAAATATTAGAAATTACTATAAAGAACAGTCACCAGCCATTCAGGTCATACAAGAACAGAGGACAAGAGCTGCTAATCTTTCAAAGGCACTGACAGCCCTATTTTAAAACAGTTGACAGACAAACCTATATGGGGTAAATAATGGCCATTGATATCAGAGGAACTGCAGGCCTTAGAACAACTGGTAAAGAAGAAGTTCAGTTCAATGCTCAACATATTAAAGAATCAAGCAGCCCTTGGAATTCTCCTTTATTTGTTACTAAAAAGAATCCTGGAAAGTAGTGAATAATAATATATCTAAGAACCATTATTAAGGTGATTCATCCAATGGGCTGTCTATAGCCTGGAATTCATTTGCTTTCTTTATTACCTGAAGGATAGCCTCTTACAGTTATTGATTTAAAGGTTGTTTTTTCACTATATCTTTACAAGTAAAAGAGAAAATTTTGCTTTCATAGTGCCTACTTATATAATTCATAGCCTGCTTTGAGATATCAGTGGAAGGTTCTCCATCAAGGAATGTTAAATAACCCAATCCTGTACCAATATTTTGCAAGTCAGCCATTAGAAATAATACCACCTAAACAAATTCCTCAATCTATAGTTTACCTTTATGTGGAAGTTATTTTACTAGCAGACTCAAATATAGATACTTTGGAAATAATGTTTGAAGATGGAAAGAAATTTTGCTTTGTTGGGGTTTACAAGTTGCTCCTGAAAAATACAAAGTGAGAGAGTATATTAATTATTTAGAATATAAAGTAGGTTCACAGTAGCCAGTCTGTGGTGGCACACACCTTTAATCCCAGCACTCAGGAGTCAGAGGCAGGCAAACTCTGTGAGTTTGAGACCACCCTGGTCTACAAGAGTTAGTTCCAGGACAGCCTCCAAAGCCATAGAGAAACCCTGTCTTGAACCATTCCCCTCCCAAAAAAATAAGTCCACAGAAAAATAGACATCAAAGGTGAAAATTAGGAGACATAGATTGCTGACTCTTAATGAATTTTAAAGATTGCTAAGAGACATTTTCTATCTATGGGCCACTACTGGAATAGAAATAACTGAACTGAGTAAATTGTTCAAAACTGTAGATGATGATAAAGACTTAGACTCCAAGAGAATTATCAGCTGAAGCTGAGAGAGGAATGTCTTTTGTGGAATAAAAATTACAAGGTACACATATGGAATTATTTGGATCTAAAGCTTTGATTGCATTTTAGTTATTTTACCCTCTAAGCAACTCCTACAGGAATATTAATGCAGACGGAAGATATTGTCTTAGGATGGATCTTTTTTTTTTTTAACCACATAAACAGAGTAAAATATTTAAAACTTATCTTTAAAAGATCTTTGTGTTTATTCAAAATGGAAAATTGAGACTTCATCAATTAGTGGGATAAATCCTGCATAAATTGTAGTAACTTTTACAAATGATGAAATTGACAAATTATGAGCAGAAAAGAACTTGGCAAAGAACTTGAAGTAATCTTTTGGTACATATTAAAAACAAATATCTCAAAAGTAAGATAATTCAATTTATAAATATAACTGATCCTTCCTTACACTATAGGAAACACTAATATCTGCATCTCCTATATTCTTTACTGACAGAAATAAATCAGAAATGGCAAGTTATAAATCTGAAAATTTAAGTAAAGTGACTCAAAGTCTTTATGATTTTGTCCAAAAGTCAGAGTTATTGTTATTCTCATGGTATTATTAGATATTTCCAGAAACTCTTAATGGAGTTACTTACTCTCAATGTACAGAAAGAGATATTTTACAAATTGAAACTGCAGAATTTATACCAGATGATACAGAAATGACTTTATTATTAATTCAGTTACTAGAAATAATCAGGAATAGGAATCATATATATTGACAAGATTTTTTAAAATGAAATTCTGAGGCCTGCAGCACATTTCCTATCAATATTTGATCAATTTTATCACTACCTTTTTCTAGAAGACCTTTATGGGATCAGATTATTTTTAGTAACTGAATTAATAATAAAGTCAATTCTGTATCATCTGAAGACCACTGGACAAAGAAGACATGTGAAGAAAAAGGACAAAGCATCCTAAGAAAAAAAAATGTTCCAAGGAAAAGATTTTCTGCAGTGAACTATGACCAGACCTAACAGCATCCTTTGATGTCTCCAAAAGAATGATCGGGCCCTACAATAACAATTCTACTAGGATTCTACCTGGTGGAGCTGAAAAAACAATACCTAAAGATCAGCTTTGGACTACAAAATGCTCAGGACAATTTCAAGGTATCTAGCTGAGATGATCCAGCCTTTCAGAATACTCTAGCCAGGAATTGACACAAGCCTGGCACTTTCCCATCACACAGAAACTGGACAACAAATGATACAGCTAGCTCCCACAGGACTTGACTATTAACCCCGATTTTTCTTTTCAGGATTATGTAAAGATGCAATCACCCCAGAAAACAGTAAGTAAATTTAAGAATAGGAGGATATGATGTCCACATTCCCAAGAGGTGGGGTGGATGCTTTTGGTCATTCAATGGGCTATGGATATTTCTCATTGTTTAGGTTATTGGTAATGGCCAGAGAAAAAAATAAAATAAAGATATTAGAATCAGAGTTCTTGTTTTGGAAAAAAAAAGATGTAGATATGATAGGATGTAAGGGTAGATTATTGAATTTAATCTAAAAAGAGAAAGTGGGGATATAGAAATAGAATCAAAAGGTCAATTATTGAATCTACTTTTAAACCAAAAAGCAACTACTAGTTTTAAATATTTTACATTGGTTTGGATTTTTTTTAATATTGATACAAATTTGACGTTATCTTAGAACATACATTTTTATCTTATTCAAGGTATGGTACCTATTTAACACATTTAACAATGTAATGCAAATTTTTAGACCTTGAAAGTTATTATTACCAACTATTAAGGATGATAAGGAAATGCAGGGTTAGTCACCTATTATAATGGAACTTGTAGTCGTATTAGGTTTGTATGTTTCAAACAGAAATATACTTTAAATAGACAGCTCATCTTCAAACACTTCAGAGACCTACAGAATATGGCATTTAATGTGTTTTAATAACATAGGTTTCTTTCTTTTGTATGAGGAGACATGTATGCTCCTGGAAAAAACAATGTACTTTAGAGAAGATGATGGGCATGGAAGAAACTCCACACAAAGTTTACTTTTTTGTAGCCAAAATTAGCCACTGGGCAAGAAAGTGCTCTTGACTCAACTATTGACAGTATGCTGTCCAAATTGGACAAATAGGACAGAAAATAAGGGACTTCTGAACTTTGTCAAGACAAGGTTGGACAGCCCTTCAGAATTTCCTACTTCACAGAAAAATCCATCAGATATGATAGACCCATGATGGATGCATCCATATTACAGGGGAACCTTGGGTGACTGTTAAGGCAGCCAGCTGTTAAAGTCATTTCTCATTTTTTTTTGGAAGTGACATGCTTGCACTTCTTGCTTTCTCAGGTAATATTATTTCCTTCTTGGGTCTCTGATGGAGTTGAAAACTTTATAATTATAGTTACAATTTTCCTTGTTACCAAATTCAGAAAAGAAATTCACTAAAGAAAGGTAAAGTAAATAAGTTTGAGAGACATAAAAAGATGATTTGGAAATGCAAGTAAAAATAGAATGTGAATTAGGTTCAACACTTTGCCTCATCAACATAGAATAACAATGGAATATTTTTCTCTAAATTTGTCAACCTTTAATTGACTAGCCATTGTTGATATATTTATTGCCTATATATTGTATATTGTTATTGTACTTATTGTATAAAGTTTTTCTTATGTTAGTTATAGCCTTGTTTTTTAGTTTTAGACAAAAAAGGGAAAATGTGGTGATATGTTTCTTGCACAAATAAAGCTTTCCTGAAGGTCTGAGGGCAGAAATAGCTATCAAGGTTTGGAGGTCTGCACAAATAGATGGAGTTGAAGACAGATAGTTATGGTTATGGTTTGCCTTAGTTATGATAAAAGATAAGTTACATATAAGTCTTTAGACTCACAAGATAGGATAGATGATAGAACATTTTCTTTAAATTTTGCCAAATGTTAGTGGGCTAAATATTGTTTTTGCATGAGAACTGTTTTGGTATATATAATTTTACATGCTAAAGGTAAATCCCTTTTTTTTTAGCCAGAAAAGAGGAGATGAGGGGGAAGTACTTCTGTGTATATGTTTTGCTTATTGGTTGATGAATAAAACAGTGTGGCCAATAGAGGCAAGGAGATAGATGGGACTAGGAGATGAGGAAAATTCTGGGAAGTGTAGGCAGACATCAGTCGTTATGTGAACCACCAAAGGAGTTAGAAGTCCATACTCTTATCTGATAAGATAAGACCACATGGAAATATTTATATTAATAGAAATGGATTAATAATTAAGACAGAGCTAGCCAAAAAGAAGCCCTAGCCACTGGTCAACAGTTTCATTATTAATATAGAATCTGTGTGTTTATTTGGGGCTGAGAAACACCTGCAGGAAGCTTCACAACAGGGAAGAGATCATACATGACATTGATGCACACTCAAATCCAAGGGGTTTAGAATGTGCTCACAAGTGACTGTGGATTTGCACTGAAGCTGGAGTTCTCTCATTATCCTTAACATCCTTAAAGGAAGAAGATGCTGTGATGAAGTGTGGTAAATATCATAATCAAGTCTCACAGCAATAGTGCCATGTTCCTAATCATGTAACTGGGGAAGAACATAGTGAAGACCATTGTGCTCTCCTAATATCTTAATATACTCTTTCTCTAGTTCTGAGTAATGAGAATTATATAATAGATTTTTTTTCTGTGTAGTCCTAGCTGTCCTAGAACTCACTCTGTTTAACATGCTGGTCTTGAACTCAGAGATGCATCTGCATTTGCCCCCTTAGTTCTGGGATTAAAGGCATGTGCCACTACCACCCTTTTAAAATATTTTTTCTTATAAGGAAATTATAGCTTAGGGAAATAACTGAGACTAGTTTTAATTAAGAGTCAAATTAATTACTTGGCAATTTCAAAAGTGGAAATGTTACATAGATATCTCCCTACACACAATATTCTCATACAGAATCATATATATATGTACACAATGAAATATAATCATTAAGTAAAACATTATTTGCAATTGATTGCTATATACATCTGAAAAATGATTGCTACAGCACTGAAAAACTTCAAACATGAAGTCAGACAAAGACTGAAGCTCCCAGGATAAGACATGGGGTTGCTAAGGTGAAGTTTAGATACTAAAACATTTCCTGTATTGTCAAGCAGTACAGTGATCCACTTCAATGAAATCCCTATTATTTGCATTATCTTGAAAATGGTGGAGGAACCAACATAAATAAGATTATTCATTAAGCTCAGAAGAATTGGGAGAAGAAAAAACTGTTTCCATCAGCCTGGAGCATATAAGTGAGAAGGGATGGATCTACTATTTCTTTATCTGATATTTCAATACCCTCTGAGAAAAATCACTCTCAAGGACCTGATCAGGTACTTGTCTGATATTATTACAACAACTGCCTACACACACACACACACACACACACACACACACACACACACACACACACACACACACACACACTATAGAGGGAACTGAGATGAATTGGGTCTTGAAATTTCCATTCTGGTGCAATGCCTGAGTCTCAGTTGTCAAACACAGCTGGGATAGGTGAGTCAGCTCAGCCACTTTAGCTGATTTCCCCTCCAGTAATTCTTCCACACACTCCCCTCAAACTCAAACCATCTCTGTTTGCTTAAAGCAGGGAAAATAAAAGAGCAGAGATAAGTGAGACGTGTCCAGTAGAGCAATACGAAGTTAGCTTTGTCTTAGAAATCTGTTTTCCATTTTCCAGGCAGCTGTATTTCATGACTCAGATGGATCTGTCTTCTTTTACTAGGAAGAGTATATGTATATATGCATGCATGTGGGCACATTAATAGATGTCATAAACCTTTAAAACTAAAATGTCCACAAAGGAGATGGAATACAAACTGATTGTTGACACACAGACTTCATCTCTTTTGTTCCTGCCTGGTCACAGGACCCCACCTTCCAAACATTGAACTCTCAACATCCTGTAGATCATAGTTCTATGTTTGGGTCTCTAGATAGACAAGTGTTGACATCTGAATAAGTGTTTCATTTTAAAGTACATTATACTCAAAATTCAGAGACTATCCATGCAATGAGGCAGTCAAGGTCACCAGAGGTAACAATCAAAGTCATCAGAGTAAGGCATGAGGAGGTTATTCTGTTGTACATTCTTCAAGCTCCCCGAGAGAAAGGGGTAATATTGTAACTGCCAATGTACAGAGTAATAATAGTACAAATGAGCAGACATTTTCTAAGACAAGCAACTATCCCACACATCCTAAATGCACCATCAGAGTTTCTAAGGGAAAGTTAATCTTGCTCATCACAGCAAACCTTATTATACTTACATTTATTATTGAAAGACTAAATCCAATAGGTGATCCCAGTTTCCCAGGTGAGATGGCAAATAGTTTATTAAACAGATTATTAGAGAACATCAAAGAATTTGGAAGTTTTCATGAATTATTAAATTTTATGTTTCTAGATTAATCACAGATGTCCAGAGATAAAACAAATGTTTGTTGAATTCTAAAAACTTTTATTAATACTTATAGGGTGTCCATGAAATAACATGGTATCAATTATATTCCACCCTATTCCAGGATATTTCTTCTTCAGTATTTTTATTTTGAACTTTATTTTTTGAACATGCAACAAATAAAAATAAATCACACACCCAAATTTATCAGACCCAAGGACTGCAGCACAGTAAACTTCAGTGCAGGTGCCATGGCCTTTGAAACAGCTCTGCAACTTCATATTGGATTTTATACTTTCACCATGAAATGTTTTACATACTTATCAGCCTCCCAAAATGAAAACTCCAGAACAGAGTTAGAACTAGAAAACGATTGTCTTTATATCCTTTTCCATAACTTGTGCCCACTACCTGTATGTAGTCCTCCCTGGCTCCTGTAACCTTAGCCTTTCCCTTTTTCTCCTTTCTTCCTGTTGATACAGTACCTGCATGTACATTTGTTTACTGAAATATTATTGACTAGATTCTATATATGAGGGAGAACATATTCTTTTTTCTTTCTGAGATAGTTTGACCTCACTTAATATTGTACAGCCTGAGTTTATTCATTTTCCTGAAGATTTTGTGATTTTTATTTTTCTGTAGAGGTGAGTATTATTCAAATTTTAATTATCCATGTATATGTTGATGGATAATTAGGTTGATTCCAATTCTTCACTATAGTTAATAAAGTAACAATAAACATGGGATTTACAAATATCTCTATGGTAGGGTGAGGAGATCCCTGTATATATGTTTTTTTAGGCATGGTTATATGTCAAGTATAAGGAAATGTCAGTTCTAGAAGTTTTCATGGGCAGACAAAATATATGCATGCATGATATCTAAATACAAATATGAAGAAAGGAACGTAGCAAATGACACCAAAAGATTGGTGTGGCTCAAAGAGCCATACGGCATTGCATGGTAGAAGTGAGCCAACTCTGAGAGGTCTCAAAAGAAATGAGGCAGAGCTATAGAGCATGGAGTTCATCAAGTTAATACCCTCAGGATGGGCACACCAGACAGAATTCATTAAGTAAATGCTTAAGAAGGGTCAGCTGGTACCCTTGAAAAGCTGCACACTGGAGTGCCATGTGTGAATAAAGGAGAAGGCAAGCTTGGAAGACTGCATCTGCAAATTATACGGTGACAAATTGGTCAAATTCTGAATGTCATCACAAGTGGCTTTATGAACGTCTTCTCCCCTGTACTTCTTTATATGTTTGTGGTGCAACCCCATATGAAAACTCCTAGGTCAGAACAAATGGGAGCAAGCAGGCTGCAGAAATGGTTTCATGAGTAAAGATGTTTTCTGTATAAGAATGATTACATGAGTTCTCTTCACAAGACCTGTATAAAAATTAGCCCTGTGTTGTCCTGCACAGTATACTGTAGCCACAGACCCATGGAGGACAGAGACAGAAGCATCTTGTGCTTAGTGGATACCAATGTGTCTCCAGGTCCAGTGATTCTTTCTTAAAGGAATAACTCTGAGAGTGATAAAGCAAGACATTCTACACGCTTCTAGGGTTCTGCCTTCATATTAATAGAGATGCACTCACAGAGAGAGAGAGAGAGAGAGAGAGAGAGAGAGAGAGAGAGAGAGAGAGAGAGAGAAAATGTAAGGAAGAAAAATTAGGCAGCAAAATGGGGCATTAATCATCACAAGCAGTGACAAATGACAGGCTCACTTTCTGTTTCCCAGTCCTCCTAGTCCCAAGGCTTCCTAATCTAATTCATCTGATTTCTGTTTCTGCTCAGATGACATTTTTTGGCAAAAAGTTTAGTAATCAATGCAATTTTTCAGAATGTCATCACAAGAATATCCTATTGGTGATACCTGGCATTTGAACTTTAAACTCAACTGGTATATTAAAACCTTTATTTTTAATTTGATGAAACAACTCATAAACAGAGCTTTAAGTATTTCATTCTGCCTTACTAGCTATCTTGATTATTGCTGATATCTTTTTCATTAGGTGATTCTACAATAGATTCCAAAGTCAGTAAGATAAACTGTGGCTAAGAGAATCAGCTAGCATTTCATGCTGGATGCCCATGCCTGGATTATTCAACTGACACTTCACATACTGACATTTATTGAGAAAACACTTCATTTGGGTACAGGTCAACTTTGTTTAAGCTAGCAAAGAAACTCCTTCTTTCTTCCCCCTGGTCTTTCTGCTAACACTTAAGTGAAAAGTCCATCTTGACTTAAAATATACCTTTAAATTCATGACTTAATAGAAACCTGAGCCAATTTAATTATAGAGGTCTTTTGTACTTATACATTTTAAAATTTTATCCTAAATTTTGTTATTCACATGTTTATCTATTCCTCCTCTGAAACCAAATATCTTTTAGTTTAATAATTATCATTTATTAGTGTGAGATTGATATTTCTTATAGGTGTCCAAAGACAACAGGAGGAAATCAAATTCTGCTACCATAATGTATGTGTGAGCTCAGCCCAGGCTTAGCAGCCGAGCCATCTCTCTGTCCCCTAAACAGATGCCTTTTAGGAACATATGTGTCTTTCAATATTTATCTACATAAGGATCACTAGGAACAGAGAATGGGATTAGATCAGTCAGCTAATTCAACCACACAAAGTACCCACATATCTTTATCTACTAATAATGTATTGTGATGGCTATCCTTAGGATGTTAAGAATATTGGTTCCATCAATTGTAATAATCAAATTATGTTTGTGTTCAATATGTGTTATATAATTAATTGGATAAAAAGAACTTTATTATGGTTTAATCTGAGTAGTCAAAGGAACCTGACATACTTTAGAGTAGAACCATGTCTTTCAGGAAAAGACATAGATTTCTTAGTCAGAATTCAAGGTTTGGCATTCCCATATGTCTGTTGGTAGAAGACAGTCTTTGTCTCCATTGCCCAGTCTCAATGCTGATTGTGACAATAGATATCAGGAAGGTCAAGTCTAACCCTTTCAGGCTTATCTAAACCCTAGAACTGCATCTGAACTCAAGAATAGTCAGTGTGATCTATATAAAAAGCCACCATGGAGTTACAGAAGTTGAAACTGACATCACAGCTTTTTTCTTCTCTTTCTTTTTATCATCACTCTTCAGGAAGACAAACATAATGGCTGTAAGCACACTGAAATATTTCACCACCATAAAGTGACAGTAACAGAGAAATACCTTGAACTCAGCACTGTGAACCCCAATAATTCAATTTCATAATAAAAAAGTTATCTGTCAGAGTACTGCTGTTACCCTTACATGAAATAAACATGTATTTTAAAAGCATAAAGAATAGACTCTTAGCAACCAAGTAATGAAGGGTATCTACAATGAAAATTTTATGATATCAAAGAAAAATTAACTAAAACTAGAATATGGATAGACTGTTGTTGGTTGTTTTTATAATAAATAGAAAGAAAATTATTTTACATGTCAATCCCAGGTCCCTTTCCCACCCCTCCTCCCCTGCTCCCCCAAATAACACCCTACATATCCCATACCCTCTCTGCTCCCAAGGGAGGGTGAGGCCTTCCATTGGAGGGGGTCTTCAAAGTCTGTTTTATTTTTGGGGACAGGCCCTAGGCCAAATCCCCCTTATGTCTAGGCTCAGGGAGTATCCCTCCATGTGGGATGGTCTCCTAAAGTGCATTCCTATGCTAGGGATAAGTACTGATCCACTACAAGAAGTCCCATAGATTTCCAAGTTGTCTTCACTGACACCCACATTCAGGGGATCTGGATCAATCCCATGCTGGTTTCCCGGGTATCAGTCTGGGACAAGAGCTCTCCTTTGTTCAGGTAGGCTGTTTCTGTGGGTTTCACCACCCTGGTGTGGACCCCTTTGCTCATTAGTCCTCCTTCTCTGCAACTGGATTCCAGTTCAATTCAAGGTTTAGCTGTGGGTGTCTGCTTATACTTCCATCAGCTGTTGGATGAAGGCTATAAGATGTCATATGAATTAGTCATCAATTTCATTATCAGAAGAGGACATTTAAGGTAGCCTCTCCTCTGTTGCTTACATTGTTTGTTGGTGTCATCTTTGTAGATCTCTGGACATTTTCCTAGTGCCTGATTTCTCTTTAAACCTATAATGTCTCCTTCTATTATATTATCTCTTATCTTGCTCTCTTCTGTTGTTTGCTCAGCTCAACCTCCCTGCCCCATAATATCTTCCTCACCCCTCGTCTTCCCCCTTCTCATTCTCCTAGTTCTGTCTCCCCCTACCCCAAACTCCCGTACTCCCAATTTACTCAGGAGATCTTGACCCTTCCCCCTTCTCCAGGGGACCATGTATGTCTCTCTTAGGGTCCTCCTTGTTTACTAGCTTCTCTGGCAGTGTGGATTGTAGGCTGGTAATCCTTTACTCCATGTCTAAAATCCACATATGAGTGAGTACATACCATGTTTGTCATTTTGTGACTGGGTTACCTCGCTCAGAATGGTTTCTTCTAGTTCCATCCATTTGCCTGTGAATTTCAATATTCCATTGTTTTTTGTTTTCTGGTGAGTAGTAGTCCTTTGTGTAAATGAACCACATTTTCTCTATCCATTCTTCAGTTGAGGGGAATATAGGTTTTTTCCATGTTCTGGCTATTACAATTAATGCTGTGATGAACATCATTGAACAGATGTCTTTGTTGTATGAATGTGATTCTTTTGGGAATATGCCTAAGAGTGGAATTGCTGGATCTTATGGTAGACTGATACCCATTTTCCTGAGAAATCAACGTACAGATTTCCAAAATGGCTGTACAAGTTTGCACTCCCACCAGCAATGGAGGAGTGTTCCCCTTTCTCCACATTCTCTCCAGCATAAGCTGTCATTGGTGTTTTTGATTTTGGCCATTCTGACAGGAGTAAGATAGTATCTCAGAGTTGTTTTGATTTGCATTTCCCTGATGGCTAAGGATGTTGAACACTTTCTTATTTGTCTTGTTGACTGTGTACTTTGCCTTACAGAAGCTTCTCAGTTTCAGGAGGTCCCATTTATCAATTGTTGATCTTAGAGTCTGTGCTACAGGTGTAACGTTCAGGAGGCAGTCTCCAGTACCAATTCATTCAAGGGTATTTCCTATTTTCTCTTCTAATAAGTTCAGTGTGGCTGGGTTTATGTTGAGGTCTTTGATCCATTTGGACTTAAGTTTTGTGCATGATGATAGACATGGATATATCTGCAGTCTTCTACATGCCAGCATCCAATTATGCCAGCACCACTTGTTGAAGATGCTTTCTTTATTCCATTGTGTAACTTTAGCTTCTTTGTCAAAAATCAGTGTTCATAGGTGTGCAGGTTAATATCAGGGTTTTCCCTTGATTCCATTGGTCTACCTGTCTATTTTTATGCCAAGCTGTTTTCAGGACTATAGCTCTGTAATAGAGCTTGAAGTCAGGGATGGTGATGCCTCCAGAAGCTATGTTATTGTACAGGGGTGTTTTGGATACCCTGGGATTTTTCCATATAAAGTTGGGAATTGTTTTATCAAGGTCGGTAAAGAACTGTGCTGGGATTTTGATGGGGATCACATTAAATATGTAGATTGCTTTTGGCTGTAGGGAGCCGCCCCTGCATTCTCCATTACAAGATGGCGCCTGCATCCGGCAGGCACCAAATATAAACAAGATTATTGTGCAGGCGCTGGGTAATTTTCCATTCCTTGATCTCTGCCTATTCCATGGCGTCATATGGCCCGATGAGCTGCAGCCAATCATGGGGTGACATGTCCGAGGCGGTGGTTGCCAGCCTTTATTAGGGGACGGGATATGGAGAATGCAGGGACAGCTCCCTACATTTGGCAAGATTCCCATTTTTACTATGTTGATCCTACCTATCCAAGAACATGGGAGATCCTTTCATTTTCTGGTATCTTCTTTAATTTCTTTCTTTAAAGACTCTAAATTCTTTGATGCATGTCTTTCACTTTTTTAGTTAGCATTTACCCAAGGTATTTTATGTTGTAGGTGGCAATTGTAAAGGGTGATGTTTCTCTGATTTCTTTCTCGGCAGATTTATTATCCATATATTGTAGGGCTACTGATTTTTTTTTTGAGTTAATCTTACATCCTGTCACTTTGCTGAAGGTGTATATCAGCAGTAGGAGTTCCCTGGTAGAATTTCTCGGTTCACTTACGTAGACTATCATATAGTCTGCAACAGTGAAAGCTTGACTTCTTCCTTTCAAATTTGTTTCCCCTTGATTTCGTTTTGTTGTCTTATTGCTTTAGCTAGAACTTCAAGGACGATATTGAAGAGATCTGGAGAGAGTGGACAACCTTGTCTTGTTCCTGATTTTAGAGAAATAGCCTTGAGTTTCTCTCCATTCAATTTGATGTTGACTGTTGGCTTATTGTATATTATTTTTATTATGTTGAGATATGTTCCTGTTATTCCTGATCTCTACAGGACCTTTATAATGAAGGGGTGTTGGATTTTGTCAAAAGCTTTTTCAGCATCTACCGAGATGATCATGTGGCTTTTCTTCTTCAGTCAACTTATATGGTGGATTACATTGAAAGATTATCAGATGTTGAACCAACCCTGCATCCTGGGGATATAGCCTACTTGATCATGGTGGATGATTTTTCTTATATGTTCTTGTATTTGGTTTGTCAGCATTTTATTGAGTATTTTTTGTATCAATGTTCATGAGGGATATTGGTCTGTAGTTCTGTTTCTTAATTGTGTCTTTGTGTGGCTTGGGTACCACACAATTGTAGCCTCATAAAAAGAGTTTGGCAATAAACTTTCTGATTCTATTGTGTGGAACAATTTGAGGAGTACTGGTATTAGCTCTTGTTTGGATTTCTGGTAGAATTCTGCACAGAAGACATCTAGCCCTGGGCTTTTTGTTGGGAGACTTTTGATGACTGCGTCTATTTCATTAGGGGTTATATGTATGTTTAAGTTGCTTATCTGTTCTTGATTCAATTTTGGTTAAGTGAAAACTGTCCAGAAAATTGTCCATTTCCTTTAAATTTTCAAATTTTGTGGAGTACAGGTTTTCAAAGTATGACGTGAAGATTCTCTGGATTTCCTCAGTGTCTGTTGTTATGTCCCCTTTTCATTTCTGAGTTTGTTAATTTGCATGTTCTCTCTTTGCCTTTTATTTAGTTTGGATAAAGGTTTCTTTATCTTGCTGTTTTTCTCTAAGACCCAACTCTTTGTTACATTGATTCTTTGAATTGTTTTCTTTGTTTCAATGTTATTGATTTCTTCACTCAGTTTGATTATTTCCTGGTGTCTACTCCTCTGGGGTGAATTTGCTTCATTTATTCCAGAGCTTTTAGCTGTGATGTCAACTCTCTGGTGTGACTATTCTCTAGTTTCTTCATGTGAGCACTTAGAGCTATGAACTTTCCTCTTAGCACTGCTTTCAAAGTGTCCCATAAGTTTGGGTATGTTGTGTCTTCTTTTTCATTGAATTCTAGGAAGTCTTTAATTTCTTTATTTCTTCGTTGATCCAGGAATGGTGCAATTGTGTGTTGTTAAATTTCCATGCATTGGTAAGTTTTCTGCAATTTGTGTTGGTTTTGAATTCTGACTTTAAGGCATGTTGGTCTTATAAGACACAGGGGCTTATTCCATTTTTTGGGGGGGTACCTGTTGAGGTTTGCTATGTTGCCGAGTATGTGGTCGATTATTGAGAAGGTTCCATGTGATGCTGAAAAGAAGGTATACTCTTTTGTGTTTGGATGGAAAGTTCTATAGATGTCTGTTAATTCCAATTGGGTCATAATTTCTGTTAGTTCCATTTTCTCTTTGTTAAGTGTCTGTCTTGTGGTCCTGTCCAGTGGTGAGAGTGGGGTGTTGAAGTCTCCTACTATAACTGTGTGAGGTCTTATTTGTGATTTGAGTTTTAATAATGTTTCTTTTTCAAATGTTGGTGCCTTTGTATTTGGGGCATAGAAGTTTAGAAATGAGGCTTCTTCCTGATGGATTTTTCCTGTGATGAATATGAAATGACTTTCTTCATCTCTTTTGATTAATTTTAGTTTGAAGTCTAATTTGATAGACACTAGGATAGCTACCCCAGCTCATTTCTTGGGTCCATTTGATTGGAATATCTTATCCCAATCCATTACTCTGAGGTAATGTCTGTATTTGAATTCAAGGTGTGTTTTTTGTATGCAGCAGAAGGATGGATTCTGTCTTCTGTTAGCCTGTGTCTTTTTGTAGGCTAGTTAAGACCATTAATAGTGAGGGAAATTAAAAACCATTCAATGCTTATTCTTGTTCATTTTTGATTTTTTGTTGGTAGTGGTACTGTATGTGGATTTACCCTGCTTTTTCTTTTTGCTTTTGGTAAAGTGGGGTTATCTATTGCCTATGTTTTTGTGAGTGTAGTAAATTTCCTTAGGTTGGCGTTTTCCTTCCAGTACTTTCTGTAGGGCTGGATTAGTGGTTACATATTCTTTAAATCTGGTTTTGTCGTGGAATATCTTGTTTTCTCCATTTATGGTGATTGAAATCTTTCCTGGGTATAGTTGTCTGGGCTGGCATCTGTATTCTCTTAAGAGTTGGTAGAATATCTATCCATGTCCTTCTGGCTTTCAGAGTTTCCATGGAGAAATTCTGATAGGTTTGCCTTTATATGTTACTTGCCCTTTTTCCTTTGCTGCTCTTAATATTCTTTCTTTATTCTGTAAGTTTGATGTTTTAATTATTATGTGATGAGGGGACTTTCTTTTGTGGTCCACTCTATTTGGTGTTCTGCAGGCTTCTTTTACTTTCATTGGCGAATCTTTCTTTAGGTTGGGAAAGTTTTCTTCTATGATTTTGTTGATTATATTTTCTGTGCCTTTGAGTTGGGTTTCTTCACCTTTTTCCTTAGGTTTGGTCTTTTCATGGTGTCCCATATTTCCTAGATATTTTGTGTTAAGGATTTGTTGGACTTAAAGTTCCTTTGCTTGATGAATTTATTTCCTCTAGTTTATCTTCAGCATCTGAAATTCTGTCTTCCATCTCTTGTATTCTATTGGTTATGCTTGCCCCCGTGGTTCCTGATTGTTTCCTCAGCTTTTCCACTTCCAGCATTCCCTCAGTTTGTATTCTCTTTATTGTCTCTATTTCAATTTTCAGGTCCTGAACTGTTTCCTTCAGTTGTTTAATTGTATTTCCTTGGCTTTTCTTGATTTTTTGCATCTTTTTGTTTGTCTTTTTTTCCATTTCTCTGAAGGATTTTCTGATTTCTTCTCTTAGGGTCTCTATCATCTGCATGAAGTTGTTTTAAGGTTGCTCTCTTTTGCTTGATCTTGTGCTTGTTCTGATGTTCAGGACTTGCTGGTGTAGAGTCCCTAAACTCTGGTGTTGTTTTGGTTTTCCTGTTGCGGGATGTGTTCTTATATTGTCGTCTTCCAGTGGGTGCAGGTAGTTTCTCTTCCTTTCCTGGTGTGTATGGGTCCAAGG
The DNA here is from genome assembly GCF_003668045.3 of Cricetulus griseus. Taxonomy (NCBI): domain Eukaryota; kingdom Metazoa; phylum Chordata; class Mammalia; order Rodentia; family Cricetidae; genus Cricetulus; species Cricetulus griseus. Next base: position 120,577,070 of record NC_048597.1, read on the forward strand.
TTCTCTTCTGGTGGGTGCAATTGGCTCCAATACTCGGATGGGTCTCAAGGTGTGTGTAGGTGGGTCTGAAGCACTTGCTCTCCAGGTCCGTGACAGCAGGACTAGCCCTGAGTTGTCAGCAGACACTGGGTTGCTTAGTCCTCAGGGGCCAAATTGAGCTGCCTGCAGACCCCAGGGCAGGAGTTGCCAGAGTCTGTTGTTGGTTGTGTTTTTTAGCCTTTTGGATCTTTTGGGTTCTTTATGGAACCTGCCACTGCTGTTAGATGTTTTATACTTTTTGACTCTCTTGAGGGCCTGCCACCTAGCTCCCAAATAAACAATACATGGAGTATTATTCTAATTTATGATAGTACCACCTTAGCTTGGTGATGGGGGATATCCTTCTGTATATATGTTTCTCTTATTGGTTGATGAATAAAACACTGATTTGCCCATATCCAGGCAGGAATTGTATGTGGGGCTAGCACACAAGAATTCTGGGGAGAGGATGGAGAGAGAAACCACCCAAGAGATGGCATGTGCCTCAGAATGATTAATAGGACAGACATGCTCCAGTAAACTCAAATTAATAGATTTGAGTTAATAATTAAGAGAGATAGCTAATAATAAGGATAGTACCACCAGCCAGACAACTTATAATTAATATAAGCCTCTGTGTGTTTATTTGGTACCAAATAGCTGTTGGGCCCAGCATAACATAAACTCCATCTACAGCTTGGATTTTTCTAGTCAGCTCTTCTTGAATTATCACTTCTATATTTTACCTCTGGGCTTTTTCTTTTTCTTACTTCTGTATATCTTAATTTAGTTCTTACTCCATGGCTGGCTGTGTGTCTCCATGGCTGGACCCTGGAGTTCTCCTCCTTTTCATGTTTATTCTCCCTTTGGGTTCTTTTCCTTCTTATATTTATTCTCTGTGCCTTCCAGTCCAACCTATGTTTTCTCCTGCCTTGCTATTGGCCATAAAACTCTTTATTAGGTCAATCAGGTATTTTAGACAGGCACAGAAATACAGCTTCACTGAGTTAAACAAATGCAACACAAAAGAATATAACACAATTTTGCATCATTAAACAAATATTTCACAGCATAAACAATTGTAGCATAACTTAAAATAATATGCCACAACATGTTACCCAGCTCCCAAAGAAATCACATGGAAGGTTATTCTAACTTACAAATGTCCAGCCTTAGGTTGGCTTGTTTCTTACTAGCTTTTCTTAATCATCCCATCAACCTTTTGTCTCTGGCATTTTACCTTTCTCTATATCTTTACATTCCTTCGTATTCTGTGTCTGGCTGTGTGGCTGTTGCTAACCACCACCCAAGGCTTATCTGAACACTGGAATATTTGTTCTGTACAAGTACAGAAGACTCTAAAAATTAATTTTGAACAAATTGAACTACTACTATATTTGATTTCAAGATCTACATCAGATCCAGAGTTATAGTAACAGCATGGTGCATATCAAAAAAATAGAGGCATAGATTAATGGAGAAAAAGAGAATAGCCAGATTTAAATTAAACAGATACAATCACCTAATTGGCAAGCAAACTTTTACACAAACAGTGTTGGTAGAATATGCAGGATATCCACAGAGATGGTTGAAGCTATCTCTTCCTTGCTATGAAAATCAATACAAAATAAATCAAAGACCTTAACCTAAGAATGAAAACTATGACACTGTTACAACTCAAGGTACAAGCATGGGCAGGAACTTTCTGGAAAGGGCTCCAAGAATATAATACATAATTCCAACAAAAGACAAACTGTGTTATATAATATTAGAAAGATTCTATACAGCAAGGGAAACAATTGAAAGAAAAGACATACTATACAATGGGAAAAATCTTCATTATAAATATGTCAGAATTAATGTTCAAATCATATGAAGAGCTCAAAAAACTAAACACAAAAATATCTAACAATCTAATATATAAAAGGCTAACAAAATAAACACTTCTCAAGATATGAATAAATGGCTAAAAGAAAACAAATCAACAATCTTATTTATAAGAAAAATGCAAATTAAAACTATATCAGGATTCCATCTTATTCTGTGTAGTAACACAATTCAAGAATGGAGTCATATGAGACTTCTGAGTGCTTGTGAGAAAACTCCAAGAAAACAAGATAAAGTTTTGTGACTTCTGTGTCTTCAAAACACAGAATTGTTCTTGGAATGTATTTTCATGTTCCTCCCAAGTGTATCATATGGGAGTGAGATTACTTCACCTGTTGTTATCCACATGCCTCTATGGACAAAACATGGTCTTGCCACATGTGGCTGTCCTTGAGATTGAACACATTACTATTGTGATTCTTCTTAACCTTCAGAGTCTAAATTGTCTGATATTCTGAATGAAACTGGCTACTGAATGAAACCTCAATCCACTTCAAATTTAGGGTCTCAGTATTCTAAATTTATGCCACCAACTTGAGTGGTAAGCAACCCTGGTCAGTGTGGATATTACGAAGAAAACAGGTAATAAATGATAGTGACTCTAGGGAAAAGAACTCCTAGTTGTAAATTAGTATAGCTATAGCTACTATGGCTGGTGGCTGGGCTTTGTTTTTCTGATCTTCAGCTTGAAGTTTGAACCCCAGGAACAGTCTCTATGTCTTTATTTTTTGTTACAGTCGTGTCTATAGGCCAATCCAATGGAAGTAATTCTTTCATTGAAAATCCCTTTCCCAAATGTGTCTAGGCTCGTTTCATGCTCACAAAAATGATTATAACAAAGATAATATAGTTTTATTCAGTAATAAAGGAGAATAAAGCCATGGATTTTGTACAAAAATATGGAAATGGAGATTATCACACAAGGTGAAATAAGCCAGACTTTTTAAAAAGCTCACTTTATTCTCATTTGTGTATCCTAGACTTATCATTATTAATTAAAATTTCTATGGGTCTTTATGTAAATAAGTAATTCATTATTATTATTTTCCCCTTCTCATCTCTCTTATCTTAGTCTAAATCAACTTTTCTTTTTCTCTGCTCGGACCCTTTCCCATGTCCTTTAGTTTTGGGATTCATTGCTCATATATTTGAATTCTTAGTCATCAGAAAGTGTATCTGTTATAAAGATTGGGAGGTATGGCCTCTTTGGAGGAAGTATATCACTGAGGGTAACCATTGAGGTTGCAAATTCCTGGGCCAAACCTATTATCTCTCTCTGTGTGTGTGCGCATGTGCATGAGCATGTGCGTGTACGTGTGCATGTGCGTGTGCGTGTGCGTGTGCGTGTGCGTGTGCGTGTGCGTGTGTGTGTGTGTGTGTGTGTGTGTCTGTCTGTCTGTCTGTCTGTCTGTCTGTCTGTCTGTCTCTGTCGCTCTCTGTCTTTGTCTTTTTCTGTTGCCTGTGCAACAGGACATAGCTCTCAGCCATTGTTTTAGTGGCATGCATGTTGTCATGCTCCCTGCCATGAAAATAAAAGAATAACCCTCTGAAACTGTATGTGAGCAACCAATTACATACTTTCTCTCATTAGACTTGTCTTGGTCATGGTGACTTCACAACAAGAGAATAGTGACTAAGACAGATACAAATAGTAAACAAAGGATTCAAATTGTCCTTGTTTTCAATAAAATATGAGTCTATATGTAAGAGACATTAAGCATTCCACTTTGAGCAATGTGTCAGGTTATAAATTTACATACAAATGATAGTGACATTTCTATACTCTGATGACAGACACAGAGATAAATCAGGGATGTATTCCCATTCAGAAGAGTCAAGCAATCATAAAGTACCTTGGAACAGTAGATCTCAAACTGTGTGTTGGGAGACTACTCTGAAGGGTTGAACAACCCTTTCACAGTGATCTCATATTAAATATCCTGCATATAAGATATTTACATTATGATTTATAACAGTAGCAAATTTATAGTTATGAAGTGGCAATAAAAATAATTGTATGGTTGAGGGCTCAAAACAACAGGTAAAACTATGTTAAAGGGTCACAGCATTAGAAAGGCTGAAAACCACTGCCTTAGAGTGAATGAAATGGAGGCTATAATTTAAAACTCTTAAGAAAGAAATCAAGGAAGAAACAAGAGGATGGAAATACCTCCCATGTTCTTTGATTGAAAAATTAATACTTTAAACATATCTATCATATAAAAATCAGTTTACGGATTTAATGCAATTGCAAATAGACAGTTGAATTCTCAACCCTAAATGGGACATTTATAGCATTCCCTCTGAGGCTGAGGGAATAACATGGAAGAAAGGAAGAAAGAATGTGAGTGCCGGAAGGTAGGGTAAAAAAGCAACGACATGCTATCTTGTGAGAGTGTCATAGCTAATGACAAAAAAACAGATACAATCGTCTGCATTGGGCCTTCATGAGACTACTCTTGCAAATAGCCATGCTCCTACAGAGGAGGGGATCATAGGTCCTCTTTCCTCCACATTTGCATTACCCCAATGTTCATGCAATTCCACCATGGCCTGCTATGTAATCTCTGTGCACATGCACTATGTGGCTGCCTAAGGCTCTATATACAGGGGCAAAAGGCCCCTTTAAGGGACAAGCTCTATTTATTCTCTCTTGCTTTACCACTGTTCTTCTGAAGAGGCAGGCAGGCCTGTCCCCCCTCCCTCTCTTTCTCTCTGCCTCTGTCTTTGTCACCCCCTCTGCCTTCTCCTTTCTCTCTCCCATCTCTCCCTTCTTTCCCAATAAAACACTCCATGCCAACGTAGGCTGCATGATGTATCTCTCACCCAGAGTGGGGATTCCTGCCAACGTCTCTCTCAAACTGTATCATAATTACAGTCCCAATACTTTTTGAAATTCAAAAGTCTCACCTCTTCTAATAGTAAAAACAATCTTTTAACTGTAATCTCTTATAAAATAAAAAAATCAAATCACATATTTCCAACATATAATGGCACAGAATATACCTTATTATTCCAAGATGGGGGGAGCATAGTGAAAAATACTGGGCCAAATTAATAAAGAAAACCAATAGGCAAACCTCCAAACTTTGCATTTCCATGTCCAATGTTAAAGACTCTTTAGAACTCCAATTCCTTTCCACTTTGTTCATTGCAACACAATTCTTTCTCTTGGGTTTGTTCTATTCACTGTTAGCAGCGTTCCTCAGCAGGTATCCCAGGGCTCTGGAATCTCTAATATTTTGGGGTCTGCAAGGCAATCCATGCTTCATTTTCACAGCTTCACACAATGGCCTCTCTGAACCTCCATGCAGGAACACCCCTGGTATACATCTGGTCTTAGTAGCTTTCCTTAGCAGTGGGCAGACATTCCATAAGCCCTTTCTTGTATCTTTGACTATAAAACCAGAACCACATGACCAAAGATGCTAAAATCTGCTGCTTTATGGGGTTAGACCTTGGTCTACTGCTCAAATTAAATTTGCATTATCTTTCTGTTTTTGATGGCTTCTTTTACTGCTTAAGCTTTCCTTTCCTTTTCACTAGTTGGAAGCTTAGATGTGTAGATTCTTACCTCAAGCTATCACTCCCTTTATTCCATTTAGCATCAGGCTTTTCTTTAAACTTTTTACAGCTTTATATACTAAACTTAGCTCCATTACATTTCTTGGTGCCCATTTTCTTATATCATACATTAATTATTTCTCTTTGTCCAGCTTGCTCCTTTTCATCATAGATCTGCATAAGAATGATTTCTAATAAACACACAACATAGTCAGTGCTACATTGCTTTGACACATTCTTTGCCAATGATGTTAACCCAAACTTTCCAAATGAGCCTCAAGCAGGCTTTTAAGAAAAGGAAAAAAGCAGCTATATTCTTTGCCAAAATAGCACAAGAATGGTCTCTAGGCCATTTGCTAATATTCTTCTCCTCCGAAACTTCTTGAGCTGAACCCCCAGAGTTGAAATCTCCCTCCATATTGTCTTCCATGTTCCCACTAGGATGGTAAAATAAACTCTGTTTAAACTGCCCAACCACTTTTCTAGGCCAAAATCTCCAAATCTCCCCTATGCTTTAAACAAACAACACAATCAGGCCTGTGGCATCAATACCCCACTCCTGGTACTAAATTCTGTCTTAGTCACTGTTCTATTGCTGTGAACAGACATTATACCCAAGGCAAATCCTATGAAAGTTGGCATTTAACTGGGACTTGTTTACAGTTTAAGCAGCATAGTCCATTATCATCATGGCAGGAGGCACAGAGGAATTCATGGCACTGGAAAAGTAGCTAGGAGCTATATTCAAATCCAAAGGTAATAGTGAGAAAGACACACACACACACACACACAGAGAGAGAGAGAGAGAGAGAGAGAGAGAGAGAGAGAGAGAGAGGGGGGGCCTTTGATAGGCTTTTGATACTTTAATATCCACTTCTAGTGACATATTTCTTCCTACAGATCTACAACTCTAGTCTTTCTAATAACTTTAAAATAGTTTCACTCCTTGGTGATCAAGCACTCAGATATATGAACCTACAGGTTATATTCTAATCCAAACCACCACAGTATCCCTTTTTTTTTCTTCCTTTTTTTCATTGCTATGGCTGAGACTTCAAGTATTATATATTAAATAGCAGTGGAGAAAGTGGGTAGTGCTATTTTGTTGCTGAATTTTAAAGAAATTTACTCAAAGTTTTCTACATTTACCATTATGTTTTTTTCCTCAAACTTTTTTTTGTGTTTTTAAATTTGAGTTAGAAATACCATGATGGATTAATATTACATATCATTTATTGTTTTTTAAGTATGTTACCTGTATTCTAAGGGATTTGTCTTGAGAACATTTGCCAAAAGCTCTTTCTATGCCTATTGAGATGATCATGTGGTTTTTATCTTTAAATTCATTCATATTATTTATTATAAATATCATTTGCATATGTTGAATATCTCTAGAGTACCAGAATAAAGCCAGCTTGGTTATGGTAAGCAATCTTTATGATGTGCTTCTGTCTTGTTCTGAAACTATTTTCTTAAAAAGTGTGTGTGTGTGTGTGTGTGTGTGTGTGTGTGTGTGTGTGTCTGAGTGTGTGTGTGTGTGTGCATGTTTAAAGTATAAAAGAGACTAGGAGAAGAAAGATTTGGGAGAGGGAGAAAATGAGATGAAAATACAAACTGATAAATACAATTAAAATACATAATGTATTTGAAAAATATTACTTATAAAACCTAATACTATATTCAATGTATATACTCCAAATAAAATATTATGAATTGAACTTGTAATTATGTATTACACACACACACACACACAAACACACACACACAGACATGATTGTGGAGAAGAGCAATGCTAAGTGTTTCTTCAATCATTCTCTACCTTAATTTTTTGAGACAGGATCTCTTTTTTTAAATCATTTTTTACATTTGAATTAGAAAAAGATTGTTTTACATGACAAGCCCAGATCCCATCTTCTTCCTGTCCTCCCCCACCAACACCCCAACTAAAACCCTACCTATCACATATCCTTTCTTCTATTCTTCCCGTAGCTCAACCTTTCTGCTTCCTCATGACCTCTGCATCTTTCTCTTCTTCCTTTCTCATTCTTGTAGCCCCCTCCTTCGTCCAATGTTCTCAATTTGCTCAGGGGACCTTGACTCTTTCCCCTCCTCAAGGGTACCATGTGTTTCTCACTTAGGGTCCTCCTTGTTTACTAGCTTCTTTGGCAGTGTGGATTGTAGGCTGGTAATCCTTTACTCTATGTCTAAAATCCACATATGACTGAGTACATACCATGTTTATCTTTTTGTCATTGAGTTACCTCACTCAGAAAGGTTTCTTCTAGTTCCATCCATTTGCCTGCAAATTTCAAGATTCCATTGTTTTTTTCTGCTGAGTAGTACTCCATTGTGTAAATGTACCACATTTTCTCTATCCATTCTTTGGTTGAGGGGCATCTAGTTTGCTTCCAGTTTCTGGCTATTACAAATAGTACCGCTATGAACCTCGTTGAACAGATGTTTTTGTTGTATGAATGTGCTTATTTGGGTATATGCCTAAGAGTGGAATTGTTGGATCCTGTGATAGACTCATTCCCATTTTCTTGAGGAGTCATCATACTGATTTCCAAAGTGCCTGTACAAGTTGGCACTCCCACCATCAGTGGAGAAGTGATTCCCTTTCTCCAAGTCCTCTCCAGCATAAACTGTCATTGGTGTTTTTGATTTTGCCATTCTGACATGAGTAAGATGGTATCTCTGAGTTGTTTTGATTTGCATTTCCCTGATGGCTAAGGATGTTGAACACTTTCTTATGTGTCTTTCAGCCATTTTAGATTCCTCTATTGAGAATTATCTATTGAGTTCTGTACCCCACTTTTTAATTGGATTGTTTGGTGTTTTGGAGACTAGCTTCTTGAGATCTTTGTATATATTGGAGATCAGCCCTCTGTCAGATGTGGGGTTGGTGAATACCTTTTCCAAGTCTGTGGGCTGCCATTTTGTCTTGATAGCTGTGTCCTTTGCCTTACAGAAGCTTCTCAGTTTCAGGAGGTCCCATTTATTAATTGTCAATTTCAGTGTCTATGCTATTGGTGTTATGTTCAGGAAGTGATCTCCTGTACCAAATCATTTGAGGTTACCACCTAATTTCTCTTCTAATAGGTTCAGTGTGGCTGGATTTATGTTGAGGTCTTTGATCCATTTTGACTTACGTTCTATGCATGGTGATAGGCTTGGGTCTATCTGCAGTCTTCTACATGTCCGCATCCAGTTATGCCAGCACCATTTGTTGAAGATGTTCCCTTTGTTCCAGCATATAAATTTGGATTGTTTTTTAAAAAAATCAGGTGTCCCTAGGTGTGTGGGTTAATATCAGGGTTTTCAACTCAATTCCATTGGTCTACCAGTCTATTTTTGTGTCAATACCAAGCTGTTTTCAGGACTATAGCTCTGTAATAGAGCTTGAAGTCAGGCATGGTGATGCCTCCAGAATTTCCTTTATTGTAAGGGTTGTTTTGGCTATCCTGGGTTTTTTGCTTCTCCATATAAAGTTGAGAATTGTTCTTTCAAGGTCTGTGAAGAATTGTGCTGGGATTTTGATGTGGATTTTATTGAATCTGTAGATTGCTTTTGGCAAGATTGCCATTTTACTATGTTGATCTTACCTGTCCAAGAGCATGGGAGATCTTTCCATTTTCTGGTATCTTCTTTAATTTCTTTCTTTAGAGACTCAAAATTCTTATGGTAAAGGTCTTTCACATTTTTGTGATGTGTTCTTGGATTCGATTTGACAGGAATTTATTGAGAATTTTTGCATCAAAGTTCATGAGGGATATTGGTCTTTATTTCTCTTTCTTAGTTGTGTCTTTGTGTAGCTTGGGTATCAAGGCTATTGAAGCCTCATAAAAAGAGTTTGGCAATGATCTATCTGCTTCTATAGTGTGGAATACTTTGAGGAGAATTGGTATTAGCTGTACCTTGAATTTCTGGTAGAATTCTGCACTGAAGCCATCTGGCCCTGGGCTTTTTTTGGTTAGGAGACTTCTGATGACTGCTTCAATTACATTATTGGTTATAAGTTTATGAAAGTTGCTTATCCATTCTTGATTTAATTTTGGTAAGTGAAATCTGTCCAGAAAATTGTCCATTTCCTTTAGATTTTTGAATTTTGTGGAATATAGATTTTCAAAGTATGACATGATGTTTCTCTGGATAGCCTCTGTGTCTGTTGTTATATCCCCTTTTCATTCCTGATTTTATTAATTTGCATGTTCACTCTCTGCTGTTTGGTAAGTTTGGGTAAAGGTTTGTCTATCTTGTTGATTTTTCTGGAAGAAACAACTCTTCGTTATATTGATTCTTTGTATTGTTCTCCTAGTTTCCATTTTATTGATTTCAGCCCTCAATTTGATTATTTCTTGGCATCTGCTCCTCCATGGTGTATTTGCTTCTTTGTTTTCTAAAGCTTTCAGTTGTGCTGTTAATTCTGTAGTGTGATTATTCTCCTGTTTCTTAATGTGGGAACTTTGAGCTCTGAACTTTCCTCTTAGCATTGCTTTCAAAGTGTCCCATAGGTTTGGGTATGTTGTGTCCACATTCTCATTGAACGCTAGAAAATCTTTAATTCATTTTTTATTTCTTCCTTGACCCAGGAATTGTACATTTGCGTATTACTTAATTTCCATGAATTTGTAGGTTTTCTGTTATTTGTGTTGTTGTTGAATTCTAACTTTAAAGTATTGTGATCTGATAAGGTACAGGGGGTTATTTCAATTTTTTTGTACCTGTTGAGGTTTGCTATGTGGGCAATTATGTGATCGATTTTGGAGAAGATTCCATGTGGTGCTGAGGAGAAGATAAATTGTTTTGTATTTGGATGGAATGTTTTATAGATATCTGTTAAGTTCAATTGAGCCATAACTTCGATTATTTCCTATGTTTCTCTGTTAAGTTTCTGTCTGGTGTTCTGAGACAGGATCTCTTATAGAACCTTGGGGATCTCTGGTTTAGCCAGATTGGCTGTCTAGCATGCTCTGGGCATCCTTTGGTCTCTGGGCCCCCATCCTCAGCACAGAGGTTGCTGATACAGGCTATTCATCCATGTTTTTGCATGGATACTATGACCTTAACTCAGGTCCTTATGCTTGTATAGTAAGCATTCTGTCCATTGAGCCATCTCCCTGGCATTCATAAATCTTTCATATCACTGTACGATGGTATGGAATGTTAGAGAAGTCTTTTTTGTATTTTACATAAAAATTGATTTTGAAGATTGTAGTTACATACAATTTTACATTCCATGTAATTATATATTTAAAACTTAAATCATCTGTCTTCAATTGTTTTTCCTCAGGTATATGAATTTGCTAAAATTTGGCAAACTAAACCTATCTAATTTGGAGTCCATGAAAACTTGGCATCCTGTTCAAAATATTGAAGAAATGGTAACGAATTTCTTTCCTAAGTTTTGGAATTTTTTCTTTTTTAAAAATATTTATTTTATGTGTATGAGAATTTTCCCTCTCTGTATATATGTGTATTGTGTTTATGTCTTCTTGCCTCTAACCGTAACCCTCATCAGGGCCAGAAGAAGGCAGAAGTTCCTTTCCAATTGGAGTTTTAGGTGATTGTAAATTGCCACATGGGTGCTGAGAAGAAAACCTTGATCTTCTTAAAGATCAATAGGTTCTCTTAACTTCTGATTCATATCTCTCCAGATCCAGATAAATTTCATTTTAGCAAAAATGTAAATACTTAATTTTATAATAGAAATTATTGTTAAGAAAGTATATTATATATGACTTTTAGAAATATAAAGGGGTCACACACTGGCACATGGCAGAGGTAGTGGGGAGCAGAAGTAAGGCAAAGAAACCATACTTAAATTTATCTTTTGTGGCCCTTTTATATTTTTAGAGAGAATTTATATTTGTTTTAACCTGAAAATTAAAGATATTTTTTAATGATTTTATTTATTTATTATGTATACAAATTCTGCTTCCATGTATATCTGCATACCAGAAGAGGGCACCAGATCTCATATCACATGGTTGTGAGCCACCATGTGGTTGCTGGGAATTGAACTCAGGACCTCTGGAAGAGCAGTCAGGGCTGTTAACCTCTGAGCTATCTCTCGAGCCCAAGATATTGCTTTTTTAATACTTTCAAAAATTGAGTTATAGTGTTTTCCCTTGGGAGTATAATTCAGTATGAAATTTATGTAATGGATTAATCACTATCCACCAAACCAGTTTTTCCCATAATTCTGTTTCTTTTTATAACCGTCATACAAATTACAGCTATCACATGAATGACTTCATCCTATACGAGTTTTCCTTTCTACTCATTAAGAGAAAACTCAAGAAATATGCACAACCTGATAATGCACCAATAAGTCACAATGTGTAAAAATATGATCACTATCTTATCTAAAATATTGAATACCCATGTGCTAATGTTTATAATAACATCTCCAACTCATCTTTCACTTATTAACAGTCACTGAACATTGGTGAGATGGTTGGTGCTGGCAACACCTTGTGCTTACCATATTGGATCTATCACTCAAACCTTTTTGAGGTATTCTCCTAAGTATATCATGACCTTTCTGATGCTCTCTAATAATTATTGAGAAACATGTAACTTACCTTTCAAGAAACAAAAGTGAATTATTGATTAGAAGGTAAAACAGTTTTGAAAATGTCAAGTGTTAATGTATAGCTTCCAATAGCAGAAATATGCTGATATTTTATCTATATTAATATAATTAAAATATTCCTTCTTTCTTCTCAGTATGTGCTATATTTGTAATACTTAATTATTAAGAAATTCTCTAATTCAATTGTCAGTGTGAATAATTTATTTAACATTCTTATTCCCCATTCTTGGTATAAAATGAAGAACATACTAATGTCATTTATATAAGGCTCTCAAAAAAACTTAATAAGCTACTAGGATCAGGTGTAACCAATGTGCTTCAGAGCAAATAGCATAACATTGGGATAAAGTTAAGCCTTACATCAGATAGAACCTTTGGGCTAACAGGCAAATTTGCATAACAAAAAGGAAAAATGGCAGTGAAAAGAAAAATAAAATGAATAGTAAGAAAGCAGTTGTAGTCCGTATGAGTTGACTGAAACATGGAAGGATAATTGACAGGCAGGCTTGTCAATTCATCAGTCCTGCAGTTGACTTCCCAAAGTAGAACTAAAGAACAAATCAGGAAACAAATACAAATCAATGTTTATCAAGCAAACTTGAGGAAAGCCAGATATAAACACCAGACAGCTAAGAAAAATTGAGCATTCAACAGCCATTGCAAAGCCGAGGTTTATAGTCAAGAAAGCACCTGTAGTCTGTTTCATGTTTTACTGATCAGCTGTCATTTTGAGAGTAAAGAAACAATGTGTTGTCAACAAAAGTATTTGAATTCACATAAGGCCTTCTTGTATGTAGGTTTTTGTCACTATTTTGTCATACCTCATTGAATTCTTTCCACCCATAATTGCAATCCCAATTAATATGTCTTCTATGATGGGATAGGAAATTAGGAAAATAGGATAGTGTGAATAGGAAAACAAAGGAGAAGTTGGTTCAAGAAAAGACCTTGTGTTGCTGTATTAAACACATGCCTGAATAATCCTAGGCAATCAAGCTATGTTTATTAATATTGTCTAGAAGAAAATGTAAGCAATATGCTAAAAATTTTTAAAGACTAAGATCTTTAGGGTTGGGGAAAGAATTATCACAACAGCTAAGGTTAGAGGTTTTTAATAAGAATTCCATAAAGAAATGCTGAGAAGACATTTCAAATTTTTATTTACTACAGTTTCCGTGTTTCCAGGAATAGCAACATTGAAAGCAGAGTTTTTCTAAAAATGACAGAATATCATTGAAATTCCTGGGATAAAAACAAATCATCACCATAAAGAGGAAAGGAAAAAGAGAACTAAAAATGAAGATACATAAGATTGTTGAAAACTGATATTTAGTAGGAGTGAGTAGTAAATTGAAAGTTTCTATTGTTTAGTTTTGGTGTTCTAATCTCACAACTAACATGAGTGCAGAATGGGGGCCAGTAAAGGAATGTGCTATGACTGGGGTAACAGGTATACCATTACTATGGAACCAGCTGCACCCAAAGCTACAGTATCATTCACAATGTGTGCTATGGTAACAGCCACACCCTGTGCTGTAGTATCAGCCATACCCTGTGCTGTAGGTAGATAGAATATTCCAAAACAAGAAAATATACCATTGCTAGTTCTTTTTCCTTTTGCTTATTAATATAGATACTCCAAAGGTAAACTTACTATAGGCCTTTATACGTAGTGACAATGAACTTATCTTATGGCTTACCTTCTTCTAACAATAACCCAAGAGAAGATATAATTGATAAAGAGTGAGAGGAATTCTGATATAGCCAGGTGAATACACTAAACCTTAAACTGGGAATGCTAAGATGAACAGAAGGAGGAAGTATGTCCAGGAAATGTGGAAGGAACATGATTACCCATGAGTCTCCATTACATGCCAACTACATACAGTGCCTAAGTGAACTCTTTCTCTTTTGGAGGGATAAACTGCAAAAGGGCCTCCAATAGATTTCTTAGCAATGGCCAAAGGAAATGGGCAGTAGATGCAGAGAATGACAGTGTTAAGGATAAACATGTGATCCCAGTTTCAAAGGGAACAGGGAAAGAGGTAATCTCACATCTTCAGAACTTGATGTGTCTTTAAATCCAATGTTCATGATTGTAGCTGTATAAACTGAGGATTTCAGTACCACCTGTTTTATTGGGCACATGACCACCCAAAGTTATGCTTGAGGGGAAGATGTTTATTGTAGATTTTTATTATTATGAGGGAGACTACAGACAGAGGCATCTGAAAGAGTCCAGTGCAGGGAGAGAAAGTAGTGGACTATACATGGCCAGTAGACTGGAATTTGCAATGAGAGGAAAGGGGTTACAGAGTAAGAGAGGGGGACCAAGAGAGGGGAAAGAGAGAGGGAACCAGGAGAAGAAGACAAAACTGAGAGATTACAGCAAAATACTAGGCTTATAATGGAATGAGGAACGAGGAAAAGGGAAGCCTTTGACCTAGAAATGCTAGGCCAGGGTGCTGTGGAATAGTTTTTTAAGATGCGTTACATTTCTATGCTTTGGAATATCTGTTTAATGATGCAAAAACATGTTGCTTTCTTTTATGTTGTATTTGTTTAACTCTGTAAAGCTATGTTACTTTGGCTGCCTAAAACACCCGACTAGTCTAATAATGAGCTGAACAAATAGCTGGGCAGGAGAGGGGTATGCAGGCAGAGAGAATAAGGAAGAGAAGAAATTTAGGGAAAAAGAGAGAGGATAGAGAAAAAGAGGAGAGGAGGATGCCAGGAGCCAGGCTCCCAGCCACACAACCAGCCATGGAGTAAGAAGAAAAAAAATCATATATAAAACAAAGAAAGGTAAAATTCCAGAGGCAGACTGTAGTTAAATAGAAATGTGATTATTTAAGTTAGAAAAACTAGATAGAAACAAGCCAAGCTAAGGCCAGTTATTCATAAGTAAGAATACGTATCCTTGTGTTTATTTGGGATCTGAGTGGCAAACTCCCAAAGAGAAAAAAAAAATGTTACACTGGAGTGAGAAGGTCTGAGAAGAGCCAGGAGCTAGCATGGACTCTGTAACAGAAATTAGTGAAGAAGGCTAGCATGTGCTTCAGTATGCTAATAGGCATGATAGATAGCCATTTGTCCCGAGTTTATCTTGGAACTAAAAATAGCAAATGGAACTTTCCATGATGGCTTTTGGGATATAAGGCAGAGGAAAATTTCCTATCAGAATGTCTCCCAAGGTATTAGTTCTAGTATCAAATGGAGAAGTATAATCTCTTACATTTAATGAATTTAAATCTCACACTGGCTTGTAAATAGACTCTTCTTCAGAAGCAACATTTGTCAGGGTCTGTGACTGGTCAGGGAAGCTAGTGATGCACATGCAACAAAATGGTTAATAATGTCACTGTAAAGTTAGAATACAGAATTTGTGTACAGACAATGAAAAGTTTGTTTCAGCTATAAAATGAAAAAAGTAAGAAAAACCAATATAATGGGAAGAGCTAAGGATATTAAAGTCCAAAGTTAAACTTTATGTCAATACAGATAGTGCCCATATAGAAGTTGGCCCCTTTAAACCTTGCTTGGGAATACTCCTCCCTTTATAATACAATAACAGGAAAATAAATATCCATATATGCCAGGTCAAAGGGAAGACAGAATTGACTGGTAGGTTTGCCAGTTAAACAAAATTTGGGCTAGTTCCTGAGGGTGAACTAGAGGCAAGCCAGAAGGAATTTTTTTAAAAAAATATAGCCATCAGCCAAATGCTAAGAGAACCAAGTATAAACATTGGAAGACTAAGAACAGATTGACAGGAATTTCTAGAGCTAAACTGATGTTTATAGTCAGAGACTAGGAAAAGAAAGCACAGAAGAGAAAAATATATGAGAATAGCCAGCCAGTATATGACCTAATGGTTTTTCCTATCTTACTTCTACATGCTAGGTGAATGCTCTATGGTTAAGAAGGCTAAAGTCAATATTTGAAATATGTATGCTTTTTCCAAATTTTCAATCTGATTTAAGGACCACCAATTATTAGTGAATAACAAAGATGTTATAATTTGATAATATTTTAATTCCTTTTGAAATGTTACTCTAATATTCTGAGTTTCAGATTCTCTATATGAAAATTTAACAGCAAGTAGCACTCATCTATTTTGTAAGGATAATATGATAATACAGAAAACATAATTGCTTACATAAAATAAACAGGCATATCCATTCAAATTAGATGCACTTTTATTGTAACAAAATTTACTTACACAATTTATTAACGCTAGTTAATAAATTCAAATTAAATACCAACAAATTCTTTTTGATTTGCAGATTTTCACATAGGGATTTAAAAGAACAAAATGGAAAGATGATTACTGATTCATAAACAGATACAAAACAAATCTAGACACATGGGGTCAATTTGCCACAGTATCATTTTATTTCATTAAATTAACTTTATGCAAAACTTTACATGAGAACTAATATTCAGGTAAATACTAGTCTCTCTGAGGAACAATATTAATTACTGGTGCTAATAGTAACAGACATTCACTGAAAAGGTGACTGGATGGGTCATCTACAAACTTCCTCATTATGCTGTGAAGATCAGCATTAATTGCTGATGTCTTCCCCAACAAGAGGCATGAGTTGCCTAGATACAGGGGTATGAATGACAAACCATTCATAATGTCCAGTGACTAAAAGAAAACAGTATTAAACCAGCTTTGCCATGAAATTTATAATATAGTTACGTATTTGTAACATGAATTTGCTTGTTTAATGAATGTTTATTATCTGCCATCTATATGAAGTAGTCTTAAGTAATGAATTCTTCAGCTAAACACATCTAAATAATAATATCTACCAATTATTTTTCAAGGGATAAATATAAACTCTATATCTGTGAAAGCTTGGTATAAATGTACTTTAACTGTTACACAGCAGAGAGTGACACAATGGAATATGGGAAACCTACTAATAGGAACACCCTCAATAAAGCATGGTTCTCGCTCCTTCAGCAGCCATCAAATGCCAATAGCTCCCAGGAAAGGGCTGAAAAGCATTTCCACTGTCTATGCCAGAATCACTGTTGTTCTTTGGGATTTACTTATGGCTAAAAGTAAATTAGTTGCTTTTACCCTTATTTAAAAGACTGAAACAGGCCTTCCTTACATATCCTTTTTAGTGATATTAAAATATCAGTCATCTCTAAAGTCAATCATCCACATAATTCAATCAAGTACAAGGGTTTTTCCACAGATGCAAAGAAATATGTCCATCATCTATGAAATAGCACTCAGCATTGTAACACTATCTCATACAACTATTATTTTTAAATTAGGAAATTAACTAAAATTGCAGAGTAAATTTCTTCCAACCTGCTCAGACACTCCATGGCTCATTGATTTAGACTGTTTGAGCATGTTAATGACAAGTGATTCTCTAGACATAGTAATATGATTGAGTTCCCCAGGACATAGGTCCCTGATCTTCTCCGAATGAATGGAGAGATGGGTTGTTGGGGTATTTCACTCTTCTGAATCATTATTAATTATTAATAAAGATTATAAGAAATTGTTAATTTATAACAAATTATTAATTCCTTCACAGCTCTTCTTGACAGGAAATTCTGATGAATGACAACTATATTCCAATCACTACAAATTATATACAGACAATGACACAAGATTAGTCATAAGATTAATATTAAGATTAAGCTACATTTTCAGTGTTTTATAAAGTTGTGTATCACATTGTGTGGCTTGAGAAAAAGACCTCAAAGTCCACCCCCACAGTGTCATACTTCCAACAGAATGTGTGGACCAGATTGAAGGTGAACCCTCTAGCCTCAAGGTCTAGATTAAAGACATGTGTCTTCCAGCTGCCTCCAACAAGACCATACTTCCTCCAAAAAGGTCACACCTCTGAGTAGTGTGACTTCCTATGAACTTATGGAGACCAAATACATTCAAGCTACCACACACATATTCACATGCACTAATAGATGGCATTCACATACACACTCATGGACTAGTACATGGAGTGTGTATACACACAAACACTCCCTAACATGTGGACTGCACATTGAGATACACAGACATTTTTAAATGAACAAATAGAAAAGTTGGTACTTTATATCATTAATTAGATATTGTGACTTTTAATGAATTCTAAATATCCTAGGGCCTGCTGGTAACTCATGTTATGATAAATACAAGAAAAATAAAGTCATCAAATAGAATCTTTCCAATCATCTACAAAAATTACCCAAATAAACTTTTATATGATTTTTAATTTATATATATATTAATAATTTCACAAACAAGTGAAACATACATGACAAGTCCAAAGTTTCATATTTTGCTTAAGTTGTCAGTCTTCTTATGTACACACACACACACACACACACACACACACACACACACACACAATGTGCAGCTGTTTTAATAATACATGAGTTACATACAAAAATTTTGTGTTCTCATTATTTTTTCTAATTGACCACAGATTATGTTATTGAGTTATACCAATTAATAGATATTTAACCATGATAAAAATTTTGGTTGTCTCCATATTTCCTTACTGTAAGACTTGGGATTCACAGTTCTTTTGGTGAATATGTATACTGAGAAGAATACAGAATATACTTTGAATTTGGATACAAATTTCTCCATTACATTCTGAAAATTACACTCCAGTAGTATTCAAACCTTCACTTGCTTTCCTTTTCACCTCAAAAGAAAGCAATCAGTGTTCTTTGTTATACAATTCTGAAAGCAAAAAAAAAAAAAAGCATGTTAGTCATATAAGATTGTTTTTACCCTGAGTTTGAAAAACTTACAATTCTTTCAAGAATTGTAACCAGTGGCTATTTTTCTTCTGTTGGGTTGTCTATATTAATTTTATTCATCCAAGGAAACTTTTTCTCAGTAAATATTGATTATACAAAGTAAGGAATTTTGTTATGATTTGTCTATAGGTGTATAATGGTTTTTCCATAGCTTCTCCGATTGCTCTTTCTCCCCAGCTCTCCCAACTTTCATTTTACAAATGTACACTCCTTCTGTTAGCTTCTCCGATTGCTCTTTCTCCCCAGCTCTCCCAACTTTCATTTTACAAATGTACACTCCTTCTGTTAGAACCAACTCTCCACATGTAACTACATATACAGTGTGTATGAATTTTAAAATAAGTATGATTTTTTCTCATCATAAATATGAAATTTTTAAAAGCACTGATGATTTTTATTTGAAACAAATTAGTCAACTTTTCTTGTCTCCTATTAATGTAGTGTAGACTATGCTTCATAAAGAAAGTTTAAAATTAACACAAGAGTTCTCATTTTCAAAGATTACATTTTTGTTGCTTTAGTTTTGCATTCTATTGCAAAAATATCACCTACCTAAAGTATTTTAGAAACTATATTTATTAGAGTTAATTTTAATCAATAAGTATATTGAAATGTGCTATAAATTACGAAGCCAATTTCTCTCTTTCAGTAAATTATCATTATTTCTTCCCATTGGTTTAAAATGAAATGATGAGAAATGTTCAGAAAATAATGCTAAGTATCACTATGGAATAATGCAAAAGTGTGTATGTGCTCTTAATGGAAGTGACAGCTTTCAGAATATAACTTTGGGGCACAGATTTCTTGGACAAGGTGATAGCAAATCCAACCATCAAGTTTCTCAAGATGGAAGTCAGAGGTGCTATTCAAATATATTTGAGAATAATTGTGTGAACAATACTCTATCACCATGTGTTAAAGAGAAGTAGAAATTAAGGATATGGAGAAGTTTGGGTGCTACTAATGAGAAACATGGAACTAAATTAGCAGCCTCATTCAGTATCAGTCCTTTCTGGTCAAAGGGAAAAATAAGAAGGAAGGGGGATCTAAGCCCATTAATGCTGGGAAAGCCCATGTAAGGACAAATTGGCAAATACTGATTCTGCAACCCTATTTTCATTAGGTTCCATTTCTATTTCCTTAGAGATTTTAGATGAGAAAAGTTTGGTATATGAAATTTAGAAGTGGGAGATAGTACAGACTAGATTAATAAACACTCATAACTAGCTTCATTTATCAACAAATATTTACTAAGTCACCAATGACTGCTACTAACTGTGCATGCATTGACAAATCCCCCAAACCATGCATGCAAGGAAAGATCATTTGATTCAACATGACATTCTATGAGTACATTATTGTCATAGTAAAATGGCATGGGTTATCTACTCAAAATCGAGGCGTAGAAAGATACTCTAATTTGTTTTTTTTTTTTTTGAGACTCAGGACAAAATAATCATTTTAAATACTCCCTTAGAAAATATTACTGATGCATTAAAATAAATACATGGGCCATGCATTGGTGACACACACCTTTAATCCCAGCACTCGGGAGGCAGAGGCAGACAGATCTCAGTGAGTTTGAGACTAGCCTGGTCTCCAGAGTGAGTGCCAGTGCCAGGGTAGGCTCCAAAGCTACACAGAGAAACCCTGTCTTGAAAAACCGAAAGAAAGGAAGAAAGAAAGAAAGAAAGAAAGAAAGAAAGAAAGAAAGAAAGAAAGAAAGAAAGAGGAAGGAAGGAAGGAAGGAAGGAAGGAAGGAAGGAAGGAAGGAAGGAAGGAAAAATAAATACATGGAATTTGCAAGATGATTGGAATTTTTTTCATAATGTTTGATGTTGTAGCATATACCCCTATAATGTCATTTATAAATATTTTCCTATAATTCAATTATTGCCATTCTTTGTCTCTGTTATACATAAAATACTTTCTGTCTATCTCATGTTTTGTCTCAATTTTCTTCTTGCTTTTCCTACAGATAGTAACTCTGGATAAGCCCAGATGAGAAGGAATGCTAAATGATGTGAGTATGGAGTGGGCCAACTTTCTAAGCTTGTTTGTGTTCTCTTTGGTTCCAATTATTCACTTAGTCATTACGTATGATTAACTTAGTTACACCCTGATGTAAGGCCAATGAAAAATTGTACACTTCCACCCTGTCTCATAAATACTATTATTGTTACTCCTAGAATGTAGGGTATTGTTGAGAAATATAATCTAGTCAGTTACTATAATATCAATAGCAGGGATGAAAAGAACATGACTTTTAAAATAGGAAACACCTCTGAGAAAGCATGGATAATCAAATTTGCAACAGTAACTGAATTAGTCAAGAATTTTGATTCTTTTATTTTTGGTCAGGATTTCTTTTTTTTTAATTTGAATTAGAAACAAGATTGTTTTACATGTCAATCCCAGTGCCCTCCTCCCCTACCACCCCAGCAACTAAAAACCCTACCTATCATATATCCTTTCTGTTCCCCAGGGATGGTGAGGCCTTCCATAAGGGGTCATCAGAGTCTATCATATCCTTTGGGACAGGGCTTAGGTCCACCTCCGTGTGTCTTGGCGCAGGTAGTATCCCTGTATGTGGATTGGGCTCCCAAAGTCCACACCTATGCTATGGATAAATACTGAGCTTATCTACAGGAGGTCCTGTAGATTTCCGAGGTCTCCTCACTGAAACCCATGTTCCTAGGGTCTGAATCAGCCCCAGGCTGGTATCCCAGCTATCAATCTGGGGATCAAGAGCTCCCCAGTGTTCAGGTCAGTTGTTTCTATGGGTTTCACCAGCCTGGTTGGACCCCTTTGCCCACCACTCATTCTTCTCTGCAACTGGATTCCAGTTCAGTTCAGTGATTAGTTGTGGGTGTCTGCTTCTACTTCCACCAGTTGCTAGATGAAGGCTATAAGATAGCATATAAGTTAGTCATCAATCTCATTATCATGGGAGGGCATTGAGGGTAGCCTCTCCTCTGTTGATTAGATTGTTAGTTGGTGCTATCTTTGTAGATCACCAGACATTTCCCTATTGCCTGATTTCTCTGTAAACTTAAAATGTCTCCCTCTATTATGACATCTCCTTTCCTGTTTTCTTCTATTCTTCCCCTGACTCAAACTTTCTGCTCCCTCATGTCCTCCTCTCCCCTCATCTTCTCCCCTTCTCATTCTCTTAGCTCCTTCCCCCTCCTCCCTTGCTCCCAATTTGCTCAGGTGATCTTGTCCTTTCCCCCTCCCCCAGGGGACCATGTATGTCTCTCTTAGGGTCCTCCTTGTTTACTAGCTTCTCATTCTGAGTGAGGTAACCCAATCACAAAAAGACAAACATGGGATGTACTCACTCATATGTGGATTTTAGACATATAGTAAAGAATTTTGATTCTTAACCAGATATGTCACAACTATAAGAGCACAAATATGCTTACATATAGTAGTTTTCTCTGACACTCAATTGTCTGATAGTATTCAAAATTACCCAATATTATACACAGTAACTGGATAGTAGATGGTGACAGATGGCTTGGCCCTCTACTCTCATGAATCTTAACAAATTTACCTCTAAAGCTGTTAAGTAAAAATTAATTAAACATGAATGGCTTATCATTTCGCCATTCCTTCTAATAGACACTTTGCAACCATAATTAGGACTCCTGTCAATCAGTTTTAATCAGCCTAGCTGTATTACCCATCCTTGTTCATTTTGTGAGTCAAAAGCACTCAGAAATAAATCTAACTAAGAAAGGCTGTCCATTAAAATGAAATGGGTCTGGGATCAAGACAGCATTGGCAAAAAAAAGAGTCTGAATCAGCAGGAAATGAGTAGATAGAGAAATAAGTCAAAGGCTCTAAACAGGAGTGTGCCTTATAGTGAGTGAGTTCTTCATCTTAATATGTCAGACTTAAGAATAAATCCTGTACTTTTATTTTATGTACACCTGTGATACATGCACACAAACACACACACACACATGCACACACATGCACACACACACACACACACACACACACACACATGCACACATGTCTTTTTGTATTTAATTTAAGTCAGTTTAAATGAATTTGTCTTTGTAAAAGAGTATTAAAGTTTGGAGGAAATAAAAAGAGGAAAAATGAGGAAGTTACAAGTAAAGACAATTTATGATGTAAATAATTTTTCAAGAATATTTGTTCATCAAGATAAATTAAAAATGTATATTTTAAAACCATTCATATCACTTCCATATAAATAGAAAAATGATCTATATTTTGGATAAAAATCTTACTATTTTAAGATATATTCTCCAAATACATAAAAATCAAGTGCATTATGAATTTTAATAAGTACTAACATTGCACTAGTATTTGACAACAGATTATTTGTAAAATACTTCGTATCCACATGTTCTACCAGATCTGCATGTAACTTTTTCTCATAGTTTGCAGATTACAGTGCTGTTCAGTCATACGCGTTTTATTTATTTATTTATTTATTTATTTATTTATTTATTTATTAATCTATCTATTTACTTATTTAGACAGCATTTCACTCTGCCTGTCCTGGAACTCCTGTGTAAACCAGGCTGGCCTCAACCTCACAGAGATCCACCTGCCTCTGCCTTCTGAGTGCTGGGATTACATGTGTGCACCAATAAACCCACATCAGTATCATCTACATTTTCTTGACTATTCCTATCCCTGATTTTTATCTTGACCCTTAATTAATTTATTCACTTAAGATGCTCTCTGGTAAATCAATTTAAATACAATATTTATAGAGCTCAGTATGTGTGTATGCATTTATGCATAAGGGAGAGTGGCACTCAGCTAAGACAGATGCATGGCTGTCAGACAATAACTTCCAGCATCCAGCTTCAGTCATCACTTTCAACCTTATTTTGAGAGAGGATCTCATTGTTGTTTTTCTTCTTGGATGACAGACTGGGCTGTTATGAGCTCCAGGCATTCTCCTAACTGTGTCTACCATATAGAACAGAACACTGAAGTTGCAAAATGCAGTGCCAAACCCAGCTTTAAGCTGGTTCTATGTATTCAAAATCAGCTTCTCTCTCTTTTTAAATTGATTTTATTTATGCATACATGGGTACTCCTGCTTGTCTGTCTGTACACCACATGAGTGCATGTGCCTGTGGAGGCTATCTCTCTTAATGATGTGTGTGCTGGAAGCCAGGTCTTCTTCAACTGCAGCAAATGCCATCTTGCCAGCTCCAATTTTTGGGGTATTAAATCACCTTGTCATTTGCCATTTGTTCAGGTCATTATAGTTTCCCAGAATTGCATATTGAATGACAATAGCATGTTTTGTTTTTGTTTGAGGCAAGATATCTTTTTCCAGGCCAGCCCTGAACTTGCTACCTCCCAGCTTCTACCTGCTTAGTTCTGAGAAGATAGATGTGTACCATAATTGATGGCTAGACTATCCATTTTTAAAGCCCCTTTCATTATGCATCCAGTAACTGAACTGCAATGTGTTTATAGCCATCTGGATTTAGTAACACAGGGCCATTACCATTATATTGTTTCAAAGTGTAATTAATACCATCATGAGGAATTCCCCTCTCCACAGTGCTCTCCTATTTTTAAAATCTGCAGTGTTGGGTTTCTTCAAATTTACCTCAGCCTTAATACATATAACAATATGCTTTTTTAAAAAAATAAAGAGTATCTTTATTTGGGGTTTGGTAGCTGACCTCTATCTCATTACCTGAGACATTTGTTTCTATGGCATTCATGTAATTGTGATTTGAGTTCAGTAGATCTCAGCAGAAGATTAGAGCAAATAGCAAGTTTATTTGTGAAATGCAAAGAATATCTAATCCTTATAGGGCATTTCTTTTATTTCCAACTTTTTTTTTTAATTAGGAACAGGATTGTTTTACATGACAATCCCATTTCCCTTCTCCCACCTGTCCTCCCCTACCCCCCCACTAAAACCTTATCTGTCACATATCTTCTTTGCTCCCCCTGGATGGTGAGGCCTTCCATAGGGTGTCATCAGAGTCTTATGTTTCCTTTGGGGTAGGGCCTAGGCCCATCTCCATGTGTCTTGGCTTAGGGAGTATTCCTATATATGGACTGGGCTCCCAAAGTCCACACCTATGCTAGGGATAAATACTGGGCTTCTACAGGAGATCCTATAGATTTCCGAGGTTTCCTCACAGAAACCCATGTTCCTTGGGTCTGGATCAGTCGCCTCTCAACAGAAGTATAGGGCATTTCTTAACAAAGTTCAACTGTGATAAGAGACTTCAATGTCCCTGTACTGACTGTGAAAGCACAGTTGTGAATTCTCGCTTCATTCTGTATTTCTTCAGCTGAAAACAATGCATAAGCACTTTTAACATTATGGTAAGCATAGTCTGCATGCAGTGTCTTAGCTACCAACCATCACTTATGCAGTAAATACTTACCTACTGTTCTAAGTGCTAAGGAAGAAAAGGGAGCAACAAAGAGGATTGTAGAAAGCCTTCCTGACAAGCAGTTTCTTTTCTACATCATAAATAGTCATTGATCATAACAATGGGGCATAGGATAAGAGGACAAAGAGGGATCAAGAGTTGCAAGAGGGGGCTGGAGAGATGACTCAGTGGATTAGACCACTGGCTATTTTTCCAAAGGACCTAGGTTCAATTAGCAGCCCCCACATGGCAGCTCTGTAACTGTCTGTAACTCAAGTTCCAGCGGATCTGACTCCCTTACAGAAACATAAAGCTTCAACACCAATTACATAAAAATAAAAAATTAAAACAAGAGGCATGATCTGATAAGGTGGTATTGGAACAGAGATTGAAAGGGAGGGAGAAAATAAGGAACAAAGGAGAAAAGAAGGAAGGAGAATGAATGCAGGCATAAAATTATACCAGTATAAGTCTGGTAGACAAAAGGAAGAAGTTGAGAAAAACCAAAAGCATCATCAATATGATCCAGCCACACATTAATAGAGTAATATTATTTTAATAAGGAAGTGTGAGAATAAAAGGAATGCATGCAGATTAAGGGACAGATGAAAACCCTCAGTACTATTAAGGTCTTGAAATCTGTGAGTCTGGATAAGATATCCCAACAGTGAAAGTAGATAGGAAAAATTAAGCATATCTAATGAATGAATGTCACAAGACTGCAAAATTGAGCCCTGAAAACATACATACAAGTAAGATTATATGGACTCAACAGGTTGCAGTTGAAAATATATATGTAAATACATATGTGTATGCAAAAACAATGAAAACATAGGCCATGAGTTTGACAGAGAGTTGGGAGAGGTATATAAGAGAAGTTGGAGGGAGGAAATTTAGTTATGCTACATTTAATTATATTGTAATAAATTACATAAACAAAAATAAACAAAAGATCACAGGCTAAAAAGAAGAATACAGAGCAGAAATATAAATATTGGCTACAAATAAAGGATAAGGAAGGATGCAAATCTAATGAGGAAGATGAGTCAATTCTTGTCATGCTTGTCAAATGCTGTGAAGGAACTATGTAAAAGGAAAACTCATTAGTGACTGGATTATATAACGTGGCAGGTGGCAATCAGGAAACACATTAGGGATGTTTTCAGAAAGTATTATAAATAAACAATTCTTTGGATTTGATTAAAAATTTGGGGGAGATCAAGCAGATACCACACATAGATACTTTTCTAGTAATTTTATAAATAAAAAGACAAAGTAATAGAGTGCTTATAAATTACTAAATCCAGTAGTTATAAGTAAAATCAAAAGATTATTTTCATTTTAAAACTCTCTTCAATATATTTATACAACAATAAGAATTTGTATAATGCAGAGAATGGAGTGGCAATTTCAAAAAAGACACGGCATAATTAAAAAGTCAAAATCCCGGAGTTGATGTAACTGTGTGGAATTCAGTGCTTCTGGAAGTTTTTACATAGAATAAATAATCCACCACACCATGATGATATTTCATGATATTTTACACCTATACTCCCATCATTCAGGACGCAAAGGCAAGAGGATCAGGTATGCTAGACCTGCCTTCATTTCAAGACAAGTCTGAGCCTAGCCTGGTTGACATTTGACAGGAGACCCCATCTGGGCTGTAGTGGCATGCACTTTTAATTCCAGCACTCAGGAGGCAGAGGCAGCCAGATCTATATGAGTTCAAGGCCAGCCTGGTCTACAGAGCAAGTGCCAGGACAGGCTTCAAAGCTACACAGAGAAACCCTGCCTTGAAAAACAAAACAAAAGAGAAAGAAAAAAGAAAACTTAAAATAGGATAGGGTTGAAAACATAGTTTCAGAAGCAAGTAGTATGTATGAATGGATTCAGTAATACAAGCACACCTGGGTATTAACATTTATTTTCTTGTTTAAAACAGAAATTTTTAAGGCTTGTTGTCAGCTGTTACAGCCTGAGTTTGATATAACAGTTAGTTATCTATTGGGCAAGTAAATTCATAAGAATGGAACCTTGAGAGGGTGAAGCAGGATTACAGATGTCAAGACTGGGGTACAATACAAGGGAATAGGGGAGACAAGCTTGTTACTCCAGCAACTTGGGAGGATTGCAGATTTTGATAAACTGGTAGTTGCTTGCTAATGGTGTCAAATGTCTTTCCTGCCTTAAGAACCCCCCAAATCTGCTTTTCTAACCTACAGGGAAATCAATCTTGCACTGTTCTCTTTAATTATTTTTTAAAATTCATTTTATGTTCATTGGTGTAAAGGTGTCCGATACCCTGGAACTGAAGTTACAGACAGTTGTGAGATGCCATGTGGGTGCTGGGAATTGAACCCGAGACCTCTGGAATAGCAGTCTGTGCTCTTAACTGCTGAGCCATCTCTCCAGCTCCCATGATTTTTACATTTTACAAACTAGAATTTATTTCTGTCACTTACATCTAATGACACTGTATAAAATATCAATTGTTCATCAGAATTACTTAACAATGCTAGCAAATGTGTAGAGCCCTAAAAGAAATCCCACTAGACAAGCTTACAGTCTAGCTAGTCTTTTCCATCCTTTCAACTATTTCCTTAAGCTATCCATAGATCCTTTAAAGCTATAAGTATTACAAGGATATCAGATGATGGGTTTAGGAATTCAGCCATCACTGTCAAACATGGGATAGGGTTTTAAGCAAATCTTACCGGAGACTCTTGTAACTGGGTCAAGAAGGAAATAAGTTCCCCTATTATGAGCTGTAGCATTGAAACACTTCCAGAACATAAGGGAAAATGCCTCCATGAAGAACGGAAGAGGTAAATGTATCATTTATAGCTAAATACCAAGAACATAATTAAAGCCCATAATTATAACACAATCAGGAATATTTTAATTATTTTTCATTTATTTATGGTATGTGTAGTGTGTGTGGGGTGTGTATGGGTGTTGGTGTGCACAAACCATTGTACACATGTGGAAGTTAGAAAACACCTTGGTGGAGTCAGTTCCTTCCCCTACCATGAGGATTCAGGGGTGAAATTCAAGTGGTCAGTCTTGGAGGTCAGCATCTTTACACACCGAGTCATCTCACCTGCCTATGGAACACTTTTAACAGGTTGATACACAGTTGACCAGCAATCCATTCTGTACACAAAGCCTACTGCACTCACTGTATTGTCCAAGACAATCCATATTCCTTATTTCACTATTCTGTTTTCTGCTGTTGGAATTAAACAAACAGCAGTGGTAGGAAAAGGTTCATTTCTGCTTATTCTTCTAGGCCACAGAACATCCCTGAGGAATGCCAGGGCAGGAACTTAAACAAAAGGCATGGGGGGATGATACTTACTACTGTGTCCACCGGCTAGTGCCCAGTTAGCTTTCTTATATAGCCCAAGCCCACTGACCTGGGGATGGTGCTGCCCACTGTGGATTAGGCATGCACACATCACTGTGAGTTAGGACTATCTGTCACAGACTTGGTCACAAGCCAGTCTGATCTGGGGAAATCCTCAGTGGAGATTCCTTGTTGTTAGGTTACTCTAGGACGAGAGAAGTTACGAGTAAAAACTAACCACGATAGCCATATTCTAGTCACTCGTTTCTGTTTACACATCAAACACTGAACACTATAGCTTTATCATTGTAGCATTAAGTGCTGTTTCCTATAAAGCCTCTGGAACATAGAAAAGTGAAATTTTAGTTACACATCTTTTTTAAAAATCTTTGTGTGTATGTGGACCTGTGGGGGCAGGGTGTGTTTATTAGAGACAGACAGACAGACAGAGAGACAGTCAGACAGAGAGAGAGAGAGAGAGAGAGAGAGAGAGAGAGAGAGAGAGAGAGAGAACCTGTGTATTAGCATAAGTGTGTGATGTTTATCATTAGTTCATGTATGAAGGTCAAAGGAACACAAATACTGTACTCATTTTTCTCCTTATCTGCTGCTGCCTGTGCCAGGCCTGACAGCACAGGAATGGACAAGAATTCTCCTGGTTTTGACTCCCACTTTGGCAAAGGATTACTGAGATTATAGACTCATGTTATATTGTAAAAGTTTGCACTGGATTCTGGGGAACTAAACTCATATCTTTATATATGTTGTAAGAGCTTTAACCATTGAGTCATTGAGTCTCCTTTTATTTTTATAGCAGATTTTAAGGCCAGAAATATATATCATGGTATTTTTCCATAACTATGTCTTTCATTTGAAATCATGTGGGCTCACTCTGTACTCCATACCCAGGTGGCTGGTAGGCAGTTGCCACAGCCACTCTCAGTACAGCTCATCATGCCTTCAATCACAATGTGAATGAGTATACACTGTCAACATTATCTAACCTTTCTGTTTCAATAGTTGTCACTACCAGTCAAATAATTTTTGTGGTTTTGCTGATTATAAAAATGTCTATACTGAGAGAAATGATACTTTTTATTTAAATACAATCAATAGATCATTACTTTAATAATAATAATATTCTTTCATTTATTTTTAGTAATATTCCTAAGTGAAGAGTGGTTCCATAAAAAATCATGAAGTCTGGAGAGCTGCGATGCACCACGCCTTAAAGATGGCGCTGGTTTCCACCTTCCACCATCCTGAGGGTGAGCGCTCTCTGGAGTAAACAACTCCTTATTTGGCTTGGTCTAAGATTCAAACTTGCATCAGCAAATGCGAGCCTATCCGCCTTAGCCACGTGGCATTCTGGGGTTGGCTGGAAAGAGTGCTTTTAAGCTGTGGGCTGGCTTTCTCCGGGGTCAGAAGATTGTTTCAGTTTCCTGAGTAAACTGCTTATGGAAGAGTCTCAGCGTTGTGTCTTCCTTGCTGGTTGAGGCAGTTGCAACAATGAAGTAGAATGTTAATGCAACTCTGATGTGTCCCTAAGGCAACCTGTGGCTCTCTCCTTGTTAACAGTTTAGGGAGAAGTGTTATTTTGTTAAAGGTAAGCTTGCTTTTGTGAATAGAGTACTGTATATCAATACAATGATTTTTATTTTTCTCACTACAATGAGAATTATTTCCAGCAAACCTTGGGAAATTTTGCAAAGGTTCAAAGGGATGGCTCAGAGCTCAGCAATTAAGAAAACTTGCTGGTCTTAAGGAGGGCCTGAGTTCCCTCCCATCACCCACCTCTGACCCCAACTGTGGAGACTTGAAACTGCTTGTGACTCCAGATACAGGATATCCAACATCCTCTTCTGGACTCAGTGGGCAATTGCACACTCACACACAGACACAAACAAAGATATAGACAGACAGACAGACAGACAGACAGACAGACAGACAGACAGACACACAAACACACAATATTCAAAAATACTAAAAATTAATATTTAACAATTAAAATAGCCAATGGTGGCCAAATACCTTTTCTAATTACTTTCTTCTTCCTATTATTTCTACTTCTATATGCAAATGTTTCATAAATAAATGAAGATACTCCAGAAATACACACATTTCATCTGTTTTTTGATGTTTAAATTCCATAAACAGAATTCAAAAGTGACTTAACTAACAAAATCTCTGCTAAGACCATTATTTAGTACAAAGGATGATCTGAATATTTCTCGGAACTACTCTTAGGAAAAATATTGCGTTTTATTTTCAATTTTCATTCTTCTATTGTCAAATGCATTGATCTTCCCAAATCAAGTCTGTCATACCCAGGCTCAACTGTTCCTTCACATTCTTTACAATTAAAGTTTATGCCATTATATTAAAAGGCTGCCTTTAAAGGAAAATTCTGTTCCTACAAGCAATTGTGTTTAAAGGAGGTCACCTTACTTTAATTTTAAAGATAAAGTCTAAGAAAACTGTATATTGCCCAGTTGACTCAAATGGCAGACAAGAAAGGAAGCTCTCAGTGCTTTTGAGAGAGCTGCCTATGCTGATTGTAGTTCTGGCATAAGCTACCTGCTCACTTGAATTCATCACAAAGAAAATCCTCAGGGAACCAGTAGGAGAAAAAAATGCTAACACTTTATCATTTGATCTCTTCTGTGTCAACCTAAGCTAAATTTCTTTTCTTTTTTAAATTCTTATACTAAAACCTTTATCAACAAAATGGCTTCTATATTGCTAATACACATTTGTTCTGCAAAGAGGAGTGAAATTTAGCTACTCCTACTATACAGTCTTATTTAAAGAAAGTGGAAAATAAAGTGATTTATTATTTTCTTTAAAGGTATAGATTTTCAGGACAATTCAGAATGAAGTGTTTCACACAGACAATGGACACCGACAATTGAAAATCAAGACCCACATATGTGCAGTCCAAGCATCCTGGAATTTTTCTTCTGTCATTCTAAATTGGTATTTGTTAGGAAAGAAGACAGACAATGGTTAGTTTATCTCCTCTCTCACAATTTTGAAAAATTACACATGTGCATGGGTAGAAAACCATATTCCACATTTCATTTGTCTTTATGACAACAAAATAATCAAACAGCAGTGACATGGGCATCTTGTCCTGTGGATGCTAGAAACATGGACATTATTTTTAACAGAACACTAAATATTCTTCATTAACTAGCATGCTTTGTTCTTAAAGGAATTACATCACAATGGAAACACATACATAGAGGTGTCTCAAAGGCCAGCATTAAGAAGTACTCAGGAATGTTTTACAATATCTATAACATGTTGTCACATCTTATATATGACCCTCCTTACACGCAGCATTCAACAACAGCTACACTGGGTGCATTCTTGAGGTGAGTGGATTTTGAAGTCACATGGTAAAGATTTCTGTTATTCTTTATCCAGATAGGTGTGTTTACAGAATCATGCTGTGAATCCAACTTAATTTATTTATTTTTCTTTTAATGAAAATAGTTTTTTTCTCACTTAATATATCCTGATTACAATGTCATCTCTCTCTACTCCTTCCAGGTTCTCCCTACCTTCTCTTGCATCTATATCTTTTCATTGTCTGTCTCTTATTAGAAAATAAACAGGAGTCACCTGGAAAATAGTAAAATAAAATAAGATTTGAATAATAAACCTAATACATGGGAATATGAGAAAACAGCAACAACAACAAAACCAGAAGGAAAAGAGTCCAAGGAGAGGCCCATAAAACAGACACAGATGCAGAGATCAGCTCTTTTGTACTCAGGAATCCCATAAAAACACTAAACTGGAAAAGAGAGGATATGCACATATATATCATACACATACACATGTGCACACACATATATAATAGATGCACATATGTGTATATATGTGATAAAAATAAAAAGACAAATATAACTTCTAATATGAAGCACTAATATGACATTATGAGACAATGAACCTCCAAAGATGCCTTTTAGTTAGTTGTTTGTTGGCTATATAATTACTTCTGGGCATATACAGCCTACCCTTAAAAGTAGTTTATTTCACCAGTGAGGCTCCTTTGGAGAAAACTAAAATGGTTACCAATTAGAAATAGCTTCTGGATTGGGGATGGGAATATGTGCACTTCTTTCTGCTCTGGGACCCCATTTGATGCAGATCCTTGAAGGTCATGTGCATGCTGCCACAGTCTCTGTGAATTCATATGTTCATCAATCCTGATGATTTAGAAGACCTTGCTTTCATTGTGTCCTCCTTCCCCCCAGCTCTTATACTTTCCTGTCTCCTCTTCTGCAGAGTTTCCTGAGCCTGGAGGGAAAGGAGTTGATGGAAACCTACCATTTTGAGTCAAATGTTCCCAGTTCTCTTGATCTCTACATGATGTCTGGCTGTGGCGCTCTGTATTTATCCCTATCTGCTGTAGGAGGAAGCTACAGTGATGATGGCTAAGAAAGGCTCTGATCTATGAATATAGTAGAACATCATTAGGAGTCATTATATTGCTATGTTTTTGTTTGTTTTGTTCTGTTCTAGGTTTGTTTTTGTTTTGTATTGAACAGTGCTATTGAATTTTACCCTAGTTCCCTAGGATATCTTCTCTCAGTTCCTTGCTCACCCAAGCCTATGTCAGGTATGGGTTCTATCTTATGGAGTTAGTTTTAAGTGATATCAGATATTGGTTGGTTACTACCACAAGCTTTGTGCCACCACTACCCTAGTGTGAAACCAATATAAATGCCTACTAATTATCTATTTTTAAATGGATGTGTTTTTGCTTCCTTCCTAGTAAAATAATTCCACTAAAAGAAATGCAGGAAGTATCTTCATCTTGGTACTCTAAAATTTGGTGGTAAGAACAAACTGTCTCTTTAGTGGACACCCACACTGAACTTAAGTGACCTCCCCTCATGGAAGACTTGAACACACAATGTAATAGCTTATGAGATAATTATAAAAGCACTATTTTCCACATTTTTATCATTTTCAACATCTCCAACATCATGACAGTTCTCTCTCTCTCCTTAGTATGTGCATTTTCTTTTTTTGTATACTATCTATAGCTGCTCAAAAGTTTTCTCCCTTTTATGTTGATTGAAATTAAATAGAAATAATTAAATTGAAATTAATGTAATTTATTATTACAATTTTAATTCTTGTAAGTAATATGCATTTGTAGTTATTCAATAGTGTTAAAACATAAACTGTTTTGAGGACTGGATGGGTCTTTAATCAATCACACTTAAAGGGAACTGTGCCTTCTGTCTTTCTTTGTGTTCGATGTTCTTTCAGACCTTATTACAATGACATCAGGCTAATCCCAGATAAAGCTCAGAATCTCCTGCATGAACCCTGGAACTGCTATTTTTAAATTGATCCTTAGGGAAAAATAATGTGCAACACAGGATTGACTACTAAAATGGAGACATCAAGAGCTCCCTGTTGATCAAGTTGGTTATGAAGAGAAATTGAAGCCAACTTATCACATCTGTGTTCATGTTAATATCACAATGTGCTTGTAGTTATAAATCAAATGCTGAAATGCCAATGGATGCAAAGTCTTACATAATGGTTATTTTTGCCAAGGACACATGGGCTTACAGGTAAGGATTTGTTCATGATGCTCCTAAATCCTCTCTGTCATAATGTGAACAATCTATTTAAATATATCTGAAGAATTGAATGCATGTCTAACGTTTAAAATATTCATAGGCCTTCCTAAACTTTAAATGACTTCTAGAAAATAAACAACATGCACATTCCTTTGGAAAATCTTGTCCGAGATAATGATGCTTCAGTAAAGGAAATTTGAAATTTACATATTGAGATTTCTCAATTGCTGTAGTGCTTATTGGATTAAATAAAAGTAGTCATACATTATATGAATTAGAACACATTGTTGAACGTTTGGAATATACCTAACCATTCAAAATCATTTTCTACCTCCCTTTCTATAGTTCCATTCATTAATTATGAAACAGAGTACACTGTACATAATATTACACCTTCTTTATAGTATCATTATTTCTTACTTCAAATGAGATGGGTTGGAATGATTCAAAGAAAAACAAAACTATAAGTAATACAAGAATTGGGAGTACATAAAGGTTTCTGTCATTTCTATGTGTGCCTGTGAGAAGTCTCCTGTACTCACTGATGTCTATCCTGTTTGAGGTAGCGGGCACAACCTCCCATCCAGTAGGGAAGCAAAGGCTCCAGTTTCTACTTTCCTCCTTTTACCAAGCTCAGGTAGAAACAGCAGCATTACCAAAGACTTCTGTCCTAAGAAATCTCTACTCTACAATCTCTGAATGAATCTCTCATGTTGGACTGGTCACACTCTAAATGCATAAAGACACACACACACACACACACACACACACAACTCATACACAGTTTCTGTCATACTTAATGTTCTTATTGTGGCTTTATTAAAACCTAAGTAAATTATTTTATTAAAGAAAGTCAGAATAAAAAAATTAGAGGTTTAGTTAAGAAATGATCTTAGGATACAATGCATCAGTTTATGGAAATTTCCTTTTCTATTCATTGTGTGGGATCTAATGAAATACAACAATGAATATTTTATTTATTTATGTTGTTAATATTTCACAACCTTTGAAAGTGCATCAGACTATTCTGAATTTGACAGGCACATTAATTAAAACAGTAAAGTACATTTTCTACATGCTAATATATTAAAGAGTTTCACATTATGAAATATGTGTTATTAGTTTTATAATGGGAAGAATCAGAATGGCATTAAAACAAAAATATTTGCTGGACCAGAAAATATTTAGCTTTCTTAAAAATGAAAATTAATTACAAAATTCAAAGATGGTTAAATTTCAAAGAAAACATGTCATAAGATAACATTCATAATGTTTTATATTGATATCTTTATGCCATCAATGCTGAAATTGGAGCTTAGTTTAGTGAATTGTTTTCTATAGATTGTATCTTCATTAAGTATGTTCCCACACAGATGAGAGTTCAAGGTTTCTATGTTTTAGGTTTTGTAGCATAGATAATTTAAAATGTTTTAAGGAAATTTTCTTAATGTATACATTTGTTCCCTGCAAACTGTGTAGCATATGAACAGCATACATTTGTTCCCTACAACTGTAGAAGCTGAAAAACCATGATGGTGTATCAGAAACTAAGCCATTGGATCAAGGCCTGATGCAGGCCATCTCCCTTCTACAGTCCCTTGCCAGAAAGTGCTTTCTTTCTGTCTTCTCATGGAGGAAAGGCAAAAAAAACCTATCAGACCCTTGGGTACTGATGTCATTCCTGGGGATAAAGCTTTCATGACTTAAAGATTTTCCCAAGAGATCTTCCAATGACTGCATCTACACCATCACCCTGGTCCATCAGATTTGTAAACATAACAGCATGGATTCATAGCATGCAGCCCATCACAAAGATGAACAGAGAAAATCAATAATTAAACTTTAAAAGACTCAGAAGGAGCTTCGATGTCTCAGACTGTGAGAGGGGAAGTGATGTGTGGACAGAAGACACAGCAGGGGGCTTCTCTGCTCTAGTAAAAAGGATTGTTGTTTTGTATACTGGATCTTTCAGGATCTCACATAAATGCGTATGTCCACGCTTCATAATCAAATTATGATGTTACTTGATACTTTGTCTCTACTGCATCTTCCACATTTTCTAAAAGTACAGTAGAAAGTCTAGGTATTTTGAGAATTTTTTATGATATTGACTGTTTGAAGAAGGTGGTTGTTGATAAGGCTTTTGTTATGAATTACATTGATGTTTTATTGTCATGAGATGATGGTTGGAGAAGAAAAGAGAAGTTTACTGCATAGTGTGAAAATTTATGTGGAAGTTCCACAGAAGTTTAGTAAGTAATAAGCTCAGGTGAACAATATCTCCTCCCTCTGCTTTGTCAGGGTGTTGTAATTCAGAAATTTTTAGTTATAGCATGAAAATCAAGGTATAAAGGGACACAAAGAAATGACTAAAATTAATCACTTGTAGACAAGTAAGGGATACAGACTGTTACCTGACATTTAGACCATAGTAAACAAAAGAAGGGGCAATATACAGAATAAAATACGTAAGAAAACATTTTAACTAAAGAAAGGTTTGAGTTCTAACTGCAACAGAAACTCAGGTAGCCACAAGATTCTACAGCCATCTGTTACCACAGGGGTGACATTTCTAAGCAGAAGTACGAGGCAGATGTTTCTAAGGTTTTTGATCTGGTACAACCACTTGTGATTGCCTACACATTTCTTCAAAAATCTAGTATCAGGATAAGAATTCAAAACTAGTCTTATGCATTTTAGTTTTATGCAGTGAATTTTAGTCTTGGCCACTCTATATCCTTGTTCTCATGCCCCCCCCTTCCTGCTGGAACACTTCTCAACAAGACAACTCATAGTTAAATGTCTTCTTTTTGTGTGTGACCCACAGACTTCAATTGGAATTTCTTGCCTAAGTGACATAAAATTATTTACTGAATCAAGGTCAACTTATCTGCAGGTACAGTCTAGAAAAAAATGACTTATCACCCCTCAACAGCTATTAATTACCAATAGTCCCCATGTGAGGGGTGTGAACTCATGGTTAAACTAACCCACCTTGAAATGTCTATCAGTCCAGTCTTGTGTATATAACTACAAATGCCCCAAGTGAAATGGTTATGCCATTTCCAAAGACATCTTTTTGTTGCATACTTCTCAGACCATGGCTCTTACTACAGTTTTATTTGATAAATTTAATAATTTATACTTGTGCTGAGAAGGAAAGACAACAACACAGAAAATATATATATCTACATACATGGATTTGTACATACATACACACAATTATACAATTGGCTACCAGAGACCTACATTTTCACATATCCTACAGTGGCCTTGGAGGTTTTTCATATAACCACCTATCTTCCTTCCTAGCAGATTCTCTATTCAAATACCAATCAATCTGTTGTAAAATAAGCTTATATAATCCTTAGCACATATCCTTTTTTTCTGTAGAAAGCCAAAAATTTTGTAGAACTATTCAGTGATGATTCCTTATAAATAGACAAAAATAACCTACGCTAACATTTTGGGTGATTTATAAATGTAATCAAGTGAAAAGAGAAGATGAAGGAAAGATTGAGGACTTGGAAATATCCGTGTTCACACATCTCCAGTGCAATATTCTGTCCTGTAATTTCTGTTGAGCAGGCAGAAACGCAGCAGCTCATATTAAAGGATTAAAGTCAGGTTCAGAGAGCTGAGATTTTTAACAGGAAATCATCACTCCACTTTAATGTTCAAATGAACCTATAAAACATATTTTTGAAATGTTCCTCATGGTCTTCAGATTTTATGATAATTTTATATCTATCATCTTTCCTATTAACTAATGATTTCTGTATGGTACTTAACAATCCTTTTTGAAAAAATTGCCTAACTGGAATAATTTTGAAAATATCATTATATTTTTCTAATTAATAAGTAATTAATACAGTGGGGGAGAGTATGAATGACATCATTATGGTTTCAGATAAGTTGGAAATTAAAAGGCCTGACAAGTTTGTTTTCCCTTTCATGGAAATGACAAAGCTCTATTTCCATATTTTACTTTCTAATGTAACAGGACATTTAAATTTTTCAAGCTTGTCTAAAGAGGATACCTTAAAGTGTTTTTTTAACTCAAATTTGAATTCTATGTGGAAAACTTACATTATTTATAAATATTTATTATCATTATTGTTCATATCATTGCATTGTGAACTTTTACCTTTTTTCCTCCGTTTTTTAATTTAAATTAGAAACAAGATTGTTTTACATGCCAATCCCAGTTCCCTCTCCCTCCTCTCCTCCCTGCCCCCCACTAACACCCAACCTATCTCATACCCTTTCTGCTCCCCAGCGAGGGTGAGGCCTTCCATGGGAAGGGTCTTCATAGTCTGTCATATCCTTTGGGATAGGGCCTAGGCTCTCCCCGTGCATCTAGGTTTAGGGAGTATCTGTCTATGTGAAATGAGCTTCCAAAGTCCATTCCTATGCTAGGGATAAGTACTGATCTACTACAAGAGGTCCCGTACATTTCTGAGGCCTCCTCCCTGACACCCACATTCATGGGGTCTGGATCAGTTCCATGCTGGTTTCACAGTGATCAGTCTGGGGGTCAAGAGTTCCCACTTGTTCAGGTCAGCTGTTTCTGTGGGTTTCACCAGTGTGGTATTGACCACTTTGCTCATCACTCCTGCCTCTCTGCAACTGGATTCCAGTTCAGTTCAGTGTTTAGCTGAGAGTATCTGCTTCTACTTTCATCAGCTGCTAGATGAAGGCTTTAGGATGGCATATAAGTTAGTCATCAATCTCACTATCAGGGGAGGGCATTTAAGGTAGCCTCTCCACTATTGCTTAGATGGTTAGTTTGTATCATCCTTGTAGATCTTTGGACATTTCCCTAGTGCAGGATTTCTCTTTAAACCTATACTGCCTCCCTCTCTGATGATACCTCTTATTTTTCTCTCCTCTATTCTTTTCCCTACACAACCTTCCTGTTCCTTTTTGTCCTCCTCACTCCTCTTCTTTCCCACTTCTCTTTCTCCTAGCTCTCTGTCCCCTCTCCCCATGCTCCCAATTTGCTCAGGAGATCTTGTCCCTTTCAACCTTCTCTGGGAGACCATGTATGTCTCTCTTAGAGTCCTCCTTGTTTCCTAACTTCTCTAGTGGTGTGGATTGTAGGCTGGTAATCTTTTGCTCTATGTCTAAAATCCATATATGAGTGAGTGCATATAATGCTTGTATATTTGTGACTGGGTTACCTCTCTTAGAATGGTTTCTTCTAGTTCCATCCCTTTGCCTATGAATTTCAACATTCCATCTTTTTTCCCACTGAGTAGTACTCCATTGTGTAAATGTACCACATTTTCTCTATCCATTCTTCAGTTGGGGGCACCTAGGTTGCTTCCAGATTCTGACTATTACAAATAATGCTGCTATGAACATCATTGAACAGATGTCCTTGTTGTATGAATGTGCTTCTTTTGGGTATATGCCTAAGAGTGGGATTGCTGGATCTTGTGATAGACTGATTCCCATTTTCCTGAAGAATCGCCATACTGATTTCCAAAGTGCCTTTACAAGTTTGCACCCCAATCAGCAGTGGAGGAGTGTTCCCCTTTCTCCACATCCTCTCTAGCATAAGTTTCATTGGTGTTTTTGATTTTAGTCATTCTTACTGGAGTAAGTTGGTATCTCAGAGTTGTTTTGATTTCTATTTCCCTGATGGCTAAGGATGTGGAGCACTTTCCTATGTGTTTTTCAGCCATTTTATATTCCTCTGTTTAGAATATTTAGTTCTGTACCCCACTTTTTAATTGGATTATTTAGTGTTTTGAAAACTAGCTTCTTGAGTTCTTTGTAAATTTTGGAGTTCAGCCCTCTGTTGGATATGGGGTTGGTGAATATCTTTTCCCATTCTGTGGGCTGCTGTTTTGTCTTGCTTATTGTGTCCTTTACCTTTCAGAAATTTCTCAGTTTCAAGAGGTCCCATTTATTGTCAATTTCAGTGTCTGTGCTTCGGTGTAATGTTCAAGAAGCTGTCTTCTGTTCCAATTCATTCACTTCCCACTTTCTCTTCTAAGAGGTTCACTGTGGCTGGATTTATGTTGAGCTCTTTCATCCATTTGGAGTTAAGTTTTGTGCATGGCAACAGATTTGGATCTATTTGCAGTCTTTCACATGCCAGCATCCAGTTATGCTAGCACCATTTGTTGAAGATGCTTTATTTTTTTCCATTGTACAATTTTAGCTTCTTTTTCAAAAATCAGATGTCTGTAGTAGGTATGTGGGTTAATATCAGGGTTTTCAGTTCAATTCCATTTGTCAACCTACCTATTTTTTGTGCCAATACCAAGCTGTTTTCAGGAGTATAGCTCTATAATAGAGCTTGAAGTCAGGGATGTTAATGCTCCAGAAGTTCCCTTATTGTACAAGGTTGTTTTGGCTGTCCTAGATCTTTTGTTTCTCCATACATAATTTAGTATTTTCCTCTCAAGGTCCCTGAAGAATTGTACTGGGGTTTTGATGGGGATTACATTGAATCTGAAGATGGCTTTTGGCAAGACTGCCATTTTTACTATGTTGATCCTACCAATCCAAGATCCTGGGAAATCTTTCCGTTTTCTAGTATCTTCTTTAATTTCTTTCTTTAAAAACTCAAAAGTTCTTGCTATAGAGGTCTTTCACTTGTTTGATTAGTGTTACCCCAAGGTATTTTATGTTGTTTTTGACTATTGTAAAGGTGATGCTTCTCTGATTTCTTTCTCAGCCCTCTTATCATCTGCATATAGTAGGGCTACTGATTTTTTGAGTTAATCTTCTATCCTGCCCCTTTGTTGAATGTGTTTATCAGTTGTAGGAGCTCCCTGGGAGAGTTCTTTAGGTCACTTATGTAAACTATCAAATCATCTACAAATAGTGAAAGTTTGACTTCTTCCTTTCCAATTTGTATCCCCTTGATCTCCTTTTGTTGTCTTATTGCTCTAGCTAGCACTTCAAGTACAATATTGAAGAAATATGGAGAGAGTGGACAGCCTTGTCTTGTTCCTGATTTTAGAGGAATTGTGTTGAGTTTCTCTCCATTTAGTTTAATGTTGGCTGTTGGTTCACTGTATATTGTTTTTATTATGTTCACGTATATGTGCCTGTTGTCTCTAATCTCTCCAAAACCTTTATCATGAAGGGGTGTTGTTTTTGTAAAAGGCTTTTTCAGCATCTAGTGAGATTATTGTGTGGTTTTTCTTTTTCAGTTTGTTTATATGGTGGATTACATTGATGGATTTTTGTATGTTGAACCAATCCTGCATCCCGGGGATGAAGCCTACTTGATCATGGTCGATCATTTTTCTGATATGTTCTTGGATTAGGTTTGTCAGTATTTTATTGAGTATTTTTGCATCAATGTCCATGAGGGATATTGGTCTGTAGTTCTCTTTCTTAATTGTGTCTTTGTGTGGCTTGTGTACCAAGGTAATGGTAGCCTCATAAAAAGAATTTGGCAATGAACCTTCTGCTTCTATTGTGTGGAACAACTTGAGGAGTATTTGTATTAGCTCTTCTTTGAATTTTGGTAGAATTCTATACTGAAGCCATCTGGTCCTGGCTGTTCTTGGTTGGGAGACACTTGATGATGACTACTTCTATTTCCTTAGGGGTAATAGGTCTGTTTAAGTTGCTTATCTGTTCTTGATTTATGTTTTCAAAATAATCTTTTTATTAGAAACAAGCTTCTTTTACATGTCATTCCCAGTTCTCACTCTTTCTCCTCCTCCCCTGCCCATCCTACTCCCCATGTCAATCCCTTTCTTCTCCTCAGAGAAGGTGAGGACTTCCATGTGGGATCTTCAAAGTCCTTTATCATTTGGAACTTTCTTTTTTAAATAAAGGTTAACATGTAGGTTATGATGAAGAAAAGAATATATTGGGCTCTGCTTAGGAAACTACCACAGTGAGCATGAGACTGGTCCACAAGCCAAGCCAGTACAACTGAGAGTTAATGGAGACACATGGAGAGAATAAGGTTTTATGTGCCCTGGACCTCCAACTTTTCATTTTGTATTTTTTAAAACAGTGAAAATAATGTGTTGATTGCTTCTGGGTTTTATTTTGCTCTGGATTGTTGCTTGTTTGTCTGTTTAGGAGGAAGGGCTGGAAAATTTTGAAACAGGACTTCATCTATTACGGACTTGCTACTGCCTCCAGGTCACTATGTTAGAAGCTGACTAGAGTATTGGATGAACTTTTTATTATGAAGACCACATTCTGTTCTCCCAGTCAGGATGGCAATTACAGACCAAAGAAATCATTCCAACCAAGCATAGGGTGGCAAACTAATCCATTTAATTACTTACAGGTATGTAAGCAACTTACCAGTGGCTATACCATAGAAGAAATCTCTTCCTCCCTGTAGTCTGCCAAAGTAGGGGTTTCATGAAGCCCTTGTTACTTATGAGTTTCAGTGAGCCCAGTGGTGTGAAGGTCCCCTTTGGATGTTCACACCTGCTGAGAATGCAGCATGGCAGTACACATACCAAGAAGAGTTCATTCAAGGAGAATTAGAAAGATAAGTTCACTTTCTGGATATTGTGGGAATATGTCTATGCGGTTTGTAGCAAAATGAATTATATTGTTTATGTGCTTGCCTTCCCTCACTAAGCAGAATGTTCTTTGAATTGGGGGATTATGTCTGATCTGATATACAGTAGGTTGGTTGCATGGTTGATTAGTAAATCAATGTGTAAAATGAATGGGGCTATATAGCTGAACATTGGTATTTTGAAGAAAAAATAAATTCTGCAAGCAACAGAAAGATCAATTAGGTTTATGTACTTATGAAATCAGCAAACCCAAATAAGACTGTGTAAGAGGTCACTTAGGTGCAGTCATGACTACTACAGTGTAGAGCTACATTATGGCAAAAGAAAAAACTTTTGCTGACGAGTAATATTTTTTATTGTCTCTTGAATCCTTCATCTGTATTTTAAATGAGCATATATCCCATTGGTGGCAGGAAAGAGGAGGTAACATTCCTAAGTAGGTCCCTCCTGCTGCCATGCTGTAGTTAATCATCTCTACATATGAATCTTTATGTTAATAAAAATGATCCTCGAAAATGGATGATCAACTTTAAATTTTACAGAAAAATCAAGAATAATACCTACAAATGCAAATGAAAAAATGTCCTCAGAGTTGATGGACTGCCTTGTTCCTAAGAAAAATTCTCTCTCAGCCACATAAATAAAAGTTATAAATACCTAATTTTATGTGAAGATGTTAAGAACAGCTTCCAAAATAGCCTATCATCAGCAAAAATAAAATTCATAAGCATTATTACCTAGTGTTCATTATTAACAGTTAATTTTAGTCATAATTTTTAAAT
This sequence comes from Cricetulus griseus, assembly GCF_003668045.3. Classification (NCBI taxonomy): domain Eukaryota; kingdom Metazoa; phylum Chordata; class Mammalia; order Rodentia; family Cricetidae; genus Cricetulus; species Cricetulus griseus. The sequence goes on from NC_048597.1 coordinate 120,620,598, forward strand.
ATAAAGTATTCTCTCTTATGATTTGAATTCTTTGGGAATGTTTGTACATGAAGCCCTGGGATCAATTGCCAGCACCCCATAATGCCAGGACTTTGGAGGTAGAATTAGGAGTGTTAGACACATTAGATCATCCTGGGATACACAGTGAGTTAAAACCCATCCTGACCTGCATGAAACCCTGTATCAAAAGACTAACAACAACAATAATAACTTTAATTCTCATTATGTATACATTTATGACATATGAAAATACTTGTAGGTTATAAATGCAATAGTATTAGTAACACCTAATTTTTATGTAGTTATGTGTGTGCTTTTATAAACACACACACCTTAGCAGCACTATAAATATGCATGATTATAAATATCACTATATACAGTTTTTGCAGTGCTCTGTTTCAAGCACAGATCTTCCTCCACTCTAGGCTAGCACCCTACCCACTGGACCTCATCTCCTTCATGAGCCTTTGATTCTCATTATACAGCTTTAGCTGCTAATGTGGTAATTGACTGAGACTAATAGTGATTTGATCTCAGTTTTCTCTTGAATTTTGGTTTTGTGAGTAAAAATCTTTGCTACATCATTAATTTCAGAGGTAGAAGTATAAAAGTGTGAAGAGTTCAACGTGAATAGATCATTAACTAATTCCATTTTCTAAGAAGTTTCTAAAACTATTGAACTTAGTTTTGAATATGGTTATAGCTCTTCACAACTAATCTTGATATTGGAGTATTTGCTGAATAAGAAATGGTCAAATTCTACATTACCAACTCCAATCAAACCAATTAGGGGATCATGGAGAGTACTGTAGAAATATCCTACACTCAATGTTGACCAAATTCTAGAGACATATTTGCTAATATCCATTTATATAAATCAAACATATTTTGAAATTGACCAAATATCATTTATAACATGTATCTAATTTCATTTATTTACTTAATTTCTTTCATTTTTCTTATTCAGGAATGAATATATATATATATATTATATGGAAAACTAGTTAGGGAACCAATTTTAGTTGCAATATACATTTAATGTTGTAATGTTGACTGGTAAATAAATGCAGCAAAATAATGTAACATAATGGTTAGTATGGATTTTAACTATAGACAAGGAAAGTAAGAAATGCAACTATCCTCCTAAAATCACACTGCTAAGTACTGCATTCCCCAGTCATTTAATAAATTCTTTCACAGAAAACATCGATTAACTGGAAATATTTTTATTCCATAGAGTCTAGGTTTTCCACAGGTTTATGTTTTGTAAAACATTCTTTTGGGCCTCATAGAGTTGTTTTCAGTTGCTTTCTATTTTGGCATCCTTTTCTCAGTGTCTAAAGAGAAAAGAGTAGTGCATATTGAAAAGCCAGTAAATGCCAATATATTTAATCTGATAGGTATGCTCTTTCAAAAGCAGCTTCCAATGAGAAATGCAGATAAAAATGGGTAAGTTAAAGAACCTAAAAGTTCTATTAACAATAAGGTTAGAACATTACCTAAGAATAACTCTTTCCCTCAGTTTTCAGATGAGGAGGCTCATATATATCCAGTGATTCACCTGCCCAAACTGTGTATCATATATCATTCTGTAGTGTCTATAAATTACCTTGCCTGACCTTATGCAGATTGAGGAAGTTTTTGTTTGTTTGTTTGTTTGTTTGTTTGTTTGTTTGAGACAGGGTTTCTCTGTGTAGCTTTGGAGCCTATCCTGGCACTTGCTCTGGACCCAGGCTGGCCTCTAACTCACAGAGATCTGCCTGCCTCCGCCTCTGCCTCCTGAGTGCTGGGATTAAAGGGGTGCACCACTAATGCCCGGCAAGGAAGTAGCTTTTACATGATGTTTTAAAATACTTAAAATTGGGACATTGACTAGAAAAGTATGAAAACTAATTATATGATTTGTTTGGATGTTATAGTTATAATTATGTGCATACATTTACACATGTACATAGAATGAACAGGGATGGACAGATAGATTCAAACATAAATATTCAAGGTTACAAAAGCAATTTTGATGATTGCTGATTTGTTGTGTATTTATAAATGAGACAAATAGAATATTCTGTGAAATAATCATATTGTAATTCTTACAAATGAGAATACTTCTCCAGAAGAATCCCTGTTCATGTTCCATTTCTTTGCTTCAGGTTAATTACTATAAGTTTCAATGTTGTTTTTATTTGTCAATTTTCTATTAAAGTTTCAGAAATTGTTCACTCACCATTGTATATCTGGAGCTTATCTGTTCCCCCCACCAGTCCTGCAGCCTCTTATAAAATAATCGCTCAGAAGCTTAATATTAGTAATAATTGTTTAGCTCTGGCTTATAACTAGCTAGCTCTGATAATTAGATTAACCCATTTATATTCATCTATGTGTTGCCATGTGGACATGGCATTACCTCATTTTCTACATGTCTTGCTTCCTCAGTGGTTGCTGGCATCTCCTCTTGATTACACCTTCTTTATCCCTGTATCTCTGCTTGGATTTCCTGACTAACTATATTCTGTTCTGCCATAGGCCAAACAGCTTTATTCATCAACCAATAAATGCAACAATTCACAGTGTACAGAAGTATATCCTATATAATTTCCCCTTTTCTGTCTAATTAAAAAAGGTTTTAACTTTAATGTTGTAAAATTACATATAATAAAACAGGTATCAAGTAAGGATTACAGTTATAATACTTAATTTATTTGTATTTGACAAAATTAAAGAAAACAATATCATCTATCCTATATCTATGGGTTTAAAGTTTCATATCTAATTTATCTTTTATCTTAACTAAGGAAAATTATAATTATAACTATCTAGTTTTCAACTCCATCAAATCCCAGAAGAATACACTATTACCTAAGAAAACAGGAAGTGCATTTTAAACAACCTCCAAACTCTGGAAATGAAAGAGATATCTGGCTGCCTGAACAGTCACCCAAAGTTCTTCTGAAACATTGGGCTATCGATCTTCAGCGTATAGGCCTAGAGTATCTGGAAGAGATTTTAGTGAGGCAGGAAATTTGAAGTTTGTCAGTCAATTTCTTCTCTGTCCTACCAAATATCTGGCAGACTCTTCCATGGAGTAGGAACATTGAAGGACTGCACTCTCTAAAAGTTACTGAATTATTGGCCTCATTGTAAGAAAAATAAATATGGGAGATATTAGAACTATAACTGTAGATCAGATATGAGAGAGTGACATTTAGGGAAATCTGGTTTCCTAGTATAAGGTCTTGGGAAAATGAGCAGAACACATGAGCAAAGCTTATGGAGTGTGCACTATTTTGGTTTCACAGGAGACCATCCTGTGGAATGGTTTACAGACATAATAATTAGACAACGTCCTCTCATTACCCAACAGTCTTATACTATATGATATGAAACATCTTGAATTAAAAGTAATAGTTTTTCCTAAGTGTGCTGCTTATACAATTTGGAGAAATGAGCAAAGGTGTTTGTCAGTCCAGGCGTACTGGCCGCTCTGCATTATAGACCTGCTCATTTTCAAGTCTTTCAGAAAATAATTATACACAATACAAACTAACACAGTAAGGCAGATGCTTACTATATAAGAGTCTGAGAGTTTTTCTTCTATCAAAATTCATATGTTAAGCCTAATCAGCACCTCTGGTGTTAGGAAGTGGGAAGCTGAGAGCTGAGGAGGCTGTGGGGCATATCCCTTCTGTCTGGAATCCCCGCTCTTCAAAGAAGTGGTCCCACAGTGCCTTGCTCCTTTTAGGAGAGGACGAGCAGGGAAAACCCATCTATGTGAGAGCAGAGTATACAGCAGGGAGGTTGGTCTATGAGAAGGAAGAGGATGCAGCTTTTAGATGTTGTATTAGGAATTAGATGTTTCTATTTTTACGTTAACTAGTTTCTGGTGTTTTGTTACAGCAGCACATATGGACTAAGGGGTAGCCTTTGGTTCCCTTCAGTTAACATATTTAGATAAAATCAAAAGAACTGTATGGGCTCTCAGGTTTACAAACCCAAGATGCAGCCTTAGATTTAGTCAAGGCCTTATGCAAATTTTCTCACAGGATACCAGGACCCAGTTGAGCTCTTCTGGCCTCCCTGTTTCTCTTACTTTCCCTTCTCTCTACATTCTTACAGGGCATCTCACTTTCTGTATATACACAACCAGAGCACTTATCAATGTGAAGTCCATACTCACCTTTATATCTAGTGAGGAAACAACTGAATTCATCTAATCAAGACAAAACTTTGCAGTAAGGTCTGCATGACTCATCACTATCTCTGAGCCAACCTCTAAGAGAAGTACAGCCGGTCATGGCTGGCAATGTGAAGGCTTAACTCAATCCACAGAGTCAAATGGGCTGAAAATAAAAGAGGCATTTCCCAAAGGCATTTTAGAAAAGAGTAAGAAATGATAGACAACAATAAAATCCACTAACATGGATAAATCTAATTTTGAGTTTGGCAGAAGAAATTTAACAACCTAAGAGTGTTGCAGAGATAGAGTCATCAACCTTGTTTGTCTGCACCTTGCATTAGCAGTGCTACAGGCTAATAATTTTGAATGGATGAAAATACCTAAGATTCAGAGGCAGAGATGACCTACCAATTAATATCTAGAAAGAGCCTCTTAGACCTATACAAGGAGCATACTATCAGTGAACTACTCCTACCACTATTGATAGGGAAAAATGTTTATTTGTAATCTTAAAAACATGTATGTTTGGACACTGAAGATTCCTCCTTTAAAGTTCCATTTATTTCATTTATAGATTTTCCCAATTCTAAATGCTTGCTTTCCTATATTTTCTACTATTAATTCTTAAAGTTCTTCAAACTTATTTCCTGCTACTTATAACCAATTATTACTTGCATCTATTTCAACTAAGTGCATTGTGATCTTTATCTCTACAGGGCCAGCTGGGTTACTTTTATGGGGATACTTGTGTATCTATCATGTTCAGTTTCCTGGGGCTTCTTCAGCACACAGAATATCATCACAATCATTGCTTATTAATTATCTTGCCTCTTTTATTCTGCAGTTTTCTCCATTATCCTCATTAGATGGATCACACTATTGTTTATTTTCATCTGGAAGTAAATTTCAGATCTCAGATACATTAACTTTATCTTGCTTCTGCTTGGTTTGATTGAATGGTAAATTAATTGGTTGCTGGTTGATTGGTTTTTACATGCATGGCTTGCTGCTGTCACTGCTGTTGTGCATTTGTTTGAGAGAGGTTCTTTCTATGTAGCTCTGGAGGGTGGTCCCTTCCATGTAACCCTGGCTTGGTAGTGCTCTCTATATAGTTCAATTGAATCTCAAAGTCAGTTATTCTCCTGCATCAGCAAATCAAGTATTGGAATTACAAACTTCTATCACCACACATAGCTCAAATGTATTAGTTTTCTATTTTGTAAAGAAAATTACCCCAAATATAGTAGATGGAAACAGAAAATGTTTACTATCTCTTGTGCAGCAGGAACCAGGAAGATTGTGTGCCTACTGCATGTGGAGCATTCCAGGCCCTGCCTGACTACACTCTGCCTATGCTTGATTAGGAAAGACAGTGCTTCCAGAACGTCAAGGGTGTTAAAAGAGTTCTCTTTTAAGGCTGTCAGAGATGGCTCAGGCTTTGCCCATTCAAAGGGAGGAAATTCCACAGACTGTGCGAACACTAAGGAGCTCAGCTAACAGCCATTGCCTGGCATATCAGATACTGTAAACAGTCTCATGGGCTGGAAATGAGATAAGAAGCAGCTTTCTGGAAGGAGTGTGAGTCATCCCATGGTCTAACTTAGGGTAGGGGTAATTTAGCCATCATCGAAAGGCAAGAATCTTTGTTTACTCTACCGCTGGCTTACTGTTGTGAGTGAGGTTTCACTCACTGTTACTGCCATGAAGAGGTATTAATCCAGCAACTATGTAGGTAGGCTTCATTTCCTCTCTTCTCGGTAGCTAATCAGTAGTCTGTTCACAATCCAGCAGATGTCAAGGGAGCCCTGGGCAAGCAGGATCCCCTCCATAATGCTTCTATCTCACCATCTTGCTGTTTCACTTCAAGCTCAGGAACCCATCGGACTCTTGCCAGCTTCCTCTTTGCAACTCGGGCCTTTGGAACTTGCTTCATCCTATCTTTTGAGCTCATCCTATTGTCTCTTTCATCTCTTGGGGTTTATTGTCTCCTTGTCTGATAATCTAGCAGTGAATTGTTGTATTTTGTCTCTTTATTATATGGGGCAGAAATACACAGTGAGTCCTTAGTATTCAATTTTAGATATACCCAAAATTTCCCATGAAGAATTTGGTTACTCCTATTCTTACAAGCAAATTGTTCAACATGTCTTCGGTATCTCAGACTCCTATCCAAAAAGATGTATAAAGTGCCTCTTTTATTCATGGTTATAAAAACACAACAACAAAACATCACATTTTGCCTGGAAACATTCCATGTTAACTTATTGTCCACAACAGACAGTAATATTTCCTGACAATACAGCTTGGTGAGTGCTTTGAAACAAGCTTGCATGTGATACTATAGAAGCACTGTTTATGTTGCTGTCATTAGAAGGCAAATTGTTCATTGGCTTATTTATTTTTATAATCAGGCTTCTAATAGTATCCATTATATACACAGTAAATACTTGAGCAGTTAAAGGCCTGGAATTTCCCTTCCTAATAAATCTTGGGATATAAATGATATGTAACAAAATATTGATTTGGAGCCAGGCAGTAATGGCTCATACCTTTAATCCCAGCACTCAAGAGGCAGAGGCAGGAAGATTGTTATGAGTTGGAGGCTAGCCTGGTCTATAAAGCTACACACAATATTGACTTGGGTATATTCAATTTATTCAATTTATAAATTCATAGAAATCAACATTTTAAAGTATATAAACAGTAACCTTTTGTTGTGGTGATTAGCAATTAGACTATTTTATAAGAAAACATTTTATACCTGAAGCCTTTGTACCTCTTAGGACAAAAAATTTACTACTAAATTTTGAAATATTTTGAAAGTTCTTCAGAGATTTATAAACTGTGTTTTTCTGCTTGACAGAAAGATAGAGTGAGTTACTTGCATTGTGGTGCTGTGACAAATGGTTTTTTTTCCTAGTGTTCTTTAGAAGCAGAACTATCACTCCAATATATATTTTTAAAATCTTCATCCACAACAGTATTCCTTGGAGAAATAGCACTTTCATAACTAAGATGAAGAAATAGTTATAAATATCAGAAGTCAAGCAGTCTTACTATAAGAGATCTTGGTAAACTCTCCCTCTCTTCTTCCCCTGTGGTTTATGTTTTGTTTGGGTCTCCAGTTTAAGAGATAGACCAGGTTTGAAGAGTAGTAGATTTCAGGGGCTACAGACGTAGCTGTTGGCAATGTCTTGGAGATGACAGTGCGCTGGCTTGAAGATCTAGTTTCAATTCCCAAGACTGCATAAACTTGAAACAGTGGTACATGCTTATGATTCCAGCACTTGGGAGATGGAAGCAGGAAGACCAGACAGAAGTTCAAGGTCATTTTTGGTCTATATAGTTAGTTCAATTACTGCCTGTAGTATTTCTGGGATTTTGTGATTAAGGAAGTGGTAATATCTAAACATCAAAAGCATTCCTGTGTAACTGGTATGTGATCTTACTATGCTCCATTTATGTACTGACTATTCTTTTTCTTAATAGAGTTAATTTTCATCTAGAAAATGTAAGAAATTATTCATTTGAGCTTAAAGGATTAAACATAGACAGCAAATGAAATACAAAATAGACTTGGAATTCAAGCTCTCCCGATGGTTTCAGCGTCAGTGGCACGAATGTTGCTTTATGCTGATTGCTCCTCAGAGAAGAGAATCTAGATCACAGTGATTGGAAAGGAACTTAGGGTATATGGAACAAACTCTGGAAACAGAAGAAAGATATTTTCTACCTAGTCCATATTTCTGTAATTCAAGTTTGGGTAATGTTTTTAAAAAGGCAGACAATGTATTAGCAATGCCTTCTGACTCCTTCCCCTACCATCCCACTCAAATTTTTAAAAGTATATTTTATTTCATTTATTTAAGTGTGTGTTGGGGGCGGTGTTTACTTGACCAGATAAATGTCATGTATTTGGAAGTCTCCAAGTCAATAGAAACCTGGGAGGTGAGTTGGGGCAACACAGAATGGCCACCAGCACAGCTTAAGTGGAAAAGGAGAAAAAAGAGAGGAAGAAGAAAGTTAATCCTAATTGTTTGAAGGCAGCAAGAAAATCATGGGGATCACAAACTGGAAAGAGGTGGACATGCCATGTCTACATTTTCATGAACTGTCAGTTGAAACAAAACCTTTCCATCATAATGTGAATGTGGGAATCAAAACAATGGAACATTCTAAATGCTTGTACCTAGCTGAGTTCTACTAGATGGCTAATCAAACATTAAACTAATTTTATGGAAATAGTTAAAGAAAAGGGAAAGGAAGCCCCTAGAAAAGAATTTAAGCAATTTTATGGATGATTAGTATAAAACATTTCCTTGTGTTTATTTTGTTTTTTCTCTTTCAAATTAGCAAACTTTGCAAAGCTGAAATTTGTAGCTCTGTGTACTATACTTGGAGTTTTAAATTATAGAAATAATTTTCAATATAAATGTATACAATGCATCTTAAAATATATGAGAAGTAATTCTGAAAGGGATTGAAAGAACAAGAAAAAAAATGTCTTTCCGTAATATATCACATTACCTGGAAAAATACTCTCAAGTGAGGAAGAATTCTGGAGCTCTCTATGAAGAGTGATACATGGAATCAGTCAGAATTCTTGTTTTATTTGTGAAATTTCCAGTCTACAGAATAACAGTGCATATTGGGGGGAGGGCGATAGGAAGACATGCTATGTGTCTGACACCATGCCAAACATTCAGTCTTATTAGTATCCTCTGCCTTCATCCATGCTGGAAGGAGGGATTACTACCCTTGCCTCAGATATGAACTCCTGGATTAAGTGATTTACCTCAGGCCACACAGGCAGTGAGCTGTGTGGTAAAAAGTTAAGTCCATGCTTGTCTGGTCTGTGTCCTCATATTCTGAAATGATGGTCATCTGATAGGACTTCAGACAGAAGAACAGCAACTCTCAAGCTCCACTAATTTATCAATTCAGTTGTTTCAATTTGAACCAGGACTAAATTCAAAATACTGTTCATTTTACAAATCATAATTTAAAAAAAAACCTGCATGAGTAGCTGAGGTCCCAACACATATTTTTTCTGGATTCTACACTGTAAATGTGTTTAGGTGTCTTAAGGTTATTTAATTTCAAAGGCTTCCCAAAACAGATCACTGGGGTCTAAAAAAATGGTGCTTTCTCTTAAAGTCATTTGCAGCATCCCTTTGTAGCTGGGTTCAATTCTGTATGTGTTTATAAATTTCCTGTTTTTCTATACTTTCTGACAAGGCAATGTACTGGATTTTTGAGGTACTCCTTTGTAAATGTGTTTTTCTCAGTCATCTAAAATTGATAAGTTGTTCTTGGGAAAGTGTCTGTATAGTCAATATGAATCATCTGTAAGAGGTCAGTTATTTCCCAAACTGAGTAGCAAGCAAAGTCCATCCATTTTAAAGTAGCCTTGCCAAAGTGTGAGTTTGATATTATCACTCTACAGAATGTAGTGCTTTCTGTAAGAAACATGAATTTCAGGGTCATATGGGCATGATCTCAAAACTGTTTTGTACCTTACAGTATAAATGACTTCACACACTAACTATGTGTAGATGAGGATGGTATCTACTGAAGTTCAGTAGAATTGATCCTTGTAAAGAGGTTCACACAGTACAGACAGCACCACGGGAGAGAGCCACTAAAATTGTGTTTAGTTAGTTTCAACATTGTTGATAATTCAGAGGCATTGATATTGTATAGGGTTTCTGAATAAATAGTATAACTGTTCTGCCTGTCCCACAAGGGCATGTTCCTCCCACTTTAAACCATCAAATTCAGTGCACCTCTGCTTTCATGTGGGTAAATATCACCTATATTAGAAATACTGGGTCTTCCTCTATTAGAGGAAATTATTTTCCTGGACAAAGAGGATCAGGGGACATGCATCTGCTCCTTTATCCAGAGGACAGTTATTTTCCTACTTCCCATATTTCCAAATTTCAAGGAAGGCTTGTTGGCTCCAGAAGCCCAAATACCAGCAAATACCAAAGTGTCAAAAGATCTCTACTGGAGAAAGAGTCAGGTCTTCTTGTGCTTGAGAGGCTGCCTATGGTCTATTAATGGTGCTCTGCCCATAAACATACTAGAGGACTATGTGAACTCAGTGGGCTAAAATCTACAAAAAAAAAAAAAAAAAAAAAAACATGAAGTTGGGAGGAATAAAGTAGTGGCGAAATAGGTAATGATTGAGTAGGGGGAAGGGAATGGAGAGTAGATTTAATCACAACATACTCTAGGTACATATGAAATTCTCCACCAACAAAATATGAGTAAATAAAAAATGATGCAAGTTGTGACACTAGATGGCACACACTTGCCCATTACAGGATAATAAGCCCCAGGATTGTGTCTGAGAAGCAATGGGACAACAAAAAAGGCTGCATGGAAAGAAGAGCACATTAGTATCAGGAGGTGACTAACTTTCCTTGCTCCTTCAGGGATTGCACCACAGATGACCAACACCATACCTGTTTACATGGTACTCATGATTGAACACAGCACTCCAGGCATGCTAGACAAGCACTCTGGCAACTGATCCATGTCCCCAACCTCTCTATTTGATCCCTGTTTCAAAGAAGTCTAGTGTGGCTGATGTAGTTTTTATAAATGCTTCTCATTCTTTTCAAGAAGACAACCTAGCTTTGAAATGCAGCTATTTTTACCCACCTCACCTTTTTTCTTAAATTCAAACTGGCATGGCGGGTGACAGGTGGTCAGGGATGACATTTTGAACAAAGTGTGCATATCCAGAAATAGCAGGATTGGGTTTGTCCTATGTTTGTGGAATAGGGAATTGCCTAATAATATTGAAATTATTAGAGCTCTCAAAATATAAGGGGCAGTGAACTATTGAGAGTATTTTGCTTTATACCTGACTCAAGGGCAAATGCCAGGTAGTGTATTCCTGCTTTCAGCATTTTTTCAGAAGATCAGAATTCTTCCTATCTCATGGAAAATTTTAATATTGTCTTTATTTTAAATCTTCATACTTCAATAATCAAGAAAATTAGTAAGGAATTACTTCAGATATATTTTTAAAATGGGCAGCCAAATTAGGAGGTAAATGAGCCTGGAAGACAGCTCAGTGATGACAGAGTTTGCTGGCAAGCTTAACAGCCTGAGTTTGATCTACAGGGACTCGCATGCAAGAAGGAGCAAATGAAGTTTAATAGGATAACATATTACCCTTTGACATCTACACACACACCTTCACGTATACACACATACACATACAATAAGTACATACAAGTATAAAATATTTTTAAAAACCAGTAAATAGCAAAGAAGCACTGGAAATAGTCAATGAAATAGTCATGTTGATCTCAAAGTGAAATGAAATTCCTTACATGCATGGAGTCCTGGGTTTAGTCTCTTGAACCACAAAAATAAACAAAATATACTTTGATGGGAAAGTTTATTTTGTTAAGATGATTGCCATGACAATACAAATTATTACTACATGAATAAATTAAAGTAAATACAGAATATAGGACAATATTAACTTTGTCATGATTCATTTTGCAATTATTTTGGAACATGAAAAATTTAAAGCATTTTATGATGGGAAATGGTCATTTACTTAAATACACAATATGGTAGATATTTTCATTAAAATATCCTCAAGTTGCCTATATGTAGAATACAAGGACCCTAGTTCTCTCATAGGTGTGTTCATGACATTAGGATAGCAAATGAGAGAACATTCAGGTATCCATCAAGATGGCACAGGACTGAAAGCATGGACCACTCTCCACAGTCCCAGATGAATTAAACAGAGGAGATGTCCTAGACTCAATCCACACTGAACAAATTGTAAACTAACTAACTAAATAGTTTTCTGTTGACAGTCATGTTTTTTAAAAGTCTCACTTGTATTTAATTATGATTATGTACATGGGTTTCTATATATGAATTTGGATATATGAGTGCAGAACCCCATGATAACATAGTTGGATGTCAGATCCCCTACAGCTAGAGTTTGAGATTGTTGAGTAGTTACTCAACTTGATTGCAGGGAACAGAGTTGGGTCCCAAGGATGATCAGTACAAGCTCTTAACCACTGAATCACCTCTCCAACTTTAGTCAATCATTCATATCACACATTGCCATGCAAACAGATACATTGGCCTGAGGTAAGTTACAGTGGTGACTTTGTTCTGATACAGAAAAACACAAAGCCTATAAATTTGTTTGATTTTCTTACTTAACACAGTACTGTTTGTGCATAGATGTAATGCCTGCCTATACAACAATTATGGAATTGCAATTATAACACCGAATCCATGCTTTAATTGCAGCGTACGTGTGAAAAGAGTCAGGCTAAGCATTAAAAGACCAATAAAGGTTGAAAAAAATCCATCTTTTAACCAATGGAGTATAGGAATAAAAGTTATGAAAAGCAACCTCCTCCATCAACCCCTACTTGCTTCTACCTGAAACACCCCACTCCCCGGACAAGAGTGGACCAGCCCAGACTGGAAGGTCCACCCTGAGTCCGGACACACCTCACCCCTGTCTACACCCTGCCCTTTGTCCTGTGGCAGTGCCCTAACCTCAGCAGGTGCACAAGCCTCAGAAGGTCCACCCTGAGTCTGGACACACCCCACCCTTGTCCACCCACCACCCACTTGGATCCTGCTGCTGCCAGAAGCTGAGCCACCTGCACTCACTAGAAGAAGGGATGGGAAAAAACAGAGTAAGAATACATTCAACAACAGAAAAACCAATATGACACCACCAGAATCTAGGGACTCCACACCAAAAGATCTGAAAAGCCCAACACAGACCATGAAGAAGAGATGGACCTCAAAAATTATCTTAGGAAGACGATAGAGTCCTTTAAAGAAAACGAGAAAATCCCTTAAATAAATAGAAGAAAAAGCAAGCAAAAAATTAAACGAAATGGAGGAAAAGACAAACTAAAAATTCAAGAAACAAACAAGTCTCTTAAAGAATCTAAAGAAACCCAAGGAAAAAACATCCAAACAAGTGAAGGAATTTCTTGAAACAGTTCAAAGCATGAAAGCTGAATTAGACACAATAAAGAAAATACAGAATGTGGCAATGCTGAAAATGGAAAGACTGGATAAACGATCAGGGACTAAAGGGTGAGTATAATTAATAGAATCCAAGAGATGGAAGAGAGAATCTCAGCTATTGAAGACTCGCTAGAGGATATATATTCATCAACCAAAGAAAACCTAAAGTCCAACAAATCCCTAACACAAAATATCCAGGAAATATGGGAAACCGTGAAAAGACCAAACCTAAGAATAATAGGTATAGAAGAAGGTGATGAAACACTGCTCAAAGGGACAGAAAACATATTCAACAAAATCATAGAAGAAAACTTCCCCAACCTACAGAAGGATATGCCTATGACAATACAAGAAGCTTACAGGACACCAAACAGACTGGACCACAAAAAAAAGTCCCCCCGACACATAATAATCAAAACTCCAAATCTACAGAATAAAGAGAAAATATTAAGAGCAGCAAAGGAAAAAGGCCAAGTAACATATAAAGGCAAACCAATTAGAATTACACCCAACTTCTAAATAGAAACTCTGAAAGCCAGAAGGTCTTGGATAGATACCCTACAAGCACTAAGGGAGCATGGATGTCAACCCAGACTACTGTACCCAGCAAAACTTTCAGTCACTATAGATGGAGAAAACAAGATATTTCATGACAAAAACAGATTTAAACAATACATATCCACAAATCCAGCACTACAGAAGGTCCTGGAAGGAAAACTCCAATCCAAGGAACATAACTACATGCACAAAAACACAGGCAATAGATAATCTAATTTTACCAAACACAAAAAGAAGCAGAAGGGTGAAATCCACACACAATGACACCACCAACAATAAATCCAAAATAAAAAAGAACCAACGAACAATGGACATTAATATCCCTCAATGTCAATGGTCTTAACTTACCCATAAAAAGATATAGGCTAACAGAATAGATACGAAGACAGAATCCATCCTTCTTCTGTTTACAAGAAACACACCTCAACTTCAAAGACAGGCGATACCTCAGAGTAAAAGGATGGGAAAAGATTTTCCAATCAAATGGGCTCAAGAAACAAGCTGGTGTAGCAATCCTAATATCTAACAAATTAGACTTTAAACTAAAATCAATCAAAAGAGATGAAGAAGAGCATTTCATAGTCATCACAGGAAAAGTCCATCAAGATGAATTCTCAATCCTGAACATCTATGCCCCAAATATGAAAGCACCCACATTTGTAAAAGAAACATTACTAAAGCTCAAACCACACATAAAACCACACACACTTATAGCAGGAGACTTCAACACCCCCCTTACACCACTAGACAGGACCACTGGACAGAAACTTAACAAAGAAACAAAGGATCTGACAGAAGTTATGACCCAACTGAGTTTAACAGATATCTGTAGAACATTCCATCCAAACACAAAAGAATATACCTTCTTCTCAGCGCCACATGGAACCTTCTCTAAAATTGACCACATAGTTGGCAGTAAAGCAAACCTCCATAGTTACAAAAGAATTGAAATAACCCACTGTATCTTATCAGATCACCATACATTAAAGCTAGAATTCTACAGCAATATGAATTGCAGAAAACCTACATACTGGTGAAAAATGAATAACACCCAATTGCACCATTCCTGGGTTGAGGAAGAAATAAAAAAAGAAATTAAAGACTTCCTAGAATTTAATGAGACTGTAGACACAACATACCCAAACTTATGGGACACTCTGAAAGCAGTGCTAAGAGGGAAGTTCATAGCACTAAATGCCCATATGAAGAAACTTGAGGAAAGTCACATTAGAGAATTGACAGAACAACTGAAAGCTTTAGAACAAAAAGAAGCAAACTCACCAAGGAGGAGTAAATGACAGGAAATAATCACCCTGAGGGCCGAAATCAACAAAGTAGAAACTAGGAAAACAGTACAAAGAATCAATGAAACAAAGAGTTGGTTCTATGAGATTATCAACAAGATAGACAAACCTCTAGCCAAACTAACCAAAAGGCAGAGAGAGAGCATGCTAATTAACAAAATCAGAAACGAAAAGGGGGATATAACAACGGACACTGAGGAAATCCAGAGAATCTTCAGGTCATACTTTGAAAACCCGTACTCCACAAAATTTGAAAATCTAAAGGAAATGAACAGTTTTCTGGATAAATATCACTTACCAAAATTAAACAACGTTCAGATAAACACTTTAAATGAACCTATAACCTCTAATGAAATAGAAGCAGTCATCAAAAGCCTCCCAACCAAAAAAAGCCCAGGGCCAGATGGCTTCACTGGAGAATTCTACCAGAAATTCAAAAAAGAGCTATTTCCAGTACTCCTCAAACTGTTCCGCACAATAGAAACAGATGGGATATTGCCAAACTCTTTCTACGAGGCTACAATCACTTTAATACCCAAGCCACACAAAGACCACTCTGGAAATCAGTATGGCGGTTGCTGAGAAAAATGGGAATCCGACTACCTCAAGATCCAGCAATTCCTCTCTTGGGTATATACCCAAATAATTCATGTTCATACAATAAAGACATATGTTCACCCATGTTCATAGCAGCATTGTTTGTAATAACCAGAACCTGGAAGGAACCTAGATGCCCCTCAACTGAAGAATGGCTAGAGAAAATGTGGTACATTTATACAATGGAGTACTACTCAACAGACAGAAAAAAGCAATGGAATCTTGAAACTCACAGGCAAATGGATGGAACTAGAAGAAACCATCCTGAGTGAGGTAACCCAGGCACAAAAAGACAAACATGGTATGTACTCAATCATATATGAATTTTAGACATAGAGCAAAGGATTACCAGCCTATAATCCTATTCACCAAAGAAATTAGGAAACATGAAGTACTCTAGGGGATAAATGCATGGACCCCAGGAATGGGAAGGGGCAGTACCTCCTGAGCTAATTGGGAGCATGAGGGTAGGGGAGGGGGAGTTGCCAGAATGAGAGCAGGAGAAGAGGAGAGGACAGGAGGAAATGGAGGAGCAGAAATATTGAGTTGGGGGAAGAATAGAGGAGAGCAGGATGAGAGATACCATATTAGAGGGGGCCATTATAGGTCCGAGGAGAGATCTGGCACTAGGGAGACTTCCAGCA
This sequence comes from Cricetulus griseus, assembly GCF_003668045.3. Classification (NCBI taxonomy): domain Eukaryota; kingdom Metazoa; phylum Chordata; class Mammalia; order Rodentia; family Cricetidae; genus Cricetulus; species Cricetulus griseus. The sequence continues at coordinate 120,636,917 of NC_048597.1, forward strand.
ATCTACAAGAATGAGATGAACTGACAATCCAGGCAATGGTGGAGAGGATAACCTAAATGCCCTTCCCCTAAAATGAAATTGATGACTACTTTTTATGCCATCCTAGAGCCCTCATCCAGTGGCTGATGGAAGCAGAGGCAGACATCCTCAAATACACACTGAACTGAACTCTGGAACTTAGTTGCAGAGAGGGAGGAATGAAGCTTGAAGGGATAGGTACCAGGTTGGAGAAACACACAGAAACAGCTGGCCTGAACAAGGGGGAACACATTGGCCCCAGATGCTGTCTGGGAGGCCAGTACAGGACTGATCCAGACCCCTGAATGTGGATGTCAATGAGGAGGCCTCTGCACTCTAGGAGGTCACTGTTAGTGGATTAGTATTTTTCCCTGGTGTAAGAAGAGACTTTGAGAACACATCCCACGTGAAGGAATGCACTCTTGCCCTGGACTCATGGAGAAGGGCCTAGGCCCAACCCAGGATGATGTTGTGGACTTTGTGGAGCTCCCATTGAGGGCCCTACCCTGCCTGGGGTGTGGAGGGTTGATGGGGTGGGGAGTAGGTCAGGGTAGAGTAGGAGGGGTGAGGGTGAGGGGAGGGAGAGGGAGAAGGAATTGATATGTGAAACAAGCTTGTTCCTAATTTGAACTAATAAAAAAAAAGAAAGATTAAAACAAATGTATAAGACATTTTCATGCTACTTAATGTCATAAGAACTGTCTCTCTGATGGGTGATTGAGTTAAGTTGGTGAATATGAAATAGAAGAATTTGTTTCTCTATTAGGTCTCCCAGAAAGGCATCCATGGAAATGTGTGAGGCAGCCTTAAAGTAGTTCTTCACTTTAAAAAAAATTCAGTGCCAAAACAATTATTTTTGATATATCTAAGAGTCAAAATACAAATATGAGACCAACAAAGACTGGAAAAGGAAGTAGGCCAACAGATAGTTTCACTGTATGAAAACTACAGTGATAACACTGACTCTCAGAAACTATTAGGAGATGGCAGACCACCTAATGTCATGGTCCTGGAAATGGCACACCAAGTTACAGCTAAAAGAACATGTCTTCTAAAGAACATACCCAACAGAGAGAGCAGTATGACCATCAATACTAACAAAACAACAAAACTCCAGAAATCCTCTCTATAATATCACTGGAGAGATAGTATGAGACTGCCCAGAAAATGGTAAAAAATCCTGATATCCTTCAAAAGTTTCAACTGGACTACTGTTAAAGTAGTAGAAACAGGAAATCAAATTATGGAGATCTTGCTTGGTAGGATTTTTTTGTTTTCTGACAGTACAGATCTTTTATTTCTTTTGGTACATTAAGCCATGAATTTGTATGGAATGAGCTCCAGCAGTTCAGGTTCTTACCTGTTAGACCTCACAAAGTGTGCTTCTTTGGGTGCAGCAGGCTGGCAACTCAGCTGACTGCAGATTCCCTTCTCTTTGGCTTTCTTTTTCTTCTGGTCATGTTGCTTTGTCCATTTCAGGAAGCTTCCTTGACTCTTAAAGGGCTTGATGTACTCAACCCACACATTAATTCTCTTGGCATGAATTTTGCCCTTAATGGGGAGGGATTCTTAAGACAAGAGTTGGGTTTTCTGTGACCTTAGGTGACTCCCTTTGATGACTATTATTTTTGATGAAACAATAGTGGGAATACAATATCAAATCCCAAATTTGCATAATGTCTTCTTGTTGGTTAATTCACAGCATGATGCATGATCATTTAACAGTAATTATAGTGAGTTATAACATCCCCCCGAAGTCTTACACTAAGTTCATGTTATAGGAGTTCTTCATGTAATCCACATCAGTCGGGAACACATGAGAAAACACAAGCAAAATCAAAGTCACTCTGACAATATGCTTTTTTGTCCACACTGAAATCCTTCCAGTTCACTGAGCTGTTAGCATCCCTAGAAGTTCCTGAAATAGTCATTTAGGGATTGCTGACTGCTCGACAGTGCTCTGGAAATGCAAGCTCAGGCAAATATCCGGCCAAACATATGTAAAAGCTTATGAAACATTTGGACGACTGACATGCAGTAGTAGAAAGGCCTTTGTGCTGACTCAGCACCAGGCTATGAATTGAAGTGGAATCACTGAAATGAACCAAAGTCAATGAGGCACTGACTGAAAAGAATCCACAGGCAGCTATGATTCTGCATTGGCCTGACAGCCTCCATTTCTCTGTGGATTTGTGCACTGCTAAAGAGAACCTCCTAGATCAACCATTTCTTTTCTGAAATTATTTTAGATTAAAAAATGATAATTATGGGGTATATGTGGGTGTTATATAAGGTTATGTGCATCTGTGAGCGCCCGTGTCCATGTCCGTAGATAGAGTCCAAAAGAGAGCATCAGATCCCCTCTGATCCCCTCTAGCTAGAAGTACAGAAGGTTGTGAGTGCTGAAAAAAATGGATTTGGATACTCTGCAAGAGTTGCAAGAGTTCTTATCTACTGAGAGATGTACCCAGTCCTTCATATAAAACATTGACTATCTAGCCTAGAATTTGGAACCCTGATTGATTTGATATATATATATATATATATATATATATATATATATATATATATATATATATGCACCATTAAGTCATTATTTGCCAATGGGATCTTTTCCCTGGCTCAACCAATTTATGTACCTCCCAAACCCAATTTCCTAATTGTGAGTATACATATGTAACTATGTATGAAAGCAAACACACACATACTCATAGACACATATACACATATATATTTGTATACACACATACACATACATTCACACATGCACACACATACACAGTCACATATACACACGAACACTCACATATGCAGACACACTCACAAATGCACATATATATACACACATACACATTCATAGACACAAGCATACACACTCATGCACATGCACATACATCTACACATAAACTCATAAACACATACACACATGTACACACATATACACAACATGCACACTCACATACACAGACACATTCACACACACACACACACACACACACACACACACACACACACACACAAACCATGACAGGTTTCATATTAATGGCTTTATTAACTCAAATAATATAAACATGTAAATATAAAAGCTTTAAATAAATTTTGCTTTTCTGAATGTTCACAAAATCATTTTTTATTATAGGAAAATCACACATAATTAAGTTGTATCACTATTATCACTTTTTTGTTTTCCTGGCAGGTGTTGAATAATTGAACCATAATTTTCCATTTTATATGAAAGAAACATAACAAAATCTGCTCAAGGTAGAATCACATGCAGTACTAATTGAATAACTGGCCATTGCCCACTCTCAGGCTTCGAACATGGAGTGTGTTCAACCTATGGTAGGTACATAGGAATGTACTATATTACCAAAACCTTGTATTCATTCAGTTAATAAACATTTACCAAGTATGGTTATTCAGCTAGCTGTAGTGAATGCTAGCAATGATGAAATGGTCATCAACCTGACAAGAATGAGGTTCATGTGTACAGATTCTTTCGAACACAAGTATGCACAAGTGTATACGTGATCAAAGGGAGGTGGTATGGGAGGGCAGAAGGGATAGAGGAGGGGAGAGAGGATGAGACGGTTGAACATGTGCTACATGAACTATTTTAATTTCAGTATTCTTTATTTTGATACACTATTACTATAATAAATAATACAGTACAATAAAGACAAGGAAGGAAAATGTCAGAAGAAAATATTGTGTGCTTTTTTTGATTAAAATTGTTCCAGTGGTAAATTGTTTATTATTATTTGCTATAACCTGTCAGCTATTAGAAATTCCAAGCCCACATGATCTCCCCTATTTCACTGTTCACTCTGTATCACCCTACTTTGATGGCTACTAGGAATAACATCAAAGAATCTACTTCCCAGTGGACCATGAAATTAAAGCTCAGCAAACTGAAACAGCCAGTGCTTTTCATTCTTGGGTAAGGCCCAATCTGTGAAGTTAGTAAAGAATAAAATGCAGAAACTCATGTCTCTAGGAAAATGTGTAAGCTGTGATAGCAAGAGAACCAAATTTGAGGAGAGGCCTATAATGAAGCCTGCTGATTTTCAGGATGGTACTCTGCAACCGGTCAGTAGAAAGAACACATGGAATTGTGAGTAAGCAACAGAACCAGACACAGCTGAAACACAGGGAAGGGCATGGGTTGAAAGTCTTAAACATGGGCTTTCTGCCTCCTTAGTCATAGAGAATCGCCTCCTCCTGAGTCCTTCATGACATCTGGGACCTGAAACACTTTATACTTTCAAGCAGATGCAAGACATTGCTTGTTATTTTCTTCACCTAATTGATTTACTCTTAAAACACTACACCACTAAAACACAGCTTATTTATCATAAGCTGAGTCATTTCTGTGTATCTAATGATTTTATAACACTCCTAAGTTCCTTATTATTCCTATTTTACTATAAGAAAGACTATGAATGGGGAAATTAAATAATTAGGCTAGAGTCATATATCTAAGAAGTCACAGAGTCAGTATTTAGGTCAAGACAGTTTAGCTTCAGTTTTATTCTTAACTACAACATGGCATCTAATAGTCACCCAGTGTACACTAAGCTACACCTACATTGAAGATCATTAAAGAATAAATATTACATTGTCATCTTGGATATAAAGTCATATACAATGAGAGAAACTTAATATTTAAATTATAACAAAATACTATAACAATGGTATGTGCTATGTTAGACAGACTACAGAAAAGAAATTAGCTAACTCTCACTGTAGAAATGGAGATGACCAAATCAGTTTTAGGAGATACTAATACACTGTTTTGCTAATATCAACATGCCTCTTATAGGATATAACATTTGTTCAAACTCATCTTCAGGTTACACCTTATTCTAAGCAAGCCATATAAATTAGCTCATGAATTAGCTTTAGAAAAAATGAGTTAAAAGTCCCTTGATCATATTTCTGAAAAGTTCAAAGTATTAAATACAAAAATAACTTGAGCAAAGTCCCAAAGGATGGAGTCCGTATTAAAGGCCAAGGTATCTGATATCAGAATTTGATCTCTTCCCTTCATGCTCTTCTTTGTACCTTAAAGAGTAAATGTATTTTAAAAGAGGTCATGATCTTGAAGAAAAATGGTCAGGTGTATATAGAGGGGTTGGAGGTAGGAAGATAGAAACATCATAATTATATTATAATCTCTGAAACTTTTAATCTGCCACTTTTACTCCAAGTTACTAGACAAAAGAGTGGTGGAAATCTAAAATGTTTCATCTCATCATTTCTGGGTACTCTATCTTAATGGAATTTGAACAGATTGTGTATAAAAAATCAATTTATAATCACCTCTGTGATGTCACAGAACAATTGACAAGCTACCAACAACTCTAAAACTATCAGAAAAAGACAGGCCCTGATAAAGACCATATTTCTTTGTCATCTAAAATGCTTTAGATCACAAAATGTCTAGGTAATCTTAGTTAACTCATAACAATAGCCATTGTTACCCTGTTTATGTCATTTAAAAAAGTGGAATTCAAATGACTTACAAAATATGCTCCTTCTAATGGATTTAGGTTTCACATCCAATAGTCTAGATCTATCTGACCAGATCATAAAAATGAAGCCCTGGTCTCTGTCTGCAAGTCCAAGCAGACAAACAAACACCTGAACAGTGCTTCTTGTCGGTGTCTTTTGTAAAATCAGTGTGAGCTGAAATAGTGCATGATGTACTATGCAGTGTGTGGTGGAGATTCATGCACCTCTCTCAAATGTCCTGCTGTGACTGTTTCGGTTGCATGTACAATCCACAGATCAGGAGTCTTTGTCCAGGTCAGTGCCATGATGGCATATTGTAAAGTAGCCAGAGATATGTCACTGACCAGTTACAAGTGCTCTGGGTTCAAGGCCTACAGATACTTTATCTGACAGCAGCATCTGTCTGTTTTTCTGTCTTTGGAGTCATGATGACAGAAATCTAGTAGCAAAGCTCATTTCAGGTAATTCAAAATAAGTCTGTAATACAACACTGAAAAGCAAAGGAAAAGGAAAATAAGTCAAAAGAAAAGATATGAACAGGATCTAAAGCTGAGAAAAGAATGTACAATTATAAAACTATTCTCTTTGATGCCATGTGATAGATAAATTTAGTGTGTGTGTGTGTGTGTGTGTGTGTGTGTGTGTGTGTGTCTGTGTGTCTGTGTCTGTGTGTATGTACATGTGCACATGTCTGATTGCTCAATAAGCAAATGGAAGAAACACTGGGTAAAATAGCATGTCTTAGGGTTTCTATTACTGTGAAGAGATACCATGACCACTACAATTGAAATAAGGAAAACATTTAATTGGGCTTGCTTCAGAGGTTTAGTCAATTATCGTCATGACAGGTAGCATGCAAGCAGATGTGTTGCTAGAGGAGTAACGAAGAGTTCTACATATTGATCCTTAGGCAACAAGAAGTGAACTGTTTATCCCACTGAGAATAGCTGAAGCATAGGAGACTTCAAAGCCTATCCCCAAAGTGACAAACTTCCTCCAACAAGGCCATACATTCTCCAACAAAGCCATATCTCCCAATGGTGCCACTGCTCTTGAAGACCATTTTCTTTCCAATTAGCACACCACAGGAAGAAATATTCCAGGCCAGATGTACTACACTCAGATGTCATCACTCTCATTTCTAGAAGCAGCACTAAACAATCAGAAACCAAATATTAGTTTTCCTGAATAACGTCTATATTGTAGGGACACACCAAGACAGAAAGTAGAAATAGCAGTCAGTTAATCAACCAATAATAAAACAGTTCTCTAAAATGAGAAGCTAGTAGGGAAAATACCTTAACTGTCAAAACCATGATAAACAGGACTTGCCAGGCTCTTTGTCCAGGAGAAACCCTTTGAGAAGTTGTAGCTAACGAGGCCTAAGAAGGAAGGTCAGACTCCATCCAGGTTTTCAACATGAACCTAAAACATTCTCTCCCTGTGCATATAGCTCTCACTCATCTGAAACATCTTGAAGAAATTTCCAGCCCTGTTTCTAAATAAAAGATAGGCATTCATGGGAACTTTGTCAGGGAGCATTTGTCTATCAGAGAAAACAGAGTCCTAGTATATGAAGCAGGAGAAGCACAAGACAGGTGACAGCAAGCAGCATGTCAATCACACATGGGGAATAGCAGGGAAATCTAACAAGTCATCATAAAACACATGAGCCAGTATCTAAGAAAATATAACTCAAATAAGAGAAAAAAGATGTTTTGAGTTGGTTCATTTTGGTTAATTTCTGAAATACCCAAGTTAAAAACAAAATGTTATCAAGGAAGAAAAATGGAGGGTGAGTATCCTGGTTAGCTTAACTATCAACTTGATATGGCCTAGGTTTATCGGAGAAAAGAATATCAGGTAAGGAATTCCCTGGATCAGATTGGCCTGTGGGCATGTCTAGAGGAACAGTCTTGATTTTTAATTGTTGTGGCCAGCCCAACATATCAATCCATATTTTAGCTTAGGAAAGCTCCTCTCTCTCTCTCTCTCTCTCTCTCTCTCTCTCTCTCTCTCTCTCTCTCTCTCTTTTTCTCATAGTCTCTGTAACCCAATAGGTTGAATCCTGACTCAGCCGCTTATCTCTTGACTTTGAGAATGGTGTTAAAATTTTCTTTACTTCAGTTTCTTCACTTGTAAAAACTGTAACATAACAAGAGCTAGGGAGGTGGCTCAGCAGCTAAGACCCACAGCTATGCTCTGGCAGAGAACCTGAGTTTGGTTCTCAGCACCGAAAATGGAGGCTAACAACCATCTGTAACCCCAGCTCCAAGGAATCTGAAAAATCTTCATTTTCAAGCTCTTACATGCATGTTCTTACATGCATGTATCTCGCCTTGCCAGTGAATTTGTGTTAGTGGACATGCCCCTTTGGGTGTGGCTTCAGGTGTGGACGTGACTGAAAAGTGGGGAGGTAGAAGGTGGGATCTCTCTGTCTTGGGTGGCAGATCAGATTGTAAGGGCAGAGAGTGTATCTTCTGGAGCAAGAAGGCTGCAACAGTTCTTTACCATTGTCTGTGTAAGCTGTGCCCCCAATAAAACATCCATTTATCATTCATCTTGGGTCTAGTGAACTCATTACTATGCTGCCTTCACGTATCCATGCGTGTGCGCGCACACACACACAGATGAGGAGAGAGAGAGAGAGAGAGAGAGAGAGAGAGAGAGAGAGAGAGAGAGAGAGAGAGAGAGAGAGAGAGAGAGAGAGAGGGAGGGAGGGAAGAAGAGAGAAAGAGAGATCGTTAAATGGGGGTATAATAAAATGTGTTGTGTAATGTCATGGATAATTGGATAATGCTGTGTGGAATAGAAAGAGGCAGGTTTTCAGGTTCCTTCTTTGGTTCTCAATTTTTACTCAATGTTGGAATGTGATCTGTATTTATATCCAAATGAACCCCTGCCCCCAGTTGCTTTTATTAAGGATAGTTTTCATAGCAACAGAAATGCAGTTAGAACAGTGGGGAAATGGCTGAATCAGTGATGTATTTGATCATATGAATTCAATCATCTGGACCTATATGAAAAAGCCAGATAATTGTGCATAATTGTAGTCCTAGGCTGTAGAGACAGTAATCTGTAGCTCCTTTGCCAGACAGAGCTACAGTCCATTTAGTGTGTATTTCACAAAAATACAGAGTATATATTGTGAGAAACAACTGCCCAGGTCATCCCTGAGCTTCCACATGGACCTACTCATATGTATGTATGCACACGAAGGTACACACTCACACACAGCAAAAATGTTAAAGTCTCAGTGATGCGTTAATGTGTGAACTAACAAAAATCTTTGTGAGAAAAAACAATTTTTTAAAATAATAAGTTAAGAAATAATAAATAAAAATGGCATTTTCAACATTCAAATAAATGATATGGAAAGTAGGTTAAGCTCATCAACTCCCTGGGCAAATTACTAAAAACAAATGCAATGATTGCTAAGGCAGGCAGACCAAGAATGACTCAACATAAAGACAATTATTGCACATTAAATCAAAAGTCACTTACTCACCTGCCAGGAAAAATGATCAGGATGTCTGTCAGAGCAGTGGGGCTGGAGTTTCAAACTATGAGACAAAAAATGTATTGAAAGCGAGTAAATCCATCATATGAAGACGATTCCCAGGTAAGTTATTAAACTGTCAGAAGGAGGCTGCCAACTTGCTCAGCAATAAACAGCACACACAGTTCTCCCCAGGACCAGAGTTCAACTCCCAATATCCATGTTAGAATGTTTACAGCTGCCTATAAACCCAGCTCCATGGAGATCCATCATTTCTGGCCTCTGCAAGTACCTGCACTCAAGTACACACACACACACACACACACACACACACACACACACACACACACACACACACACATAATAATTATAAATATTTAAAAGTAAAATTAGATTTAAATGACATATTAGAAATTTACATATGAAGAGATACCATGATTGAAGAATATTATTGATTTCATCTCTCATACCAATTAGGTTACAAAAGTAAGAGAAATATAGACTCTAGCATTATAATAATCATTTTCATTTATTTTTCTAAATCCAATGGTGTTTTTTGTTAATTTACATTAAGGAAACATTTATATAGCTTTGACAACTTATTCCAACTACATTAATTTCTACTTGTAAATTTCAATTAAAATCAAATATATTTCCTGCAAATTACTTTTTTCTATTGATTGACTCAGGGTTTTTCACATACTCAAAGAAATAATTGTAAAGTGATACTAAAAACTGCCAGCCAAGGTTGTTTCCCAAAGAGATGATTTCTTTTCTTGCATTCTCACATATTCAATATCATATATATTTTTCAATAAGAATTTATTCATTTCTCATTTTAAGAAAAATGCTCTTATGGTTACTTCATGTTTTTGATAGTTCTGAGTGCTTTACAGACATTGACCAAATATAACTAAACTATAACATTATACAGTAAATTTATTTTATCCATCTCTTTCACAAATGAAGAAACAGAAGCACAGAAAGATTTATTATCTATCCAAGGCCATGAAATAAAATGGTAGTCAGGATCAAAACCAGGGAGGCTGCTCCAAGGACTACATTTGCATCCATGACACAGTGTTCATTCCAACAAATCACTTAAAAATTATTTATTTAAATAGTAATAAAACCTTCTAATGCAGAAATTCAGCATTTAAAACTCTCATGAAATTAGAATATCCAAGTGCAAATGAGTCATCTTTAATACATCATGACTATTTTGAAATTTCCTTCTGTGTATAATTTGTTGATAACCATCATTTAAAACTTCTCAGATGAATTATTTTGATTAAATGCAGATAAAAGTGAATGACTGCTTTGAATGGGTATAACGTGATAGCTCTAGAGTTAAATTTTTCCGTTTGTATTTACGAAAAAATACATCTTATACACAAGGGAGAAACAGCTTTGACATTTCATCAATCAAATACCAGTTACTGGATGCAGCGTCTCCTGCCATAGTGCTTTCAACCAAAGCCTGTTTCTAGAATCATACTAAGCTCCTACACATGAAAGCAGTGCCTTTATTGAGTATCTCTCTGATCTGGGCCTATTTTATTTTATGTGTATAATATTAAGTTTCTTTTGCCTGCATGTGTGTATATACACTTTTCATTAGTGTGTTGACTGTGGAGGTCAGATGAGGGCATCCGATCCCACAGAACTGAAATCATAGGTGGTTGTGAGCTATCACCTGCCTGTTGTCAGTGCTGAGAACCAAAGACGGATGCTCTGTAAGAGCAGCAAGTGCTCTTAACCAATGTGCTAGCCATCTCCTCAGTGCCCAGTCAATTGAGGTTTATTTTACTAATAGTGGAAAACCATTATCTTGTGAAGTATTCATACATTTTTGAAGAAGCGTGTTTTGTACAGGCTTGAAAATGGTGACCAGAGGTCATATTTCCTTATTCCTGTTATATATATATATTTTTTACCTAGATAGAAGTTTTTGATCAGTAAATCACAGAGCAAGCTGCACAGTTTGAACCCTCTGATTTGAGGTTGTCCCCCTGTATGCCCTCACTGTAACTGTATGCAACCTCGGTTTTATCTGTTATATCAAGCTTGTGACTGGCTGTTCTTTGTACCTTACTCCAAATTCTTATAGTCTTTCCACTTGACTTTACATTCCATGGGCCTATGACATTCAATGGCGCACATGAGACACTCAAAAATAATAGATAAGTAAACATTTAATAATTTAAGGTGAATTTTTATTGACCATTTCTTTAGAAAGGGAGCTCTTTATCATCAAAACTCTGAAGTCTTCTATGTCTTTTAATAAAAGACTTTGCATCTCAGCTACTGGACAAATGGACAAGAATAAAGTCAAAGTACACCAGATAATGCAGTGTCCTACAAAATTCATCATATATACAGTAAGGTCAAGGGACATGGCTGGAACAAACATAATAAATAAGATCATGACTTATGAGAGATTAGAAGGGAAGGAAGGTAGACAAATGTGTGTGGCAGAACACAAAGTAGATAAATATAACAAAGGAAAAATTTTCATAAACACAGAAGTTGTGATAGAATGATATTTTTTTAACTGTTTTCAAGTTTTAATAGAAGTGAGGAAGAATGCTTAGACATACACTTTTAGAGATTCCTTTAGCTGCTTCCATGATTGCTATCACATTCATCGTTTTACTCTAGAGGTGGATCATCTCCTTCTGCATATATTTAGATATGTACATCCACATGCACATACTCACACACATGCACATGTGTCTGCCCTGTCAAGATCCTTTCTGTCCTGTTGTTTCATCCATGGATCTACTGTCTTCTTTCCTTAAAACAAGTCGGTTTTGCTGTTTATATATGTGTCTGTATATGTATGTACATTTGTGTATGCATTTGTGTGTGTGTGTGTGTGTGTGTGTGTGTATTTGTTTGTCTGTCTGACTGTGTGTGTCTGTATGTGCATGTGTGTGCACCCACCCTCAGAGGATGGATCCCTTGCAGCTAAAATTACAACACATTGTGAGCCACCTGGTGTGAGTACTGAACTTGCAATCTCTGCAAGCATCAAGCACCCTTACTTGCTGAGCCATCGCTCCAGCTCTCAAGTACTATTGTATTGCTGAAGTTTAAACTTCTGTCTTCTAAATTTTCAGAATCTTTCTAAATTAGATTCTTTAAAAGAGCTTAACATGATCACCTATGAAAACAGAAAAAAAAAAGACACATACTTCCTTTCACCATTTATAATAAGAATGCCCTACTGGAAACATTATCTGTATTTCACATGGGAAGGATGTGGTTGTTTTGCATATGATGATTTAATATCTGACAGGTTATAATGTTGAAAGAATCTTTATAAATATTATATGCTTACTGTTTGTGTGTTTTATCTTAAAGCCAGTTAGATGTCTTTTGTTTTGTTTTGTTTTGTTTTGTTTTTAGTATTTTGTTTTTTGCTTTTTAAGACAGAGTTTCACAGTAGGTTTGGAGACTTAGAACTCTCTTTGAAGACCAGGCTGCCCTGGAACTCACAAAAATCCACCTGCCTCTGCTTCATGAGTGCTGGGATTAAAGCTGTGTGCCATCACCGCCTGGCCAGTTAGCTTACTTAGTCCCAAATTTTTCTACAGAAAAATATAGTATAATGTGTAAGCATTCAGGAAAACTGTTAGGCCTGGAAGCAAATATCCTTATACACGTGATAACACTATACATATAACTTGTCAAAGGCCATTTCCTGAACATTTTCAGATTTCCTGTAAGGTAATTAGGAATCATTGATGTGATCAAATTCTGTGTGTGCCTTTATTCATGTTACTCATTAAACTATCACAGAAACACTTCTGTTTGAATCTCTCTGGCTTTGGATTTTCAGGACTCAGCTGTTATGAAGAGTATAGCCTATTGTTGAACCTCACAAACCAGTTCTCCCAGGAATGATAAGTAGGAAATAGTTCCTTGTTTTAGCTATACTTGTTTCATCTTCAAGTAAGTAAGAGTTGAGTCATCATTTTCCCCTTATCTGCTCTCAGACACACATCTGTTAGTCACTGTTCTGCTGTTTCAGAATGACCCCCCAGGAGCAAGTCAAATGAGCAAATGTGATGACTGAAAAACTGGAGAAAATCGAGCCCATAAACAAAAGTTACTTATCAAATCATCATAGTAACATCAAAAGAAAAATTTCAGAAATCCAACTTTTATATCATTGTCATGACATAGAGTGTCTCAGAGCTTACAACAAACAGAAACTGAGCAACTAGGAGCAATTGTTTTGAATGTGAACCTTCAGGGTTAAAAATTCACCAGTATACAATAACAATATAAAGGATTAAGAGACTGAAGCCTAAGATGTACGTATTATTAAATAGACACATGAGATCTTCAAATCTTTAAGCCTTAATCCTCAGAGAAAAGTGCCACTGTAACCATTTGCAGATGGGGAAGTAATTTTAGAGAGGCAAAAGACCTAGCAACTACCAAGTTATTGTTTTCTATTCTTATTGTTTACATGAATATGGACACACAGTAATACATATCTCAATGATGAATATGTCTCCTGAGCACTGTGTCAATCTTAATTTTGTCATTAGGAAACCTCACAAAATGTTCAGCCACAAGATAAATTGGCAATGATGTCATTTAAGATCAGGTCTAGAACTTGATTCTGCAAATTTCCCCATGAATGTGCATGTCAATGCTTAAGTAAATACTGAATCATTGTTGTGAGATGGGTCATAGAGTTAAGTTTCTATATGGCTTTGCTGGTCTTAATTTTATGAATTGCTCTACAAATGAATCACATCATTTGTACATCTGTTTGCAAATAGCATTTTAATATATAGGATCTACTTACTCTTTTCTGATTCACGGACTGTAGTGATAGATAACATGTAAACTATGTAAACACATCACAGCCTCCTCTCACTCCAACAGAATGCCAGAACCATGTACATCACAATCCCCAACAGAACCAAATTATTTTTAAAAGTATGACATCAAGAAATTACAAACTGGACATTGAGACACTGCATTAAAACTAAAAGGAATATACAGTGTGCCATTGTTCCAGCTTAAGGTTGGTGAACATGCTGTGTCAGCAACTCAAATGTTCTATGTATTTATTTATATAACTTGAAAAATGTTGTGAATGTTAGTATAGCTATTAATGAGTGTAAAGGCCACAAATACATATTTTAAAATAAAGAAAATGACAGATTTGTTAGACTCTAGATCATGTCATCATTTTTCTTCACCATCTCCCAAAGGAAAAGATCTCCATCTGTATTTTGATTATAAACATAAGGGAGTTTCAAGTCGAAAAATAAAGGCCTATAAAATCCTGTTAATTTTAATTGACAATGGCTATATCACTATAAAATTATGCACATGTTCATAGACACATGATGCTTGTAAAAGGTCATTGTGTCATAAGAATTTACGTGCAGTTGTAGAGCGTACATATAGATATGTTTTATCATCTTAAAGGGCTACATACCTTTTTGCATGATTTCTGTCTAACTGGATGATTTTAATGTTTGTCTATTTTTTAAAAAGAGAGGACTGCTATTATCAAGTGTATTAAAGAAAACAGAAAAGCAGGTGAGATTGTCAGGCAAGAGAGCGGGGTCTCAACTGAAAAGGCAGCTGGAAGAGGCAATGAAACAAATGGGTTGTGTGTGACTCTAGTATTAGATAGGTCTGAGGCACTCATAAAAAGATAGAATATGGAAGCTGAAGTCTAGTAGCTTTCAGAAAACTTCCAAACCAATTCATTTGCATCATTCTTATGGCAGAGCCTAGCAACGAGAAAAAATTGTCAGTTGTGAATCTAGAATTTAACAAATTAGAATAAAAAGATGAAAACAATACCCAGAAATGAAAAGGACAGATGCATATAAACTGCTGCTCATCTTGTGACAACAAAATCTCCACATTTCAGAACACTACAGACAAAAGAGTTTCTACAATATCAAGTCACCCTCATCCACACCCACTTCTTAGGATTAGGAGAAATAATCCTGTAAAACTGAACAGTAGCATATGAGCACTGCCCTACACTGCTTTTTGTTGCTGAGATAAAACACTAACACTAACCCACCTTCAGGAGGATAGGATTTACTTGTTCATATCTGTTCCAGTCCATAATCAAGGAAAGCCAAGGCAGGAAGTTAAGGCAGAAATTTGGAGCCAGAAAGAGAGACCATTGTGGAACTCTGCAATTTAGGGGTTGTTCTGAGATTAGTTGTCAGCATTAACATATAGTAATTTCTTCTGAAACATCTAGAGATTGTTCCATAAAATTACAGCTGGTTAAAATGCCAAGTATGTGACCATGGATTGTCCAGGTCCTTTTGCTGTATCTACAAGGCAAACCATACAAGTGAGGGTCAGGGAAAATATGGAAATGGGGAAGAAAGATTGTAAGAGCCAGAGAACCAGGGTGCCTGCTCTCCATAACACCTTCTAGACACGATAGCGAAGCTGCACTCATGAAAGCTCAACAACACAGCTCCTTAAACAAGACCTGTGTAATGACAACCTCGTGTAACACTAATAAAGAAAAAGGGAAAATATTCGTGAACTTGAGAGGAAGTGCAGGATCAGAGAGGAGTGGGAGGCTTATAAAGGAATCAAATATAATGCTCATGTATAAAAAAATTCTCAAAAATTAAAAATTAAATTGAAGAACAAGAGTAAGCAAGACTCAAAGGGTTCTGTGTAATAGTGAAATATGTCAGATAACTCCTTAGAGACTAGACTTGAAGGTCATTGAGAATGGACTTCTTGTTCATAAATAACTTTGAGCCTCACTTCCTGTATCCCAGGTAACACTAACTTTGTAAGTGAAACGGCGATATTTAAATTAAGGGTAATGAATCACAACTTCCCCTCTAGAAGATTTCAAATACCAAATGCAAGTGACGTATGTGATAGTCACATGGTTTTGCTGAAGCCAATGAAGGGAAAATTATTTCATCCTACAATAGCATGGTTAGTTTTTTATACACTAAAATTTTCTATCTTTAATTCATCTTAATCTACTTGTGATATGAGAGTTTGACAAAAGAATGTATTCTATGTGTATCTCTGGCAATGGGTGAAACATGGCCTTGTGAACTGTGCTAAATGTACTTCAACATATTAGTTAGCAGAATGCTACTTTGGGCTATTTTCCACTCTCACCTCTTGAGACTGCTTTCTATTACTCTGTAATGAACTTAATCTATCTATCTTCTCCACTTAGCTCCACATGGCTTACCTGAAATCCTTCCATCAAGATCACAAAGATGGGAAGCAAGGGGAATCCAGAGTGAGATCTCGGCAGCAATAAGCATAAATAACTTTGCCCAGGAGACTTCATTGCTTGTGTTAATTCACCATGTATGTAGTGATCTTCTTAGTAGGTTGAAAATAGTTTTGTTCAGAATTGTATCAATGCCACTGGCATATGATACAATCAGAATCTCATTTGCTTTGCAAAAATAATATGCTCAGTATTCAGTACTTTAATCACCTCTGTTGTCATGCAAATATTTGAGACTGGGGAGGTGAAACCACAGAAGTTTGTTATGTGAGAGAGTTGGAATATATAATCCCAAGAACAAGCTGTCAGAAGTGGAGTGACTGGAAAGGAATCTTGCTTTAGGTCACAGGTGACTGGTATCATTTCGAGTTTGCCTGATGTTCTACTGTGTGTACATTAAGAAAGGTGAACAGACATAAGATTACAAAGAGCAAGATGTTGATATGCAGTTATTTTTCTTGGACTGATGTGACCGTAAGCCAACTTATAGTAGACTGCTGAGCTGCCCTACATATTGTTGCGTCCACAGTCAAGTAATGAGACAAGCAGAAAATATGGTGTTAATTAGGGTTATGACAATGTAACAGAGATGTTAAGGGTCACATGACACTCACATGGGATTCCACCAACCAGTCCCTGCAATCTCCAAGTTTCTGACGGTGTTGGAAGGTAATATAGGAGTTGTAAATATATCTAAAAGCAAAGATATATAGTGAAATTCCCATGGTGTGATGTGATGCTTCAGTGACAACCATTGAAGTTACTTAATTAAGTAATTTCTGGCCTATCTATTGTAAGGAAATACAATCAATTTATTGCTTCATGAAACTGAGCTTGAATGGAATTATTTCTTCAGTCTATGGTTAGCACTATGCAGAATGGACAGACATTTGTCTATGTCTCTCCAGGAGACAACACACCAAAGACCAAGTTATCCATCTCTTTATTCTCTCTTTTTATGAGAGTACTAACACTGTCTGTGAGTACCTTGTCTTGAAGACTTCATTTATCTTTAATTACTGTCTTAGAGATCCCATTTCCAAATATAGCCAGTAACATTGACAGTTGCAGTTTCTACATACAAATTTGAGGGAGAGCACAAAAATTCATTCCATCATGTTGACCAACTCATCAACTCATCACTTCTAACACAGCACTTAGGACCATAGTTATTCCCATAATAAGATCTAGAGATATAGTTTCCTGCAACAAGAAAATCCCAGCAGTAGAGAGATGGCTAATTTCATGACTGGGGATCAGTTCACAGTGCAAGTCTCAAGACCTTCATCAATCTACAGAGGAGGCCTGGAACAGATAAGAAAGCCAAGCCCAACAAGACTCCATAGTGAAGATGCATTTCTCAAAAATGGAAAAATTAGAGCATCAGCAAATAATAATTGCAGTTATTGAAATCACCAAATATGTTTAAACTTATGAATCCATAATGATAGTTTTCAATCACTAATCTTAAGAGTATTAAAGGGAATTCTTGTGAGCTAGTAGGCAAAGAAAAGCTTTCCTGTTTTCCCCTATGAATTACAATTTTCTAAAGATTTCTTTATTATGTATATACATATCAGATCCCATTGTAGATGGTTGTGGGCGACCATGTGATTGCTGAGAATTGAACTCAGACCTCTGGAAAAGCAGCCAGTGATCTTATCCCCTTTGTCATCTCTCCAACCCAATGAATTATAATTTTGAGTTAATACAGTGAGTGAAAAATATCTTATGAGGTTATTTATGTTGATACAAATTGAACAGCTCTTGCTTCATAAAAAACTTTATTTGAAGCCAAATATGAATGATCATGGCTCATGGGCAAGAATGTATTTTTTGTTAATATCATGATCAAATGTAGTAATAGTCACAGAAGATTTTTATGCTAAGAAAGCAAACATTATAAATCAAAGAATTAAAACACGTATTTTGATAGAAATATCAAATAGATGTTGTCTTGGTTAGGGTTAGTGTTTCTATTGCTGTGAAAAAACACTATGACCACAGTGACTCTCATAAAGATAACATTTAATTGGAGTGGTTTGCTTACACTTTCAGAGGTTCAGATCATTATCATCATGCCAGGAAACATCGCAACCTGCAGGCAGATATGGTGCTAGAGTTGTAGCTAAGAGTCCTACATCTTGCAAGCAACATGAAGTTGACTGACACATTGGACAGTATTTTTTTAATTTCTTTTTATTAGTCCAAATTAGGAACATGCTTGCTTCACATGTCAATTGACACTGGGCAGTATTATGAGCATAGGAAACCTCAAAGTCCTCCCACACAGTGACACACTTCGTCCAATAAGGCCACACCTACCCCAACAAAGTCACTAATATTAGTGCCACTTCCTGTAAGAATATGGGGGTTGTGCAATTACACTTAAACTAACACAGGGAGATTTCAAATTGTGTAGCAATCCTTATCGACATTCTCAGTCATTGGGTTTGTGGAAGCTAGCTATCTATGAATACATTCTAAGAGGTTTCACCTGATAATTACAAGGATGTTGTCCAAATATAGAGGTAAGTAATTAAGGCTATTAAGGGAGCTAAAGCTCAAAAATTTTGGCTTTAGTCTTACAACATTCCAACTTTATAATCATGCTCTAATTAGCCAATCACTTTTATGGAATCTTTAAAGATTTTTCTATGGGCTTTCATTCACATTTAATATCTAAATAAAATAAAATAATAATGTATTTATCTTATAAACTAATGGACTTAAATATGGTTGATTATAAAGAACACCTAGCAATCAGAAAAAGAAAATAGACAATCTGGCATCATGGATCTCACTTTGAAAGAAACACAAGCCCATCTACTATCCTAAGAGTGACTAACACTCTCCATAAGATACAGATCCCAAAGGAATATGCTTAATTCTCCTATGAATATGAAATATTAAAATTCCAAAGAGGATGGGAAAATACATATTAAATGCCATATAGGTGGATAATTGAATACAGATTAAACACAGACAACTGAAAACTTTAAATGTAATGGTCAAATTACTTTATCTAGAAACACATGTCTATTTTAAATAACGCTACAAGTCCATGCACAACAACACACGAATGTCAGTGTTACAAAATGATACTGGCTGTGAAAAGGAAGAAAAATATAAAAGCAGGCTGTGTTATGAATATGAACCTACACATATAACTGGCATATTTATGTCTTGAGTGTTGGTTCTTATCATACACTTTAATTGTTTCTTTTGCATTATATTATATATAAACATACATATATATATATATATTATATATATATATATAAAGTTTATTCTTTTTGCAATATATTAATTTGATAGAACTAATTTGTAGCATAAATCTAATTGGTCTTAATAATAGAAACCTGTAGTCATATATTAGAGTAAAACCTGAAAGGTCAGAGAAGTAAAGCATCCAGACGCTAGTGTTCTTACCTCTAGGAATCCTCAGACTCAACGGACCAGCTCATGTTTCCTCCCACCTTCTATTCCTCTCTTTCCCCAGCCATATTACTTACTGTCTGCACCTCCCTAGTTCTGGGATTAAAGACATGTGCCTCCGAAGTACTGGGATGTGGAAACAAAAGCAGAACCTCTTTTTAAAGCTTTTGTCAGGTTTTACAGGGAAATTCCTGCGAAGTGTTTGAGAAAGTGTTGTAGAAAGACTTGTAGAAAGAGTTTCTGTCCCACCTGATCCCACAGACATTTAGTCACAAATAAATACACAGAGGCTTGTATTATTTATAAACTCTTTGGCCAATGGATAAGGCTTCCATTGGCTAGTTCTCACTTAATTATTAGCTCATTTCTATGACACTATGTATTGCCACAAGGCTAAGGCTTACCCGTAATGCTCTAGCATGTTACTCCTTTGGCAGCTACATGGCATCTCCCTGGCTACTTTCTGATATCCTCTTACCCTCATGCTCCTAGTCTGGCCACTCTGCCTATACTTTTTACCTGACTATATCCCACCTGTCCATTGGCTGAAATGGCTTTATTCATCAACCAATAAGAGAAACACATATTCACAGCATACAGAAATGCATCCCCATCATCTCCTCTTTCTGTCTAAATAAAAGGAAGGTTTTAACTTAACATAGTAAAACTATATATAACAAAATAGTTATTAAGCAAGAACTACAGTTAACAATTTTTAATTCACTAACATTTGGCAAAATTTAAAGAAATTATTCTATCATCTATCCTATCTTTGTGAATCTAAAATTTTAGATGTAACTTATCTTTTATCATAACTAAGGAAAACCATAACTATCTGTCTTCAACTCCATCAAAGGCCATATTCTGTAGGTATTTGAAAGGTTTTGAAGAATACTTATCCATTTGAAATATATCTGTGTATCTAAATCATAAGTAACATAACTATACATTTCACTATTATAGGTGACTGTAATCTGTGCATCACATTTTAAATGAGCTAAACACAATATCTAAACATGATCTAACAAAATTGATGTTAAATTTGTATCAATAAACCAAAATCCATACCAATGTAAAGTATTTATTTTTATATCACTGTGATCAAAGAAAGGCATGAGATCCCAAGTGCTAGGATCAAAGGTGTGTGCCACCACTGCCTGATTAACTAGTGGCTAGCTCTACTATCTGGCCTTCAGGCAAGCTTTATTTATTAGAGCACAAAGAAAATATCACCACACTAATCTCTTCAAGTATATAACTGATTTTCCATATGATCTGAACCGGAACATGAATAAGCATGAATATCAAACAAGAAGCTAATACTTGTTGCCATTTCTTATTTATAATATAAAAAAGCATAAAGGAATTGAACTTTAAAAGTGAAACTTTAAAATGTTTAAGCAATTAACTAAAATATAAAATATTTCACAAAATGGCTATATTTACAAAACATTCAGTCTGCCAAATAATAATCTAGCCTGATTTCATTAAAATTTAATATATTGCCTGAAGTGCCTGAACTAATTATTGTTTGGCACCAATATGGCAACATGTCATGCACTGAATAGAACTACCTCAACAATAGTGTCTGCACTGGTTTCATGAAATAAATATCACCCAGTGTTCACAGAATTCACCATAACACACAAAAATAGATAATATGCAAAATCTCATGCTATAAGCCAAACTCTATTTTCACAGATAGTATAAGCCTGAAGATTAGAGGAAGTCACAGTGAGGAACCTGCCTGACTCCATTTTGAAGGCAGGAGACATTATGATGTATTTATAAAAATAAGTTTCTATTTACTGTGACAGTTAAGTTGCTCTATGTTTCCTGGAACCCGACATTCCCCAAACCATGTTCTAGATTGGTTTTTGAGAACACCTTACCATCCCTGATTCTCCCTGATCCCTCCCTAATCACATGGTGGGCAACTACATGATGTATATTTTTAAGATTTTTAAAAATTTCCTTATTGCCCCACTATCTCCCTTCTATAAAACTACTCATACTTTTACTCCATAAAAGGGACCCAAGAGATTAATTCAGGACTGCTCTCTTTAACCTGACTTTGGAGCCAGTCAGTCGCTGGCCAGCTTTTGGGTATACCTCAATAAAAATCAAGCTTGCTTCAAGTTTGGCTCAAATTGGGGAATCTCAAATTGCCATTGAGATTAACATTTTCTAGAGAGTCTCAGCAAAATTCAGACCACCCACTCAAATTCTAAACTCAGACCTTCACTCCAGAACTCTGGAGCAGCCTGAGGGGCTGCATCAGGAGGCACATGCCTTGGGGGGTTGCAAGTCTCGGGGGCTGCCATCAGTTCGTGGACTATCAGCGTGACCTTTCATGCTGAGAAAGCATCTCCATGCAGCGATCATCTACAGAGATCTCCTGGTGAGTTATGGTTGGTTCTGTTTTCTGGGATCCCTATCTGGGCCATGGAGGGAGTACAACAGGATCCCATTTTCTTCCATCTATGGCAAAAAGCAAGATATTGTATCACCACCTGTGGTTCTTGGTCTGGTTTAATGTCCCATTTGTCCTGTATTTGTATTTGTATTTGTATTTGTATTTGTATTTGTATTTGTATTTGTCTTGTCTTTGGCTTCATTTTTACTGTCCTCTTTCTGCCTCTTGTACTTTCTGTGTTAATTAGTTGATTTTGGGCTTGGGGTAACTGAACTGACAGACAGTGTATGTAATAAGACTAGCAAGCCTAACAGCCCCCTAACCTGTGTTCTAATGAATTTAATAAACTTTACTTCCCATAGTTAAAGAGGATTATGATTACCATAACACTACACACATCAGTCACTCTCAATTCTGCCCATGCACACCATGATAAAAAGAGGAGACCTTTACAAAAGGACCAAAGCACCTACTGCAAAGAAATGGGTCACTGGAAAAATGAATATCCATGCCAGAAACAGGTAGAGCTCCACAAAACCCAATTCAATCCTAGCATTTGAACAAGGACTCATAAGCCTATAGCATAGGGTCAACCTGTAAAATCTGTAGTGGACACAAAGGTTGCTCATTTATTATTATAGGGGACCCTCCAACCCCTTATCAACTAAACAATAGAAGTACAAGGGCAACAGTGGATGTCAACGAATAGAAATGGACCACTGACCACACTATTAACTTTAGACAAGGAAGTGTGACTATTTCTTTTATTGTTATTCTTGAATGTTCTATCCTTTAATGGGATATCCTTTAATAAGTTTCTAATTTCTTGAACAAGCTCCAAGAAAGAATCTTGTTCTCTGGAGATTCCACTAGGTTGCATTGGGAGGTCCTACTAAGGCCTTAACTATAATTTGCCCAATAAGTGAGTAATATCTGCTCCTCCAAAATCCAACCTATTCCCTGGAAGGGAAATGGAAAAAGTTACTGATCCAGGAAATTCCTACAGTATGGGCAGAGGGTAATACTCCTGGCTTGGCAAAAAATTGCCACCCTTCATAGTATGGATAATGTCTGGGTCAATGCCCATTTGAGTCAAGCAATATCCCATCAGTTCAGAAGCCAGGGGCTGGATTAAGATTCACATCAGATGCCTCCTTGAAGCAAGCACACTTATTCCTTGCCAGTCAGCATGAAATATCTGCTGCTTGTCCTAAAGCCTAACACTTGAGACTATAGACCAGGACAAGACTTGAAGGAAGTGAATAAGGGGGTAGAATCCATTTATTCAACTGTTCCAAATCCCTATACTTTGCTCAGGTTAATACCATGTATTGGACTTCAAAGATGCATTCTTCTCCATCCCTCTGTCAAAATTAAGTCAGCCCATCTTCAAATTTGAATGGGCTGATCCTGAACTGGGGATATCAGGACAACTAATCTGGTGAAGATTGCCCCAAGGGTCAAAAACTCTCCCACCACCTTGGATGAAGCACTCAACCAGGATTTAAGTCTCTTCTGTAATAAGTACCCTGAGGTAACCCTGCTTCAATATGTAGATGATTTATTATTGGCTGCAAAGATGAGGAGAACTGTTTGAGAGCCACCAGGGGCCTTCCAGAAACTCTAAACAGTTAGATTGTCGAGTTTTATGGTAGAATATTATTTTAAGTTGTATGACTTTTGCTTATGCTCTGAAGCTTTGTTACTGTGTCTGTCTAAAATACCTGATGGCCTAATAAAGAGCTGAATGGCCAATATCAAGGCAGGAGCAATGATAGGTGTGGTTGGTGGGCAGAGAATACAACTAGAAGGAGAAATGAGGAAAAGAAAGAGCAGCAAGAGAACAAGGAGGGGAGGATGCCAGGGACCAATCAATGCACCACCTAGACTGCCATGAAGTAAGAAGGAAAAATGATATACAGAAGAAAGATAAAAGCCCAGAGGTAAAAGGTAGACAGGTTAATTTAAGAAAAGCTGGCTAGAAACAAGCCAAGCTAAAGCCAGGAATTCATAGCTAAGAATAAGCCTCCATGTGTGATTTATTTTGGAGCTGGGTGGTGGACCCCCTAAAAAGACAAAATAGCCAAAGAGTAAATAATAAGTTTCTAAAAAGAAGGCTCAAATTTGTTCACCACAGGTTACTTACTTGGGATATGAGGTAAGAGAAAAGAAAAGACTGTGGTCCCAGGCTTGCATAGCAGCCATGCTGCAAATCCCAACCCCAACCACTAAGAAACAAGTTAGTAACTTTCTGGGAGCTGTTGAATATTAGCAACTTTGGATACATGGGATTTTTGAAATTGTCAAATCCTTGTACTCTCCTATGGCTAGGGGTAGCATCCCTTTGGAATGGACTGAAGAACATGAACAGGGTTTTAAGAATTTAAAGGAGGCCCTAATGCAGTCCCCACATTCATTCTCCCTGATATCTTCAAGCCCTTTCATCTTTATGTTCATGAAAAAAGGGAATAGCCAAGTTATCCTGACTCAGACCCTGCGTCCCTGGAAAAGACCCATGACTTACATGTCAAAGAGACTGGATCCTATAGCCTCTGGATGGTACTTTGTTTAAAAGCCATGCAAACCACTACAATTCTTGTAAGAGAAGCTGACAAGCTCATGTTGGGACAGATTCTAATAGTAACAGCTCCACACATTGTGGAAGCCCTGGTGAGAGATGCTACTAACTGGTGGATATCAGATGCCATCTGACCTAGTACCAAGCCCTTCCTTTAGATAAAGACAGGCTGACTTTTGTTGAATCTGTGGCCATTAATCCTGCCATCCTGTTGCTGGATGATGACTCTAAGGAGTCCATCATTCACTGCCTGGAGATGCTGGACACAAACCAAGACATGCAACCTTACCTGACAGATGCTCCTGTCACTACCAGAGATGCAGATCTCTATACAAATGGTAGCAGCTCCATTCAAGAAGGAAGTAGGTGTGTGGGGTCAGTGGTTGTCACAGGCTAGAAGAAGGTCATCTGGCCAGGGATACATCCGCCCAGAGAGCAGAAATAGACTCTGATACATGCTTTAAGATGGGCTGAAGGGGAAAAGAGGTGAGTGTATACACAGACAGCTACTACACTTTTTCCACAGCTCATGTTCATGGACAGATATATGAACAGAGGGGATTTCTCGCTTCAGAAGCAAAGACCATTTAAAATAAATATGAAATTGTCCAGTTGCTAGAAGGCATCTGGCTAACAACTGAACTGGCCATTATTCACTGGCCAAGACACCATTAAGACAAAAGCCCCTGAACTCAAGGTAACAACCATGTAGATCAAGTTGCCGAAATTGCTGCTCATGAGAACACAAACCCAAGACTGCTCTGGAACTGTCTACTGTCCATGAGTCCCTACTCTGTCTCAATGAAGATATTCTCGAGTACAATCCATAAGAGATCAAATAATAGTCTGACTTGGCAGCTCAAGAGAGCTGACTAGATGGTGGATCCTGCCTGCCTGATGGAAGAAGCTGCATGTCAAATGTACTGGGTCAAAGTGGGCTAACTGCCTTGCATCATGTCATGCATGCCCTTGTTACCTAAGAAAAACTTGGAACTCATCGCCCCTCATGTCTGACTGCCTGGACACTGAGAAAAACTTGATGTCAGACCTGTGCTCAGGTAGATTCAAAGAAGAATACACTTCCCCCAGGCCAACTGAGTCAAGGTGAATTTTGGGAAATGAACTTCACTGAAGTCAAACCAGGACTGTATGGCTACTAGTATCTTCTGGTCTTTGTTGGTACCATCACAGGATGGGTAGGGGTATTTACATCCCAAATAGAAATATCCCAACAGGTAACTAAGAAATTAATAATGGAAATTTTCCCCAGATTTGGCTTCTTGATATGTCTGGGGTCTGGCAATGGCCTGGCCTTCACAGCCAAGTTGTCTTAATGGCTCTCTAAGTCTTTTAACATGAATTGGAAACTTCATTGTATGTATCTTCCTCAGAGCTCAGAAAAAATAGAATAAATTGAACTTTAAAAGAGATTTTTAACAAAATATACTCTTGAAAATGGTGGTAACTTGATTGACCTCTTGCCTTCTGTCCTTTTCAGAGGCTGATGTACTCACCACTGAGAAAAGTTTACCCCATATGAAATAGTCTATGGGCAACTACCTCCATAATGCCTCAGGTAAATGCTGGACTGTTATCAGATTCCCTCACTCCAATCTCTAAGTCCCTAAAAGGATGGCAATTAACTTAGGATAAGATCTACCTTAGGTCCAGACTGCTCAACCTGTTAGATACCACCTACTTCACCACCTGTTCCAGCATGGAGATGCTACATTAGTCGGGTACTTCAAATCTAACCAGCTTGAACCTAGATGAAAATGACCTTATATTGTGATTCTCCAGGCTCGTATTGCATTAATGTCACCAATATTTCTGCCTGGATTCATCACTCATACCTCAAGAAGATACCTAAATATGAGGGACATTTTGTTTCATGGATCTCTTAGGTACTGTAATTAAAACTTAACATGTAATTAAGGTTCCCACTGTTTGGTTGGAGCCTCTGGCTCACTCCTGCATGATCCAGAAAGGCCCATTCCTCTCTCTCTTCTCTCTTCTCTCTCTCTCTCTCCTCTCTCTTTCTCTTTCTCTCTCTCCCCTCTCTCTCTCTCTCTCTCTCTCTCTCTCTCTCTCTGTCTCTCTCCCACTATCATGAAGAGTTTTGAAACAAAGGAAAGGTGTCAAAAGTTCAGGTCCACATTCTTGTCAACTATGACATCTTTCACTCTTGAAGTTGCCAGCCACCCAAGACTCTGCCTAATGCTCAGCTTTTCACCATACTTGGACACCAACCCTGCTTGTGGTGGACACATCATCACTTCTCACCTACAATATGAATAACATTCCTGCCCTGGCTCAGGCTCATGACTTCTCTGGTCTCAATCTCCGAGACGAGTGAAGCCACCAGAGAATTGCTTTGCTCAATAACCATGTTTCTATACTTTTTTCAATTTGGCTTAATCTGGCTTACTGAATCAGTGGAGAAACTTATTATTGGGGGGGGGGAGGACCTATTACATCCTCCCTTTGAATTGTATCCTCAGTCAAATCCTTGACTCTGTGATGGGTACTTATCTATATTGTGATCTAATAACCATCAGCTTAATGATACCCAACAGGAATTATCATTTAAGGCATCAATTATGCAAGATCGAACAGCAATTAGCTTAAACAGAAAGGCCAAAGACTTTGTGATGAATAACATCAGAGTTGCTATCTAAAAGGAACCTGGGAAGATGAATGGGTCCAGTTATTTACTTCATCTCAGGACCCTGTTTTGCAGTATTTTTTTGTTAGTACAGCTAGATTATTTCTAATGATACCTTATTGGTTTATATTGAAACAACAATTTTCTCTTAAAACTATACAATAACCTCTGTTTTACATAGATCAGGTTGAGTGTCCTATCATATTGTAGAACTGTCTCAGCTAATAAATCTACCTATTGATAGATCTGGGTCTATTTGCTTATTTCTTATTTGCCAACAGGTCCAAGAGGTATCTATTTTGGCCCCTAGGCCAGAAAGTTTCCTTTTGATCTAACATTCCAGCCTGTTGGGAGACAAGGGGCAATAAACTCTCTTCTGTAACTACTTCCTACTAAAAGTAGGCCATTGTTGTTAGGGCCCAAGAGGGCTATATTTACTGCTAGCAAAAGCCAGGAAGGAATTCGGGTGATGGTATAGTCATCAGAAGCATCTGGTTTGCTGATCCAACTGGAGAGACAGGGAACAATAACATCAGCTGGACTGGTCCACATTACATTTCAGCAAATCCAGAGCCTCCAGTCATTTGGAACAGGTTGCAGTCAGAAGCTGATTCTTGGATGTGTCTGTCAGCCAAGTGGAAATATCCTGAGACAGATATAGACTAGGAGAAGATATTAAAATTTAAGAATTTAAAGGAAAATATTATATTTGGAATCTTCGGTATCATAGTTATAGTAATTGAGAGAGAGGAGGAGTCCAAAAGGCAGGACGGACAGACAGACAGACAGACAGACAGAAAAAGAGACCATCCTCAGGAATAGACAGGTGGGGAAACTTAAGCAGTACTTAGCTGGAGTCCTTTAGACTTGTGAGAGGTGAATCCAAGTCTTGTGATTCCCTGGATTCTCTGAAGTTTACATCATTTTTTAGCTTACAAAAAGTCATAACAGTTTTAGATATATTAGCATTACCTGTCTGTATTGATATCCACATTATAGAAAGAGAAGATAACAGATTTCTGAGAGGCACCTTTAAGTCTGTACTTAGAAGACAACCAAAGGAAATTTAAAAACTTGAGCTTGTGACTGAACGGTAAGTAGACAGTGCTCAACCAGCTTATTGTAATTCCATTGAACATGGTTAAAAGGCTGAACTTTTGAAATCTTAGTATATCAATAGCATTGAAAGGGGAAAGAAATCTGAAACATTTTCCTTCTACATACCTTAAATTACTTACTTATACCTTTATAGCTTGAATTTATACATCTTAAATCATTTTCTGGGGCACAAAGTGAAGGAACCGGCTTCCCTTTTGGCAGCCATAACAGCCGAACATGT